>NC_073313.1:369530219-369859578 GCF_027595985.1 Sorex araneus
AAGGAAAATACCACGTGAAAAAAAATGATTTATTTTTTTCAAAATAATTTTGTTTTTTCATAACAAACAAATAATTTCTTAATGAAAACACAAAGGATTATATAGGATGAAAATGGCTAAAACATGTGTGAGAGTATGTGTGTGTGTGTTGAGGGGGTCCTTTTGTAGTTGCAACTACCTGAAATATTTCCCACGACTATCAAATTAAATGTGCACAAATTCATGTTTTTAAAGAGAACGATAATAAACTAAGCATAATGTGATTTTCAAGATTTCTTGAAATAGTAATAATGTCATCAGCTTTAACAGGGATCATCTAAACATAGTCTAAGGAACCAGCTATGAAACTCTGAAACATTGCCAAACTCATTCATTTATTCATTCTTCACAGTTCTAAGGCAAAGTTGGGGAGCTATGATAGAGACTCTCTCTCTATTCCTCCCTCCCATCTCCCCCCCCCCCAATCCTTACAGAAAAAGGCCATTGGAGAATCCAATATCATTGAATGTTGCTGCATTTGTTCTAAACTGGCTAAAATCCTCCTGTGATCTCATTTCAGTTTGTGTCTATGGTTTCTTGGGATTCTGAGCTCTTGCTTGCCCCAGAATGCCCTGGAAAGCTTCTCCTCTTGCTTCCCAGCTCCTGCGTCACCCTTAAGCTTCCCAGCACCATTAGACATCACCAGTGCCTTTGAAAGTGTTCCCACAGTCCCTTGCCTTCCTTACAACTTGACCCTCTTCTCTTGGATACTGTCCAAATGTCACTGTGGTTCTATGCCCACCGTGAGCCCATCGTGACCACCTCCCTTCAGCCTCAGCTCACCCAGCTTATTAACAAGTTAGATAACAAACACTAGACACAGGCAGAGACACTTTACCCTCTACCAAATTTCTGCTCAGAGAGACAGTATATATATATACTTAGAAGTCTTTCAACAATTGGGAATACTATATAAAGAAGTTAGAAGAAAAAATGTGTGAGAGTAAAAGAGAAGGTTTTTGTGTATTTGTGTACATGAAAATTTGCTCATGTAAACTCGATCTTTTAAAGCAAAAGGACTCAATGAGTCATCAAACATTTGTGCATGAACTATTCTCAACTGGAAACTGAGTTATGTCTGAAGTTGAAAGGAAAGAAGAGCCAAGTGATAATCCTGGTATGACCTTATTCTAAAAACTTCTTCATAAAGGTTAATTCTGAGTTATTCCTTACTGCCCAGCTCCATTTCAATGACGATCAGTTGGAAAAATGAAGCACTGCACTGTAGCAGCGTCATCCTGTTCTTCATTGATTTGCTCGAGCGGGCACCAGTAATGTCTCTATGGTGAGACTTGTTGTTACTGTTCTTGGCATATCGAATATACCACAGGTAGCTTGCCAGGCTCTCCAAGAGGGATGGAGGAATCGAACCTGTATTGGCCACATGCAAGGCAAATGCCCTACCCACTGTGCTATTGCTCCAGTCTGGAAAAATGAAACAATTTATATTTTAGCTAAATGTGTTAGGAGCATCAGGTATTTGAAATACCCAGAATTTGCAACCTCCTAGGAATATTCATTTCTCCCATGTTTTTGCTTGTATTTTAGAGGGGATAGAATTTAAATTATGGATAGTCAAATCCAAGGGGCATATTTATTTCTTTGATCTATTTTGCAAGAATGTGTGAGTTATTTTAACAAATAATTAAGGTGTCTATTTCATACCCGGGGGCTTTCTAGTAGGGGGCGGGGAGTGAGTAAAGACGAAACAGAAAAGCACTCAGTTCTCGAGGAAATTAGTTTCTTGTAGGAAGAAATGGGATATGAAATGAGAATTATACACATACTATAGATCAAGTTCTAATATGTCTTATCAGAAAGATCAAGCTCGGTGAGCAGAGTTGCGGGTCTAGGCTAGAGGGTGCCAAGCCCTGGGGTTTGTGCAAAACTGATAAAAAATAAATAAACAGCTTGTCACAATAGGAAACCTAAGGCGGTGAGTGACAAGAGCACCTGGGGTAGCCTGGAGGATACAGGAAGATCTGGAAAAAGAGTGAGTGAGTGAGTGTGTGTGTGTGTGTGTGTGTGTGTGTGTGTGTGTGTGTGTGCACAATGAACAAATTTATCTGATTTCCTGAACTTGAAATAGATCTTACCAGATTGGATTGGTTGCATATTATTCTCTTTCAATTAATTTCTGTTTCTAAAATTCTTGGGAACCAGATTTTGAATTTTCTATAAAGTTTGGGAAATTTTTTTTGGTTGTGTTCCATCTGTTTTAGAGCGTTCTCCCAGTCCTCTTTCACTGTATTACAGGGCTTGTTCAAAGGCCCTGGGATAGAATGACCTATGCTCTTGAAATGAACGTTCTGGCCATAAAATGCAGTTCCTCCATGCAGTCTACCTGTCTGCTGAGCTCAAGCGTAGTAACCTGCCAGTGGTTCGTCTTGTAGGCGGCCAGACCATACTCCCAACAGCTGCCTGATAAGTTTCTCTTTTTCTCTTTAATTTCATGTGTTGTTTCGATGAAGCAAGTGAAATGTTTTACCTTCCACAAAGCACCCCCTCCCCAAGAAAGGTTGATCAATAGTCCCCTGGCTTTCAAGATATCATTAGGATTTGGGTCCAAGAGCAATTTTGTGCTCCTTTCAAAACTGCAAGTTAAATAGCTTTCTTTCTTTCCTACATATTTGGAGCAGAAGGACATGCTCAGGTTAAATATTCATTCTTATTCATCATACAAATATATATGATTTCACTAAGGACCATACAAATACTTCACAGATTAGAATTAAATGACACCAATTTTTAAAATATAAACATACACATATGTATCTTATATACTTATATATCAAGTTATGTGTACATAACATGACCACATTTATATCTGCTTTTATATTCAAGTTATTTGTACATAAAATTTACTTAAACTGTATGTGTATAAAAACATTTATATATGAGTTGTTTATATTGTAAACAGTATGTACATGTATACTTAAATAGTATAATATCTGAAATTATTTACAATTAAACTATAAATAAAGATCAGGGGCTGAAGAGATTATGTAGCAGGTAAGGCATTTGCCTTGCAAATAGCTGACCAGAATTCAATCCCTCGTACTGCAGTATAGACCCTGAGCACAGCCAGATGCGGTCCCAAAACGAAAAAAAAAATAATAATAAGTCTGAGTTTTACAAATAAATTTCAATAACTACTGCATTTTGGGCTTTTTTTGCTCCTTTATCCTCTCTGGATATCGCTGGAAGGGATAGCACAGCGAGTAGGGAGTTTGGCTTGCATGTGGCCCACCCGGGTTCGATTCTTCCGCCCCTCTCAGAGAGCCCGGCAAGCTACTGAGAGTATCCCGCCCGCACGGCAGAGCCTGGCAAGCTCCCCGTGGCGTATTTGATATGTCAAAAACAGTAACAACAAGTCTCACAATGGAGATGTTACTAGTGCCCGCTAGAACATTTAGATGAGCAACCGGATGACAGTGATACAGTGATCCTCTCTCCAATCAAAGAGGACTTTGATGGAATTCTCTCCATTCTAGAGTTTTCAAATACACTTACTTAGCTGAACTGAAGGATTGTGAATCGCCTGGAATTCACACCTTGTCTCACACATGGGGCTACCAGATCTTCTCTTGGTCTGTGCTCTGCATATCTCTCGTGAAGCATGTGACAGAGTCTTTCTCATGCCAGTCTTGTCCCACGCTGCAGAAAACTAACGCTCTCTTTCTGCAGGTGTTCAACACTTCTCACGGAGGTGCCAGCTTTGTAAGAATCACCACCCTCCTCCCAGAGTCAACAGCCAAATCTTAGACTTGCTTAGCACCTGCATGTAAAAACTCCAAGCACAAAGTTTGTTTTCGCTGAACTCTACCACATGCCAGACACAGTTCTGAGCAATTGTCTGTATTTTAACCCATTGAATTCTTTCCATGGCCATGATCTGGCACTGTTACTTCCGTTCACGGATGAGTTGGACTGATTCATAAAAAAGGTTTGACATCACAAGCTATAAATGGCCTGAGCTAGGTTACAAGACTAAGATGTCATCTTAAAAAATTTCTTGTTCTTATTACTTGTTCTTAGCATTTGGCTCTGCTTCAAGATATTAGGTAATAGGGGAGGATGTGAGCAGGGTGTGGCTCAAGTATTTATGCCCAGAAGTTCATAGTCACCACCCCCCTAAAGTCTTCATCTCTGAAGACCTACGTAGATACAAGTCCTGCTGATGGTGACTGAAGTACTCAAGTGGAACATTGTAGTTTTCTAGGAATAACTCAGACCCGATGTTCTGTCATGGACTCATGAAGTGTTATCTACACACAATCCGTAAGGCAGAGTTGTGGCTCAAAAAGTATGACAAGAAATGCAGTGAAACCCACAAAGTTCTGCACAAAGGAGAAATAAGGGCCACTAATAACACTTTAGGGTAAAGAGCTCTCAAATGATTGTGGAGCTAAAAGCACACTTAATGTGAATTTCAATGTAGAAAATAACTTGGAAATAAGGCGTGGAATGCCAAAGAAGAAATTACCTCTAGGTTTAAGAGTGTAGCTATGATTTCACAACTTGAGAAGAAAAGTATAAAGATGAAGTAAAATGACATGTATAAAAATGCCCTTCATTTCATAGATGAAAAGCAAGATGGCCTAGATGAAATACTCCTTTTACCATCTTACAAAATTACCTCCGATACATCAAGTAGGAGAAAATGGTTACCCTCAGTAACAGAACCACAGGGGCCAGAGAAAAAGCAAATTGTAAAATAAAAACAGAATTTATCATTATTTATTACATAAGTTGAGAAATTAATTCATTTGGATGGTCCAGTAGGCAGAAAATATTTAAAAATAGAAATGGAAATGCGCTTTTAGAAAATAATTATTAATTATGCAATTTCTCCCAATTCAAAAAGATAATGTAAGGTTTAGGCATCGGGCAATAGTAGAACACTAAAGTCCTCATAAGAATCATTTGGGAGATCATCATTATAATGTATGAATTTAATATCTTACAAAAATCTGCATATATAATAACTACCTGCAATATTTCAATTCATGCAAATTCTCAAGTAAAATTTTCTGCTTATATTCATAAATGGACATGTCTATTTGGCATTACCAAGTTTTCTTCTAGCCCTCAAAATATAAGCCTTCTTTGAAATTATTTATTCATCAGTTAATTTCATCTAATATATTAATTAGAGTGATAGCACAGTGGGTAAGGCATTTGCCTTGCATGCAGCCGACTTGGGTTGATTCCTCCAATCCGTCTCAGAGAGCCCGGCAAGCTACTTAGAGTATTCCGCCTGCACAGTAGAGCCTGGAAAGCTCCCCGTGGTGTATTGGATATGTCAAAAACAATAACAACAAGCCTCACAATGGAGACGTGACTGGTGCCCGCTCGAGCAAATCGATGAACAAGGGGATGACAGTGCTACAGTGCTACAATATATTAATACAAAGCACATTACGAATCATATATAATCAGATTATTTGTAAGATCCATACAATGTGGCCATCTGCTAACTTGACATGAGCTGAAAAATCAAGATGAAGAGGGCTTGTGAAATAGTATAGAATGTACAGTACTTGTCAATCCTGGTTCTATCCCTCGCACCACATTTGGTCCACTAAGTACTGCCAGGGGTCAATAATGAAAGCCAGGAGTAGCCCCTGAGCATTGTAGGGTAATGGCAATTCCCCCACCCCAACATTTTTTAAATTTAAAAAAATTAAAGTGAATTAGAACTAGGATCATAGGGTTGGAGTGGAGGAATATTTGAGGTACAGATAATACAGTGGTGAGGGCACTTGTCTTGCATGTGGCCAACCAGGGTCAGATCTGCAGCCTTCCCTTTGGTCCCCAGGTATTACCAGGAGGGATCCCTGGATGCAGAGTGTGGCACCAACCCTGAGCATCACTAGTGTGGCCCCCAAACAAAAGCAATCACCCCTTCTCCCCTAAAAAATCCCAGAAAATAGTGCTTTTTTCCATAGCTCCTGATCTGTAGTTCATGTAAAAGGACTTAGAGGACAACTCATCAATCCACTTTTAACTACCAACCCAAACTGAGTAGGAGACTCTGGTGGTTTATTGATTAGGAAGGAACCTAACAGCAAACATGTAAGCCAGGTCAAAGGTGGGATCAACAAAACAGGTAGTAAATTGCATGGCTGGGGAAGGGCTTCTCCATTCCCAGGTCTTTCATAAACATCCTACAGCTGAGAAAATGCTCCTCTCAAGGTGTGGCAATAGGATCATATCCAGAAAGGCAAAGGGGAAGTGGTTTCACCTGGAAGGAAGAAATGCAGAAATACAGTTTCAGCTAATAATTAAAACAATATACATATATAACATTAACGTGACATAAAACCCTGAGGGAAAGTTGTCTTAAAAATTGAGCATTTTCCAATGACATTGACAAATAACTTATGTCCTTCCTACAACCGCTTTAACACAAATCTCATAATATCCACATGAATCCAGACAAACAAATATATTGAATCCTTAGATATAGGAAGAATAGAAAGAACAATAAAAAATAAATCCAATGTCACATCGAAATAACAAAAGTTTCAAGTTTAATCCTTCACCTACCAAAATTATTATTTTATTACAGTAGCTATTTAAAATAATGCTTAGGTAGGACCAAGACTGTGGTATAATGAGATTCAAGTGCTTGTAGTTTTATATTTAAAACCAAACTATTTATTATGCAAAGCTTCAAATTATATTTCTTCTCTAAATATCTTTTCTAACTTTATTTGCCTATACCTGAGAATTACTGTTCATATCATGAAAAGAGAGTAATTAAAAAATAGTAAAATTGTTTAAACAGAATGTGAATAAAATCATACTTAGGTAAATTCATTTAAGAATATTTACGTGGGATATTGGTGGTGGGGAATGTGCACTGGTGGAGGGATGGGTGTTTGATCATTGTGAGATTGTAACCCAAACATGAAAGTTTGTAACCATCTCACAGTGATTCAATACAATTGTTAAAAAATAATAAAAAAATAAAAATTATATGCAAAGCCAAAAAAAGAATATATATAAAAACTACTCAAAACTAAAGAGTTATAAATCAATTTTAATAGCATTCATTCCTTTAAAAAGTTCAAGCCCAAAGAAATACTTAAGCTAAAAATTGATATTTTTAGCAAATTTTTTCAATTGTAACACACATTTGTAAGCAATTCCTTACTTATCTGGAATAATTAGCTTCCTTAAAAGCAATTTAAAAATAATAAATACTTGAGACAATGAAGAGTTGTTTCAAAAATAGTTCTTATTGAGATGGACTAGGATAAAAACAATACTAAAGAAAGCCAAAATTAGAAACTGAAGTGGTAAATAGTTAAAAGTTTTATGTCAGAGAAAACATTCATGAAGACTCTAAATTTCATATGTTATATATATATCTTATGCATATAATATATATTTGCATGTGTATTCATATATTTTATGTATTTGGTACATTGTATATTCATATGTATTTATTATAGATAGGAGAGGGAAACAAAACTTCTCATTTATGTTGGAATGTCCCTCATTACATTGAATCTGCTGATGGGCAAAGTTTTAAACACTAGAATATTTAGTTGTATGTGTAGACTGATAATTTTAAACCATTGATTATGTAGCAATTTACATGGCATTTACTTATGTAAAATATGTAGTTGTTTTTAAAGTTCTATGACAGGGGTTGGAGCTATAATGCAGAGTGTTGGAAGCCTGCCTTGCATCTGGCAAACCTGGGTTCAATCTCCAGAAACACAAAGTGTCCTCGGAAGCCTTGCCGGGAGCAATTCCCCAGCACAGATTCAGGAGTTACCCTTGCACAAGGCTCGGTGTGTCCCCTCATCACCAACAAATAGATGAACAAGCAACAACAACAAAATGTTCAATGATACAAAATACCAACTTGGGCCAACTGAGGAACTGGATCCAGTGGAATAACTCCTCTTAGCCCAGTTAACTTTAAAATCAGTCTGACTTTGGCAGAAAAGAGAGAGAAGGAAAAAATTATCTTCTATTCCTTAAATGATATGAACGAAGAAGGTGAATGAACAAGGAAACTTCTCACTACACATCAGGAGACCATGATTCAGGTAAGATTCCGGCTTGATGGATGGCATGATACAATCTAATGAATGAGCCGACTGTAAATATTTATACAGTTACTAGTTGATTTAGATTTATTCTGCCAATATGTCTACAGATATAGTACCGTATCTTTTTGTGCAGCACCTTGAGAAATGTACAACTGGATTCATACAGTACACAATACACCAGAATAAACTAGTAGTTGGTCAGAAGTATAAATACTGAGAGTGAGAAATCAAATATATTCTAATCAAAATCTAAGGTATTTCCTTTATAACTTGGACTTGGAGAATGTTTTAAAATATATTCTCAGGATTCAGGGAAAGCTAGGTTAATAAATTTAATATATATACATACCTATGTGTATACATATATATGATTCATGGGGAAAATATACCATAAACAATACATAAGATGAATAATAAAGTAGGACATAATTTCACAATTTACATTATAGACAACTTATAGTCCCTAAAGTCAAATTAAAGTGTACTCTGTTGCATTTCTGACCTATCAGATTGGCAGAAATTAACCCACTTCACTCAAAGAGAAATGCAAATTACAATCTATGGCAGTGCCATTTCTCTCTTATCAGATTGGCAGAAATTCATAAGATTGGTAACAAACATCAGGACCAGTAAACAGAAATCTCATATACTGATACAAAACACACAATGTGAAAAAGCCTCATAGGTTCCTGGCGAAGAATTTGGCACTCAAATACATTTGTGCTTCTATCCCTCTAGCCCAACAAGTCCTTTCTAGAATTTTAACAGAATGCTTAATTAGTCTCATTCAAACTGAAAGTTCCATAAGCAGAATATTTTGCCATACAGCTATTTTTGTAGCCATCTGTATTATCTTCCAAGTAAAGGAAAAGGAAACCCCTATGACATAAAGAAACATAAAAATCCATGTTGTTGGATTTCAATGGATAAAATTTAATCTGAGTCTGGGCACACAAAGCTAGAGACACACTCAGTATGTCTTGATTTCCAGGTTACATTTAACAAAATAAGGACACCTGCTAACAGCTCACCAGAATAATAGAATAGAAATGTGCCTTATAAGCCTAGAAGAATTCAAGATTAAACAATTCATGTGAAAATCACACAAAGGCTCCTCTCTGTGTAGTTCAGCAGTAGATCACACATTCACAGAAATGAATTGGAAGACTTTCCTACTAGTCGCACTCAGAACATTTTAAGTTCAGATAAAAGGGCAGAATTATACCATATTAAACAGTGAGACCACTATAACAAAAAGTATTATGTTCCATGTGTTTTTAAAGTATTGTTTGGAGGCCTCTGAGTAGCTCTACCAAGCGAGAGAATGCTTAGTGAACATTCTTGCACAGTTAACACAGAAAGACGTGTATCTTTTGGAATAATGCAACAATTCCTCCTTTGAGTCTAGTGAAAGTACACAAAGTAGAGACAGATCTTCTTTGCCCATTGGACTTGCCTTGTTTTCCGTTTGACGAACAGCCAATACATGGCAAAATCTGAACCAAAATGGCAGCACTAAAATGGGGTCTGAACCCGATTATATCCCAAAGGAATTTAGCCAAAATACAGAAGCTCTAATAACTGAGACAAGACGTCCCTACATGTTTAAGCCAACTGACTTGGGTTTTCTGTTGGTCAACTACTTGCTTGGTTCTTCACATACCGAATATGAATAACTCCTCATTCTCAGCTTGTTTTCTTAATGTTACAGATAATTTATCAGTTGGTAGGATCTCACTTAAAAAAAATCTTAGCATCTATCTCAAGACCAAAACTCTACTCAGAAAAGACATCTGCACTCCTGTATGTATTACAGCACTATCCACAACAGCCAAAACCTGGAAGCAACTCAAGTGTTAAAGAATAGTAGCTGGAAGAAAAAACGATGGTGTTCATTCACGATGGAATACTACTGGGCTGTCTGAAAAGATGACATATACAATTTGTTGTTACTTGGATGGAGCCAGAGAGGATCATGCTGAATGAAGTTAGTCAGAGGGAGAGGGAGGCACAGAATGATCTCTCTCGTATGTGGGACACAAAGAACATAGTAAGGGAACAGCAAATGCCCAAAGGCAACGGAAACTGAGAACTGGTCTTTAGTAGGAAGCTTACCACAGTAGGAAGATGTGAGGATAGACTTGGGGGCCCAAGAGGGTAGGTCGCTGGGGAAATGGTGGAAGAAAACTGACACTGGTGGAGAATGCGGTGCTTAATGTGTTATGGATGAAACACTTAGCAGGATGAAATACCATTAACAGTGTTGTAAACCAAGGCACCTAAAGTGATAAATGTTTAAATCTACGAAGCATGTTAGCATTTGTTCTCTGCAATTTTCCAGTTCTGAAATAACAAGTTCTCTGCCTTGTTATTCTCCCATTGGTTTGCAATATTATATATAATTTCAGGCATATAACTCCAAACTTTCAATCTTGAAGTTCTCTTTCATACCATGGCAAGAGGGCAGGAATATTTCTCATAGTTCTTCATCTAACTGAATAAATAAGTATAAAGCAGTAACAAAGCAGTAACAAATAAGAACATCTATCATTTAAAATAAATGACTATTCTCATATTATGAATAATTAAATTGGCCTTAATCTTCCTTAACTCCCAAAGGTGACAGATAGTATAACATCATTAACATTCACATATCAACCTATGACTTAGAAATTTAAATAAGTATGCTATTTGACAAATACCAATATATTTTGAAACTGTATGTTAGTTTAGGCTAAATCATTTAAGAAACTGGCTTGAAGATAGATATGTAGCAAGATAGACACATATATTTTGTATTTAAAATGCACAGAGGCATTATTTCTTGTCAGAAGTAGTTTACCAAACATTCTGTCTTAAGAGATTGCTAATATATTCTAGCTTAGTGTGTCTCCAATTTTCTTTCATAAAATATTCATAAAAGTAAATTGAAAATAAATACTGAACAAAATATGTAATATCATTTGTATTAAAGGACTAAAATTATACCTCAATTTGAAACCCAGATGGCCACAAATTATTCATTCCTAAAATGGCTACATAATATTTGGAAATTGCTAGATATATCTGTGAAATAGTTGCAGGCAATTTAAATAGTTCAATTAATGCTGCAAAGCAGCAAAACTCAAATACATTATTTCCAATTGCATGTGGAGGCATAAAATGCATTTATACCTACAACCCTTACTATAATTAATACGATAGAATACTTGTGACCATAATTATAATCAGATTATAGCTTAAGCTGTGCAGAACACCATATGTTTTGCTTATATATTAATTATTTTTGTCATAAGAAGGGAAAAAGCAGTAATATTTTCTCACTTTCCACACATGGATAACCAAGGATCTATTCTTACTAGAAATGACATCTAATTTGAATTCAATACCTCACTCATAATTCCAATATAAGAACTTATTTCTGAGAGAAGCTTCATTAATACTAATGAATTTCTATTATTATTAAGTAAAGTATAACCTTGATCACACATTTTAAGACACACACATTAACACACACAAATATCATGAATTTGCATTGTTCAAAAAAATACTCTAGAGTTAAATTTTAGCATTTCATGATATACATTTCTGTTCTATTAAAATAGTTTAGCATGCTATGAATTTATGATGCTAATATCAACTTAAACCTATTTTCATCCCTATTAATATTTTATGCATATGTATATTTTGAGGTGGCATAATCAGTGGTTGCAAAATTTTAATTCTGCAGCTGTTATTTTCATTTTTCTTTTTATTACTTATACAAATCATTTATATTTCTTACATACCAATTAGAAGGACTATAAACCATGAGAAAATTACCATAAATTCTAAACCTGCTAACACTTTAAGTATATATTGATTTAGTTTCCTATGAAAATATATTAATATGCATGATTGAGACTAAAAACACACTCAAATATACCTGAATTGTTTTTATTTAGGTTTATTTATTTAGGTTTATTTCTAATTCTACAATATATTATATGTTATCATGTTAATAGAAAAGTATGAACTCTATGTGATTCAATGTGGAATCACATATGCATTACATGCAATTTGACAATGCATTCTAATATTTTTGTTAGCAAAGTAGCAGATTGGAGTTTTTCTTCAACAGAAAATTGAGCCCTTCTAGTACATTGATCTTAAGATAGATCTTAAAATTATTTTAAAGAATAAAAGACCAAAACTAGCTAAGACTGTGTTGGGGAAGAATAGAGAGAGGCTAGAATGTCCTAGGCAATAAATATTATTACAAAGAAATCACTAAGCCATTATAGCACAGAGAGACAGTGCAGGAATAAAGGCACATGCACTCTGTACACTCAGTTCCATTCCTGGCAACACACTGGGTCCCCTGTGTACCACCTGAGCAAAGAGCATAGAATGAATCTTGACCACCACCATGGGTGGCCCAAGATTAAAAAAAAAAAAAAGAAGAGGAAAGAAAGAAAGAAACAAAACATCGTGTTAATGGCCCAAAATGTGGATAAATCAGTCATTGAAAAGAACTGAGGGCTCTGAGTAAACTCTCACAGATGGAAAATGAATATCTCGAGAGGAATATCTGCAGATCAATGGAGAGAACGCTAGGGTGATGTTCCAACCTCATTAAGGAGAATGACTTCTCTACTGAGAGACTCTACATACAAAAGGGCAATGGACTGGCTAGAGAGTGCCCAGAATCTGACTCACAACTTTTGCAACACCCAATGGAGATGTCCAGACACAACCTCAGTGATGTTAGGTCCAATTTCTATATTCACAGTCCCTGCTTTCAACCAGCCAGTGGAAAGGCAAAATTGTATCCCAAATCAATCACAGAAGATGTCCCACTTGCAGTTGACTGCCTCCAATAACTTTCCACCAGAGTATCCTGCAGCCTTTCTTGCTTTATTTTGAGATTTTCCCTCTCACCTGCCGGCAGGGCTCAAGTTTCTGCCAAAATCAAGTGGCCATGGTAGAATCCCTCTGCTGTAGCACATTCTTAACACAAAGCCTGTGTCCTTATTTGGATAATCCTTATTTACTTTAACATCCTGTGGAAAAATATGATTCTACTCCAAGTTTGAGATTAATGACAGATATAAAAGGCAAAACTCCATAGATTTTTTTATGACATATAACTGGGAAATAATTTTACAAATGGAGACACAAGGACAATTTTAGGGAAATAAATTTTATAGCAAAAGATTTATAATTTCTGTTCATAATACATTTTAAAACATTGAAAAAAATGAATCAAATCAACAATAATAAAACTTTCCTCCAAATTGGAACAGAACATTTGTGCCACAAAAACAAAACAAAAAATTAAACTAGAATAGAAAAATGAAAGCAAAATTATACAAATCAGGAAGACAAAAAGTTAAAACTAATCAATATAAATCTGGAGAAATACGAAGACTGTCTAGAGGAACTGGGAGAAAATATGAAAGTCCAAAAGATTTGAAAAGATTCTGGGCTGGAGCAATAGCACAGCGGGTAGGGCCTTTGCCTTACACACAGCCGACCCGGGTTGATTCCCAGCATCCCATATGGTCCTCTGAGCACCATCAGAGGTAGTGCAGAGTAATTCCAGAGTGCAGAGCCAGGAGTAAACCCTGTGCATTACCAGATGTGACCCCAAACCAAGAAAAAAACAAAAAAAGATTTGAAAAGATTCTCCTTATATGTAGGTAATCAGAATAGTAAAAATTAAAATCATATCTCATAAAACATGGATTATAATGGTGAAATATTATTTATATATAGTGCAAGGGGATAATATAAATAAGCTATAATTAATTCCACAACAAATATGAAAAGGGGTATGTCTCAGACACAACAATTTTATTCTCTAATATATGGAAAATTATTGTGCATTGACACAAAAAGGCATGCACATATGTGCATAGAAAAATTAGCTGTAATAACAAATTAGGAAAAAATCCTGAATAACCAGAATAATTGATGGGTATATTGTGGTATCATAGCAGAGCAAACACATTATAGCTAAACTCATCAACAGAGATGAATCTTAAAGCTTAATGTTAAGTGAAAATGGTATTCGCAAAAATGTGAACTATGATCTCCATCACATAACATGAATAGCAGACAAATATATTAATATAATTCTAACATGTGTACAAACATGAACATTATTTTGAACCAACAACAAAGCTTAGCAACAAAACTAGCAATAATTTTAAAATAGATTGTTTTCGGAAGAAAAATGATGTGACTTCTGGTTGGCTCAAAGAACCTTTAAGGTTCTGGTGTCGGATTATGTATGAAAGTTTATAATGGAAATGCAAGTATTTGTTTCATTTAATCTTTCAACTTATCACAGACACACATTACTGAGTGTTTAGGCCCTTGCCTCACAAGTGAGCAACACTGACTTAATCCCTGACACCTTATGTGGTTCCCCGAACACCACCAAGAATGACCTCAGAGCTTAGTCAGGAGTAAGCCCTGCACACACCAAAGTACGGCCCCTAGATAGAATATGGTAGCACTGTAGCACTGTCTAGCACTGTCGTCCCATTGTTCATCAATTTGCTCGAGCGGGCACCAGTAATGTCTCCACTGTAAGACTTGTTGTTACTGTCTTTGGCATATTGAATACACCACAGGAAGCTTGCCAGGTTCTACCATGCAGGTGGGATACTCTCGGGAGCTTGCCCGGCTCTCTGAGAGGGATGGAGGGAGTGAACCTGGGTCGGCCACATGCAAGGCAAATGCCCTATCCACTGTGCTATCTCTCTAGCCTCTAACTCTGTTGTTTGAGCCTGGCAGCTCTGCTGCCTGCCAGCCCTGGCACTGCCAGCGAGTCCCAGCGGCATCGCAGCTAGGAGAGCGTAAGCGCCAAAAGAGCTGTGGACCCCCTTACGCATTACTGTGAGCGCTGGTGAGCACCACAATCAGACTGGGGGCCCCACTAATCACATGCAAATACAAGAGCTGAAGGAGCGCCAGCATCAGCGGCTCTGAAACAAGTCTGTGAGCACTGGAAGCTGATGGAAGGCTCCTCCCCACAGCCCGCAAGCAGCGCTGATAAGATGTGCAAGTCCACAGCCAGATGTGTACAAAACTGCCGTCATTCCAGCAACAGACTCAACAATGAGAAAGAGGAAGAGAGAGGAAGAGAGATTCGCTCTTCAAGCCGGTGTTCTCCCTAGATTATTTATCTCGCTTGCTTGCTGGTCCCTGTGTTTCTCTGCTTGATTATTTCTCGTCAAGGAAGCCTGTGCTCTCTCTGTTGAATACATTTGCCCACTTTCTCTCTTCTCACATCTTTCTCAGTAAGTTGAGTTTTATAAAAAAAAAATACCTTGCTTCTCTCTCTCTCTCTCTCTCTCTCTCTCTCTCTCTCTCTCTCTCTCTCTCTCTCTTACACACACACACACACACACACATACAGACACACATACACACACGGAGTGAGAGAGTGAGAGAGGGAGGGAGGAAATACAAGTAAATACAAGGAAAGTGCTGCCTTGCGTATGCCCAACCTAGTTCAACCCCTGGCACCTCCTATGGTTCACAAGCCCCACCAGGATTGACTCTTGAATACAGGCAGGAGTAAGTTTAAAACACAGATATATGTGACTCCCAAACCAATACCTCAATAACTATAACTGCCTGAATCATAGTCAGTGCATGTGGGACATCAGGGATTTGAACTTGTGACCATAGGCTTACAAGGTAGATGATCTAAGCCCCTGAACTATTCCTCCAGGTCATGGGTGGGGAATGCCTAGCACACAGGCCAAATAAAGCCCATGAAATCACCTTACCTGGCCCTCCTACATGACAAGACAAAGATGTAAAGTTCTTGTCAGTGTTCTGTGGCATTTTTGACAGTATTGTGTGACCAGAGAATGATGTTCTGAAATACCACATGTCCCTTGGAATAAAAGTGGTTCCCAACGCCTGCTTTAGATCCTTCTCTATGTTTTTTTTATTTTGAAAAATTGAAGCTCTTGCTGTTAAATTCTCTTTTCTCCATCATAAAACACTGAGTATTTTGAGAGCAATTAAGTTCCCCTTTTAGTTTAATTATAGATCACTTAAACACCAAGTGTCACATTTCAGAGAAGGAAACAGTGATCAGGAAGCTAGCTGGATTGTGGATTCAGATGCTGGCTTAATAAGTCACATCCCCGTTCACTTATTTATTTAGTTGGGGTATGAGAACCTAAGAGTCGTGCTCAGGAGGTCGATGGGCTCTTCCCAGCAATTATCAGTCAACCAGGCCAGCAGTCCAGCTTGACCAAAAATGTGGTGATGTATCATGGGACTCCTTGGTCCACATCCCCAGTAGTGCTTGTGGAATCATGCAGTTCGGAGGGATCAGACCAGGGTTGGTCACAAGCAATGCATTGTCTTTGCCTTTGAACTCTCTCTCTGTTCCCCTATTTGGTTTTTTTCTTAATTGAAGAATGTTGCATAATACCACTGCAAAAGTTTCAGTGGTGCGACATTGCAAATCTAGTCTAGTATTTAGAAGGACATTTGCAGAAGTTTGGAAGCCAGGGATATGTACTGCAGCAATCAAAGTCATCTGTGGATATTAAAATGCCTCTCTAGACATTTTCCACCACGTAGGAAATAAATAAATAAATAAATAAATAAATAAATAAATAGATAAAGTGAAACAACCCATGCTGGAGAGATACACAGCAGGTAAGGCACTTGTCTTGCATGCAGCTGACCTGAGTTCGATCCTCAACACCATATATGGTCTCCTACACTGCACCAGACGTGATCCCTGAGTGCAGAACCAGAAGCGGGTGAGCACTGCGCACAGCGGGGAATGCCCCTCACCCCACTCCAAAAATAAAGAGCCAATCTGCAATGACAGCTCTTCAATTCCACCTTCTCCTGCATTTGCGAATGGAAATGGGTCTGGTTCTGGTCTATGAGACTAATGCTGTAGAACTTCTCTTTTTCTGTTGGTCCAATACCCCTTCCACAAATCCTTTTGCATTTTGCCTTGAATGCAAGAGCTGAATCGGGACTAGAAGGATAATAAATAGGGCAAATGCATGAGACAAAGCCATAAGATGGTGAGAGGCAAGAACTTGGTCTCTCATGGCACTGCTGAATAGCTGATGTCATCGACCCTCATCTGTATATGAATCAACCAACCAACACAGACAAATGACTAATTTTCAAGCACAGTATTTTCTAGCTCTGAGTTCTTTTGATCTGCTAGCTCTGCTAAATGCGATGCAATAGGATTCATTTTGTTTTGTTTCATTTGCATATTTCTGTCCCACCCACAGCCCCAGAAATTTTATCTCTTCCTTATCAGAGTCTGTCACTGATCAATCTCACCCCAACCCAAGCAAACCTGTAACCACAGGGATGTTTTGTTAATACAGTGGAGATGTTGATAAAGATGTATGACAACAGTGTGGGAGTATGTACAAGGAGAGAACAGAACATGTGACGTGCTACTCAAGAGCAGAATATTGCAGTGAACATGGGGGGTGCATATAGCGCCTCAAAACCATGTTTTCTGGGGCTGGAGTGATAGTACAACACATATGACTGACCCAGATTTGATCCCCAGTCCTAACATGGATCCCCCTACTCACTGGAAATGAGCACAGAGCTAGGAGCAAGTTCTGAGCACAGTCAGGTGTGAGTCTCAATCGAAAATTCTGCTTTCCTATTTCACAAATTAATATCCTGAAGAGTTATTGGTGAATTCTGTTTCTATTAATTTTTGAGGTAGCTGTGCAGTGTCTTCTATATAGCAACACTACATTTATTTTTCACCAACAGAGTCCAAGGGTTACCCAATCTCCACATGCTCTTTAACACTTGACTCTTTCTTGTCTTCTGGATAGCGGCCATTCTCAGGGGTGTGGGTGATATCTCACTGGGGTCTGGGATTGCATTTCCCTAATGATAAGATATGATGAACAGTCTTTCATGTGCCTGTTGACCATCTGTATATTCTCTTTGGGAAAAATGTTTCTTCAGGATCTCTGCTTCTTTTGAATTTGGGTCATTTGCTTTTTGCTTGTTGGGTCACCTGAGTTTCTCATGGATTTTGAATATTAACCACTTGTTGAACACATGATTTGCAAGTGCCTTCTCCCATTTAAGACTCTCTTTTCATTTTAAAGATGATTTATTTCTTGGTAAAGAAGATTTTTTTCTGTAGTGAGGTTTGTTTATTTTTGCTTTGTTTCCCTGGAATTGGCGACATAGCCAAAAAGTCTGCGGAAACCAAGGTCCAAGAGTTTAGCACCAATGTTTTACCCTCGGTCAATTATGGCTTCAGTCTTACATTCAAGTCTTTAGTTGTCTTTAGTTATCGTGAGTTCATGATTATGTTAGGTGGAAGAGAGCAATCTAGTCTCATTCACAGGCATGTGGTTGTTCAATTTTTCAAGTAACACTTCACGGAGACACTCCTCGTTTTAAATTCATATTTTATATTAATTGTCCATATATACATATGTGTACAGGTTTATTTCTGGTTCTTTCAATTCTATTAATTCTAATATGAATTGACATTTGTTCCAATATATCATGCCTTTTACTATTATCTCGCAATACAATTTTTGAACAGATTTCTTCGAATCACAGGCATTTACAAAATGATTCATGATGGAGTTTCAGGCATAAAATTTTCTAGCACCAATCCTTAAACCAGTGTCTACTGCCTGTCACCAATGTCCACCAGTTTCTCCTACCCACCAAGCTTGCTTTATCACAGCACCTTTTTCCTTTAGGGCACTGTGCTTTCCTACACCGGAGGTTTGATGGAAAACACTTTATCCCTTCCAGCACCACCTTCTGCCCCAGAATGGCCTTGTCCCCCCACCTTAGTTTCAGTGTCGCCCTCCCTGTCCTATTCCCCCACCGCCCATGGTCAGTGTCTTATTGAAGACCAGTTCTCACACTCCCAGCTTCTGTTACCTTTGGACGTTTGTTATTCTCCAGTGTTTCTTTATATCCTGCCTTCGAGAGAGGTCATTCTACGTTGTTTGATTGATTGTTTGGTTGGCTTTGTTTGGGGGTTATGCAGGTGACGCTCAGGGCTCTGCACTCAAGAATCAGTCCTGGTAATGCTCAGGAACCATATGGGACGCCAGGGTTTGAACCCAGGGTGGCCATATGGAGAGATCATTCTATGTGCAGTACAATTTGAATCCGGGGTATGTGATGCCTTCATTTCTGGTTTGATTTTTCTCCTTCTTTTATTGTTGTGGGTGGGATTCCCAAGTAGTAATCAAGAACCTTGCGGGTAACTCTCAGCCAGTCAGGCCAGGGTATACTGCAAGGGCCTGAGGATGCCTTGCCTCTCAGTCCCTGCACTGCCGTGGATTCTCTCTGGTAGGTTTGGGGGCCTCCAGAACTGCACCCAGTGATGTTTGGGGAATGGATAGCCTGAAACAGAGTTGTGCGTCCAATGACTTCATGATCTCCCTCCCCCTTATTAGTGACCATTATTTTGGTTCATTGTGATCATTGTTGATATAAACACATTTTATTCTATTTCAGTTCTACATCTATTAAATATACCATTGGGGTTGTAATAGGGATGACAGTGAGTCTATTTCCTAAAGAATTAGGATTTCCTAAAGATTCTATTTCCTAAAGAAAATTACATATTCTCTAGGGATATGTAATTCTCTTTATTTGAATCGACTGAGTATCTTATTCGTGTTTCATGTAGCCTAGTGAGTTCCTTCACTACCACTATTTCTCTGTTCCTTAAATGACAAAACTCACTCTTTAAGACCCAGTTTCTGCAGACTTGTTTATTCTGTTTTTTTTTTTCTTTTTGAGCCTCAGCCGGGGATGCACAGGGGTGACTCCTGGCTCTGCACTCAGGAATTATTCCTGGCAGTACTCAGGGGACCATATGGGTCGCTGGGAATCGAATCTGGGTCAGCCATGTGCAAGACAAACACCCTACCCAATGTGCTATCACTCCATAAACCCTAGATTGGTTTATTCCTTTTATGATGCCTTGTTACTATGCATTTTCATACCATTATGTCGCATGAAATTCTGGGCATTTGATGCTTCCAAATGCAACTTGTTTCCTTTTGCTGTGGTCAGTGGCACTGTGGTTCGAATGTTACGTTTCTCTTGTGAGGAAACTGGGCAAAGAACTGTCAGGAGTGATATTGATGCCATGGACAGAGAGGAGTGGAAGCTAGACCTACGTGCAGTCACAATTTTGCCTGTTTTCTCTTTAAAATGGACATGTCTTGGGAAGGGAGATAACAGTAGTCAAGGTACATGTGTAACATAAACCCAACGCAGTTCAGGCTCCAGTACCACATGTTACCCTCTAGTCCTCGAGGTCCCTGAGCACTTCCAAGTGTATCTCTAGAAAGCCCAAGCACCTCTGAGGTCACCTAGGTGGTCCTTGGCACCCCAGGATCTGAGCAGAGCTCTACCCACAGGTCTTTGCACTGATCTGCTCGCCCACCTGGAATCACTGCTGGGGGCCCTGAGCCTGTGCAGTACCACTTGGAGGCCCCGCATGTTAAAAATAAATAAATAAAATGGGCACATTTCATCCTGTGGTCACAGGCTTAGGTATTGCTCCACTACTCAGGATTATAGGTCTGTGTGGCAGGTGCTAATGTTCCCAAGGGTGGGGCAAGTAGAAGGAAATCTAGCCCTCAGCACATCCATCATGGCTCCCTTACTGGACTCTGCCTGGCCCGAGCCTTTCAGATTCTGAGTGGGGTTCACCGGGGCTCATGCCTGGGCCTGCCTATTGGTCTGTTCTTTCCAAAAATAAATCTGGAAGTCCAAATGTAGCTTCTATGCAGGCTCTATCATGGTCTCAAGGACGCTGGTCAATCTATCTTCAGATACATACATGTGTGCATCCTGGTAATGTCCTTCTGTGCTGACCCATGAGCCATCACTGAGATTTGTATATTCTGTTAGTTGGTATTTAAAAGGGAGGAATGATTACAGCACTTTACTGCACTATGACGGTTATGGCCATGCTCTTATGTTTTTTTTTCTATTATTAATTCACATTAAGTGCTTTCAGATCATCTCTTATGACACTGAAAATTACTAAGATCAAACTTATAAGAATTTTCAATTTAAACTGCAGACAAAAATATGGTTTGAGTCACCCATCTACAGAACTAATTTTGTGATTCGTAAATCAAAAAGGGTTATGATTAATCTCTATTCTCTTATTTCCCTAAACTAAAAAAGCTTATATACTTTTACTGAAATATAACTACAATCTTAAGAATCCATCTTCAGTTTTATTTAAACTTTAGTACTAGTGTCAAACAAGTAAGACATAAATATGTAAATTAATCATAACTGAACATCATGTTAATGCATAGAAACAAAAAAGTGAAAGCAAACATAGATTTCTGTACTATCAAATTATAAAACTATATTAACCTAAAGAAATAGAGAACTGAGGAAAATAATAAATAAAATACAACAGGGTCTCGGGAAAGGGAAAGAGTTCTGGAGTCTGTTTTTTTGTTGGAGAACAAGACACCACAATTAACCCCAAGTCCTGAGCTTAGATCAGGAATTAGACTCTGAGAACTGGCAGGTGTGGGGCAAAAAATAAAGAAAAAGAGAGGGAGAGAGAAAGACAGAGAAAGAAAGAGACTGAGAGATAAAGAGAGGAAGAGGAGGAAGTAGAGGAAGAAGTGAAAAAGGATAAGGAGAAAAAGAAGAAAGAAAATAGAAAGAGAGAAAGAAAGAGAAAAGAGAGCGAAAGAAAGGAAGGAAGGAAGGAAGGAAGGAAGGAAGGAAGGAAGGAAGGAAGGAAGGAAGGAAGGAAGGAAGGAAGGAAGGAAGGAAGGAAGGAAGGAAGGAAGAGAAAGATAGAAAGAGAAAGAAAGAGAAAGATAGAAAGAGAGAAAGAAAAAGAGAGAGAGAGGAAGAGGAAGGAAGGAAGGAAGGAAGGAAGGAAGGAAGGAAGGGAGGGAGGAAGGAAGGAAGGAAGGAAGGAAGGAAGGAAGGAAGGAAGGAAGGAAGGAAGGAAGGAAGGAAGGGAGGGAGGGAGGGAGGAAGGGAGGGAAGGAGGGAGGAAGGGAGGGAGGGAGGGAAGGAGGGAGGAAGGGAGGGAGGGAGGGAGGGAGGAAGGAAGAAAGGAAGGAAAGAAGGAAGGAAGGAAGGAAGGAAGGAAGGAAGGAAGGAAGGAAGGAAGGAAGGAAGGAAGGAAGGAAGGAAGGGAGGAAGGGAGGGAGGGAGGGAGGGAGGGAGGGAGGGAGGGAGGGAGGAAGGGAGGGAGGAAGGAAGGGAGGAAGGAAGGAAGGAAGGAAGGAAGGGAGGAAGGGAGAAAGGAAGGAAGGAAGGAAGGAAGGAAGGAAGGAAGGGAGGGAGGAAGGAAGGGAGGAAGGAAGGAAGGAAGGAAGGAAGGGAGGGAGGGAGGGAGGGAGGGAGGGAGGGAGGGAGGGAGGAAGGAAGGAAGGGAGGAAGGGAGGAAGGAAGGAAGGAAGGAAGGAAGGAAGGAAGGAAGGAAGGAAGGAAGGAAGGAAGGAAGGAAGGGAGGGAGGGAGGGAGGGAGGGAGGGAGGAAGGAAGGAAGGAAGGAAGGAAGGGAGGGAGGGAGGGAGGGAGGAAGGAAGGAAGGAAGGAAGGAAGGGAGGGAGGGAGGAAGGAAGGAAGGAAGGAAGGGAGGGAGGAAGGAAGGGAGGGAGGAAGGGAGGGAAGGAGGGAGGAAGGGAGGGAGGGAGGGAGGAAGGAAGGGAGGGAGGGAGGAAGGGAGGGAAGGAGGGAGGAAGGGAGGGAGGGAGGAAGGAAGGAATGAAGGAAGAGAGGGAGGGAGGGAGGGAGGGAGGGAGGGAGGGAGGGAGGGTGGGAGAATAGGAGGGAGGAAGGGAGGAATGAAGGGAGGGAGGAAAGACAAGTAATGGTAGTACTTATTATCACACATGAATTTAACATATGTTAGTTTAGTATCATACAGATACAACTAATATACTTGACTTTTTTTCTTTTGTTGGCATAACACCGAAATAATGTTTCTAAACCCTGTATAGTCATTTCACAGTGCTAAAATTTACATTTGTTTGGATCTTTTTTTAGAAAATGATTTTATATGGCTTGAAAAAAAAGTCATTTAAAGAACATTGTCTTTAAACACATTTTAGAAAATACTTGTTATTATTTTAGCTTAAAAGGCATTTTGCTGGTTATTCAGATTCTTATCACTGAAAAATCAGGAACGGATGCAACCTTATTTGAGAGATCTGCCGAAGCAAGTCATACATTTATGTTCTTCTCTGAACTGAATTGTGTTTGAATAAGCAAGAGGGATCAATTATTTCCTAATTCTAAATTGTAAGCATGATGAGAGTCTTGGATGAGAGATGGACATCTGAAAATAAAAGATGAGAAGACAAGAATCAGCATCATAAATAAATCCAAACTAAGTCCCCGGTCCTTAGAGTATTCCAGAGGAAAGCTCGAATCTGGCTTCTTCCAGAAAAGCCTAGAAAAGTCCAGGAACAGAAGTCAACTGGAACTGCTGGCTTCACATCCTCATTCCTTCACTTTCTCTCTCTCTTTTCCAGCTTTCTGCGCCGCCTTTAGTTTTCCACGTGACCTTTCTTTCCCTTGTTTCTGCTGAGCTCTGCTGTTCTCTTTTAACATTTTAACAGACTTGTGAGCACCTGCAGAATCTAAGCAGTGAAGGGCGAGGCACTTAGTAATACAGATCATTCTACCATCTTATGTTTCATACTTCGAGTATTCTAGTCACAGGTACTCAATGTAGAATGTAGGATTTTAGAAATTGTCCTTTTTTTCTTAGAAGGTTAGTCAAGTTTACTCAAGTTTTGTTCTTGGGGGTTTGGTTTTCATTCACTGTCATCCCATTGCTCATTGATTTGCTCGAGTGGGCACCAGTAATATCTCCATTGTGAGACTTGTTATTGTTTTTGGCATATCGAATACGTCACAGGTAGCTTGCCAGGCTCTTCTGGGCGGGCAGGATACTCTCGGTAGCTTGCCGGGCTCTTCAAGAGGGGCAGAGGAATTGAACCCGGGTCTGCCTACCCTAATGGTTTTCATTATTTTCCTCTTATTTATCTATAAATGGTCTGAGCCACAACTAAACTGCTGTGTTGCTGTGATGTTCTCTCTATGCAATGAAGCAAACTTTTGTCCCCAGTCCCCACAACTGTTCACTCTCTGCTGACATCAAGTTCTGTCCTTGAACAGATCCATTGTCATTTGGTTGTAGATTGAGAAGGTCTTGATTTTACACTGAATTTCCTTTCTATTTCCCCTCTGATTCATTTTCTCTCAAAGGCTTTTCCATTTTAATTAAACTAGACAATTCTCACATAAGCAAATATCTCATATATTTGAAGTTGGTTGAGTTTGTTCATCTACTCTTTCAAATGTGGCCTTTTAACTCAGGGACTTTGAGACTCTTATTTTCTTAAAAGCACAGATAAGACAATTATTGAGATTCCACACATTCCCATTAAGTCTCAAGTATGCTCTTTCTAACTAGCAGTGTTATCTTCACAGACCTCAACAGTTTCTTTCCTTCTCATTTCCCAGTTTACAATCTTGATTTCACTTTTGTTTTGAAGGTGGAATCTCTAGATGATTCAAGTCACATTCTAAACAGTAATTGGAAACTGTGATTGCTGCAAGAATTAGAGGGTTTTTTTCTCCTACCCATAAAAAAAAATCAAAAGAATTTAAAATACAGTTCATAAAGGCAAAGGAGTCAATGACAGAGAACTGTGATGGTGCCAAATCTGAAGTTAAAGCAAACTCTCAAAAGTGTGTTGCACTGGGGCTGGAGCAATAGCACAGAGGGGAGGGTGTTTGCCTTGCATGCAGCCGATCCGGGTTCGAATCCCAGCATCCCATATGGTCCTCCGAGCACCACCAGGAGTAATCAGGAGTAATTCCTGAGTGCATGAGCCAGGAGTAATTCCCCTGTGCATCCCTGAGTGTGACCCAAAAACCAAAAGGAAAAAAAAAGTGTGTTGCACTGTTAGCTGGTTTCACCTATAAATATAGAATATAGATGTGGGAAAACCCCCCCTTGCCAGGATATGTCTTCTATTGCCAGGTCACCTCTACCTTGAAGTCCAATGCTGTTCATGCATCCAAAGGTCAGAATGGTGAGGCCTTGCATACAATGAGGGAGGAGGTGATACTGAATTCTCTATTCTCCCGACAGTGGCCATTTCTAGTTTTCCTCAGTGGGGTAGCCAACAAAAGTATCCCAGAAATGCCATTTTTTGGTCTATATCCCAAAATCAGAAATATTACCCAAGGGGCTGGAGAAATAGCACAGCGGGTAGAGCATTTGCCTTGCATGCAGCTGACCCAGGTTCGATTCCCAGCATCCCATATGGTCCCCCAAGCACCAACTGGAGTAATTCCTGAGTGTATGAGCCAGGAGTAACCCCTGAGCATCGCTGGTGTGACCCAAAAATAAATATATATATATATATATACATATATATGTATGTGTATATATATATATATATATATTACCCCATAGGGAATACTGGAATCATTGAACTATCTATTCAGGGGAAGAATTTAAATCTCCAGTGCACGTTTTTCTTCTAGCAAAAGGAAAAGAGATAAAAAAAAGTAGTTGGAGAGCCTCTGGTCTGTATATTTTCTTTAATAGCAGGATAATATCATCTCAACTATCTCTGTAAGTGGCCCTAGATCTCTAAAATCAAGGTCTTGGTCACAGTTGAAATGAAGAATTTGCTGCTCTTTGAAAAAGAAGCACAACATTTCTTTACTTTTCTAGCATACTGCTGATGTTATTCTTATCACAGTGTCTTGTAATGGAGCATTAAATTTGAGGAAATTTAATTTTAATTGTGTTATGAATTTATGGGGACACCCAAGTGAGCTACATACAGTTTTTTGTGTGTCGTGTGTAATGGATCTGAAACTCTAAAATGATATGTCTTTGCAAGTAGTTCTCTCTACAAAGTTAGAGAATCTATAGATTGTTATTATTATGCCTACCTAGTAGGCCAGAGACCCCAGAGCTATAATTTTAATTTTTTCTCTTCTCCTTAGGAGGCAAATATTTTTAAAAAAGGAGAATTTGTACTGACAATGACTAGCAGTAACTGAGTAATTTAATGGATGTGTCTTGCTGTCCTGAGTATTTTAATCAATTATCTTGTAAATCATCAAAAAGATGACATAAGGTAATTAATTTTGGTTCTCACTTAAGTAATTATATAAATTCCATAATTATATTATGCATAAAATTTATAATAAGACTAGTCTTCCAAATATTTCACATTAACCAATAAGATTTATACAATGCCACAGTTTATATGGCCATAAGAATAACAATGATAGTGACACTTGCTAAGCTTTTTTCTAAATCTGTTTATAATTTTATTTATTAAGTACATGTTTATTGTCTACGTAAGCCAATTCTCATGTATAAACCTTTAACTAAGACTTTCTGAAGATTTTTTTTTGGATCAAAAGAGAATACAGATACAATAATTGTATACAATCAGAAGGGAATAGAAAAATTATGAAAATGCCTGTAGAATAGGGGTAATAAGATATACAGAGGGGTCAGTGCCTGTTCATAGCAGGAGGAGGCATTGGGACATAAAACTAAAGGCAGACATAACTGAACGAGGTTATATCAGGCAAGGAAAAATGTAGAGACAGGAGTTGGAGACAGATACTGGACTCAATATGGGCTGAGTTTTTCAAGCTTCTAAAGTTTTGTTAAGACTTTCAAAACTTATCCTAAGGATATACATAAATAAAAAACAACCCTGATTTGTTTTGTAAATGGAATTACTTCATTCATGAGAAAGATTTCCGAGATGTTGACACAGATACTTAAGGGCCAATCTTGGTCCAGCTCGCCTTGGAGGTACTGATGACAGGACTTCCTGCTCTGCCCACTGTCCTGAGCAGCTCTTCCTTTGCCATCCACAATTTCAGAGTGTAAAAGCTCCATAATTTTAGTCAGCATCTTTTTTTTCATATTTTCATGGGGGCTTTTTTGATGTTGTGTTTTTCAACCACTCATTTTCACTACCATATTTTATTAGGGAAACACTAGAATTGCATTTCTGAAATGCAGTAACAATGTCACCAAATGCATACCTCATTGTTCCTACATAGTTGGTCCTACAGCGGGGCTATCTGCTAGAGCCAGTGATTTTTACGTACATGAAATAATGGTTTAAAAATATAAGTGGAGTATTGTCTACTCTGAATACCTCCATATATATGTGCATGAATTTAGAGATTCTTAAGAAAATCTATTAGAAACTTTAGGTCACAGGAACATTACGGGTTCACAAGAAAAATGAAATACTGTCAACTGAGTCATTTAATAAGCACCAAGTTTCTTAAAATTTCCAAGGCAGTGTGAAAGTGTGAGAGATAAAAACTACAATATAATGGACGTGTTTTCAGGTAATCTGGTGATGCTACTTATGGGAAGTTTTCCAACACCAATCAGTCTCTGATTTTTCAGACACCAATCGCAAGTTTAACCTTATGATTGGATTCTGACTGCAACTACCGTATGTTAGCACTGACCTCACAATGTAAGGGCTCACTTCAAATGCCAACCATAAATCCTGGGTCACCAATATTTCACACCAGCAGGGTCTAATTTAAGGTCCAGTGATTTGCAATCTCGCTCACAGAACTTGTACATTACTATTAGAGTGTCTACAAATTAGAGTCTCCATTGTGAGACTTGTTACTTTTTTTTGTATACGCCAGGGGTAGCTTGCCAGGCTCTGCCATGGGGGTGTGATACTCTCTCTCGGTAGCTTGCTGGGGTCTCTGAGAGGGACGGAAGAATCATTAATGTTTCCAACTAGATCTTCATATTTTACACTTAAACATATTTTAAATGTAATTTCATTTCATGTATTCCAGAAGAGTATTGTGCTGGACTGATAATATAGCAGTTAGGGAAGTTGTCTTGATAGCTGACCCAGGTTTGATCCCCAGCAGCAACTAGGTTTACTGAGGACCACCAGGGGTGAACCCCGAATGCAGAAGGTTCTAAGCATGAATGGGTGTGGCTCCAAAACAAAAACACAAAACCAAAAAGTTTTCCCTCCTTACTCTAGATTACTTAGTTTGTTCCACATTTGCTCTATAAAAAAATAAATCTGTCAATTGGCTAGATTTCCTCAAACCTTTACCATCAATAGGTAATCATAAGTAAGAAAAAATAATCAAGCAACCATCAAATAGATATTTTTAAAATATATTCACATGGAGTCTATTTGTCCTACATGCAATAGGTGTCTGTAAAATGTGGATTTATATTTTATATTGTAAAAAGAAGATCAAAGCATATTTTTAAGAAGGCATCATATTTCTGCTTTGACATTATATGTAATTAATAAAGCTGTAACTATTAATCTGGATATTTCCTAACACATAATATGCCACTGAATAATGCATATTATTGAATAAATGTAAAAAATAACAAATTTAATGCAAATGTATACTTCATCCTTCTGATAGTTAAAATAATCTGCCGATTCACTTCCTCCCCACCCTCACCGAAGGGTGCCAATTAAAATAAACACAATATTGTCATTTGGGTCAATAACATCCGAGCAGATGGGGTTCAAGTTTATGACCAATTCCTCAATATGTTGTCCAATTAGTCTCAATGGAACTGATTCACAGAATAGTTCGACAGCCAGTTAAGAAGTAAGTGCTCTGAAGCACTGTTGATGACTGTGTTGAAACAACTGAGTCAGGGGAAATATTTAACTAAGGAAGCGAAATTCAAAATCAGGGTTTCTTTATAGACAGCACTGAGGGAGGAGAGATAAGATAACCGTAGCAGAGATAATAGGTAAGCCAGTCCTAAGAAACAGGACAATACATACAACCGTGTATTAACTAGAGGGGGGTTCTATTTAAGAGTCCAGTGAAAATTATTGCTATAATTTCCTAGTAAAGGATATTTGACCTGAACTATGGGACACATCATTGATTAAAATATCTGCTTGATTTCTTAAAATATTATATATTTTCATATACTCTATAATTGCATTTCAATCGTCAGATTAGCTATTAAGTGATGCACAGCTGAATATCACCAGGATTGACTCCTAGGTCCTCACTTTGCTAGGGAAACCTGCAAATTGAAAGTAGTAATTATAGGAGATTATCAAGATCCAAGTTAATATGTGTCATTTACTGTTGTATATACCAAAAAGGAACAAAAAGAGCAATTTGACTTTATACTAATTCCACCCAAAATAAAGATTTTAAAGGTAAATCAGAAGAACTGTGTACAAGATCTAGATGAGGAAAATTAGAAAACTGAAGAAAACAGCTTGTAAATTATATAATACTAAAAGAAAGGTTCAGGGGACTGCAGAGATAATTCAAAGACTAAGGTACAACAGTCAAAATCTGGAAATAAGCCAAGAGTTCAATAACACTATGGTACATATACAGAATGGAATATTACTAGGGCCATAAGAAAAGACCTGCCAGGTAAATCAAATTACCTGCCACCTGGAGAGCGTCATGCTGATTGAAATTAATTAGAGGGTGATTGAACAACCCAGAATTATCTCTCTCATATGTGGCATATAAAGAAACATATGGTGTAATAACGAATACCCAAAGACAGTGGAAACACAGAACATGAGAACCCGCATTCAGTAGGGAACATGCTACTTGAGGAGGCTGGGACAGACAGGGAGGAGATAATGACTATGCTAGAGACAAGTTCAAAACTGGGAGGAGGAGGTGTTGCTGAAAGGTGGCAAAGTGTTATCATTCAGATCTTACCATTAACGGTACTGTAAACAACAGCAAAAACATGTCATACATATCATCTATGTTACATATATACACATATATGTATATGCATATGTATATATGTACAAATAATATATTATATAATATAAATAAACATATTTAGCATAAATATATTACCTTTTTTTTAAAGCAAGTGCCCAGAAGCACGTGGCTGCAAAGCGGCCTCATGATATCTTATAGCCTACTTCTCCCTCTGGGAGAAACTGGCAAACTACAGGGAGTTTCTTGCCCACATGGGAGAGCCTCGCAAACTCCCCATGGTGTATTAATATGCCAAAACCAGTAACAATGCTGGGTCTCATTCCCCTGACCCTGAAAGAGCCTCCAATGCGGCATTGTTGGGAAGGACGAGTGAAGAGAGGCTGCTAAAATCTCAGGGCTAGGACAAATGGAGACGTTACTGAGACCACTCGAGAAATTCGATGATGATGATGATGATGATGAAAATATTACATATACACAGATATCCCTGTATCACTGTCATCCCATTGTTCATCGATTTGCTCGAGCGGGTGCCAGTAACATCTCCATTTGTCCCAACCCTCAGATTTTAGCAGCCTCTCTTTACTCATCCTTCCAAATGGTGCCGTATTGGAGGCTCTCTCAGGGTCAGGCAAATGAGACCCGTTTTTGTTACTGCATTTGGCATATTGAATACGCCATGAGGAGCTTGCCCTGCAAGCAACAATAGCTAACAATAGCTACCAGGGATCAGACCATATATGTATATACATATATATATATGAATTTATATGTCTATATATTTATATTATATAAATATATATATTTATATAAATATATAAAATATTTATACATTTATATGTATAAATATAATATATATAATATATATTTTTGTTGTCGTTTACAGAACTGTTAATGATAGGATTTCAAACAAAACATATCACTGTATCACTATATCACTATTGTCCCCGTTGTTCATCGATTTGCTCGAGCATACACCAACAGTAATGTCGCCATTTATCCCTGTTGCATTCAGGGTCAGGGGAATGTGGGCCATTATCGTTACTGTTTTTGGCATATCGAATACACCACGGGGAGCTTGCCAGGCTCTGTCATGTGAGATTCTGCATCGCTCAGTTGCAGGATCTCTCTTCCAGGAGCTTTGTTTTATAGTCTCTGGATCTTGGCCATTGATGAGATTACATGGCGCCTGGGGTAGTTTGTGGGTGTGACTGCCAAGCTACTGGAAAATAATGGACCTGGGTGGGGAGGCCCAGTTCCCATCTGAGCGGGCTTGGAGATCTCAGCCACAGGTCCCACATACCTGAGTTCCTCTGATGGTTCCTTCATGGGTGAGACTCATTCAAGCATGTGGAAAGTGGCCTTGAGCATGGCTGTGGCTGGGTTCTGGAGGTTTTTGGTTGCCAGGATTCTGCTTGGGGCAAGGAGGGAAACTCAACTCTTCCCCCTCTGAGGGGTCCTCGGTGAAGACAGCCTGGTATAGGGGCAGGAGATTCTGTGTCCCTCTCTTCCCGGAGCTTTGTTTTATAGTCTCTGGATCTTGGCCATTGGTGAGATTACATGGCATTCTGGGGTAGTTTGTGGGTGTGACTTCTAGTAGCTTGGCAGTCACAAGCATAACATACCTATGGCTTATTCGACATGCCAAAAACAGTTACAACAAAGTCTCACAATGGAGTTACTGGTACCCACTCGAGCAAATCGATGAGCAACGGGATGACAGTCATACAGTGATACAGTGAATAGGGCACAGTGGGTAGGGCATTTGCCTTGCATGTGGCCAAACTGGGTTCGATTCCTCCGCCAGTCTTGGAGAGCCCAGCAAGCTACTGAGAGTATCTGCCCGCATGGCAGAGCCTGGGAAGCTACCCGTAGCATATTCAATATGCCAAAAACAGTAGCAACAGGTCTCACAATGGAGATGTTACTGGTGCCCACTCAAGCAAATTGATGAGCAATGGGATGACATCACACAGTGATAACATATGTTATATGGCATATTATATAAATATATAATGTATGTATAATTTATGTGTATATTATGTTATGTTATATAGCCTCCCACAGAATCAGACTGGTGGGTGGAAGGCAAATGGGGGGGGGTAATTGGGGCATTGATGAAGGGAAGTGGACACTGGTCGAGTGATCAGTGTTGAAATATTATTGAATAATATATGCCATGAATAATTTTGTAACTTCATAGTGACTAAATAAAATCATTGAAAATTAAATGACTAAATAGCCTTGCAACTTGCTTGACCCCAGTTCAATACCTTGCACCCCATATGGTCCCATAAGAAAGCCCCAAAACAGAGCCAGGAGAAAGCCCTGGGTACTGCCTGGTATGACCCCAAACTAAAATAATAAATAATAAGATCAGAAGATTTATAGTGTCAAGCATCAGATTTTCCCAAATTATTTATAGGCTAATACAGTTTCAATCAAGATACAGCACTTATTGATGTCAAAGAACTCATTCTAAAATTGACATGGAAAGACAGAATACTTAGAATGTCCAATCTAGTAGCGAAAGAACAAAGTCGAAGAACTGGCATTATCTGATTTCAAGACAGGATAAAGTTAACATAACTTAGGGCTGAAGAGATAGTACTGCAGGTAGGGCACTGGCTTTGCACACAGCCTACCTAGGGTTCGATTCCTAGCACACATAGGGTCTCTGGAGCTGGTCAGCAGTGACCCTTGAGTGCAGAGCCAGATGTGAGCCCTGAATAAATCTGGGCATGCCTCCTCCCCCAGCGCCAGAAAAATGTGAATACCAAGACAGCATTAGTGTAGCTACTTGCAGAGTTTTATGGCTGCATCAAATAAAATCAGTATTTGTTATAAAATATATACGTCTCTATGTGTATAACTTACAACAGCTAAGGTCTAGAATCAGCTCAAATACCCAACAATAAGTGGGGAAGGAAACTTTATTGTATGTAGACAACTGAGTAGCCCTTACCTATAAGAAAAGATTAAATCTTGCCTTTTGTTTCAGTAGGGATGGAGTTGGGAGAAGCTATGTGAAGTGAAATTAGTGGGGGTGTTCAGTGACATATAACACCTTCTGTTATGTGGCAGATAAAGAAACAAAAGGAGGGAATACACAGTATGAAGTGACAATAAACCCTTGGAATTTGACTACAGAACTGAGGTCATCTAGCAAAGGAGCAGAGGGAGAAAGGCTGGGATGGGGAAGGAAGAATTAGACCAAAGTGACATAAGGAGAGTGGAGGAGGGTCTCCAATGCTTTAGTGGAGGTAGTTAAAGTGCAGTAACTTTTTTTTTTTTTTTGCTTTTTGGGTCACACCTGGCAATGCACAGAGGTTACTCCTGGCTGTGCACTCAGGAACCACCCCTGGCGGTGCTCAGGGGACCATATGGGATGCTGGGACTCAAACCCGGGTCGACAGGTGCAAGGCAAACGCCCTACCCGCTGTGCTATCACTCCAGCCCCAGCGCAGTAACTTTTTATACTACAGCATTAACATTGGTGCTATTGTAATCATGCTAAGCTAATCAATGAAAAATTAAAGAGAAGATAACAATAAGATACTCACTAGAATAATCTCATAGAATATAGAATATGATTATCCACAATAGAATTCCTCTTAAAATCCAAAGCACTGAGAGTAGTACCAAATGCCAGCAAAATTATCAACAAACTCTTACTCGGAGATGTTCATTGATTAGAACATTTTGGAGTACAGAAGTGTGATTCCAACACCATCATTGCTTCAACATACACTCAGTATTGACTTTCAAATGTTTTAGAAGCAGGGACCTTCTGATAACTAAAGTTACATTCAGGAAAACTTTCTAGTTAATCAAGCAAAGATCTCTATAGGAGAAAAAGCAGCAAATCCCTAAATTCTAATTTGAGACTTTAAAATAATGATTCATGAAACATAAATTGGGCTGGAGCGATAGCTCAGCGGGTAGGGCGTTCGCTTAGCATACAGCTGACCCAGGTTCAATTCCTCCATCTCTCTCAGAGAGCCCCGCAAGCTACCAAGAGTATCTTGCCCGCATGGCGGAGCCTGGCAAGCTTGTTACTGTTTTGATATGCCAAAAACAGTAACAAGTCTCACGATGGAGACGTTAGTGATGCCCGCTCAAGCAAATCGATGAGCAATGGGATGACAGTGACAGTGAGACATAAATCAAACCATCGAGTGACTAAACTGATATTAAATGGTTTAAGAGTGCCTTAAAAAATGGAAAAGTTAAGTAACTCAAGCTCAAAACTTTTCTTTTGCATGATTAAAGTTACATAGCAAAAATAATTAAACACCTCTCCTTAAGTGAGAGCTTGAGCGTTTTATTAAGAATCAGGATATTCTTTATAGTATGCATGCCAGGAGAGAATATTGTTTTTCTTCTTGGAAACAATGTGTTTAATATTTGTAATAAAATTTCAGTAGGTCATCCCCTCTTCTTTGTCTCAGGATATTACTTCTACAGTCATCTCAAAAAAAAAAAATCAGTGAACTGGGGACCCAGAGATTATTTAGTGACTTGCATTGCAAGCAAAAGGCAACACTTTTGATACTTAGTGTTGTCCATACGGGAGTATGTTGTTCCCTAAAGCCCTGCTGTTTGGGACCCCGAGGACCATAACTTACTGTGAAACCTTGGGCACACTATAGCCAAATAGCTGTGAGCACCACAAGTGAGGGTTCACCCCAACCCCCAGCGCACACCAAACAAGCTGTGCACATTGAGCTACTCTGTAACTCGTGGTACCCACACACCACAATTGAAAATTGCAGTGGCCAGCATGACTGGGTGCATTAAATATCCTACAGCCGATCCCGCCGACAGTCTGTCCTTCCCTCCACCAATGTGCCCAATTTCCCACACCCGCCGACAGTCTGTCCTTCCCTCCACCAATGTGCCCAATTTCCCACACACCACTCCTGGCGTCCCCTTGGTAGGCACAGATGAGATCACTTCATATTGTTTGTTACAGCACAAAGGAAATGGAGTTATGTCACTGCCCAGGAAACTGTCTAAGGCCCTACTGTGTTGGTTACTGTCAGTTCAGCCTTCTGCGTTGTTGTTGCTAGGCTCATTGAGCTGGTGGTCCTCAGGGCAACTTTCCAATGAGAGAGATTTGCTACGATCCTACTGGGCTGAAATTTCTATGAAAATTCTAGGAGATTTTGCGGTGTCATATGTGGTTGTGTGGTTCAGGATCTATCAATCTGGAACAATTTAGTGTCTTGGCCAAATTGAGGGTCAGTTTCCGAGCTGGGTTACTTTTGTTGGAGGCTGTCAGTTCTGTGTTGGGGCTGCCGTGCCTTCGGGAAGAAAGGGGAATCTGCCCGGCACCTTTCTGAGAAGCCCCAGAGTTCTCGGGCTGCACCCGTTTGCCTGGGAGTGTATTTATAATCAAGAGTAGTTTGTGCCATCTCTCTCTGTGATGTCTTCATCTGCTTTCTGTCAAAGTACAGTAGTGAATGAGTTGGGGTATGCTATCTCTTCCTTAATTATTGATATATATTTTTATGAAGTATGCAGCATATCCCACTCAAAGTAAGGCAAAGCAAGCCTGAAAGTTTAAATTCACCTTGGCCCCTGTTCTGTATAAAAGGACTTATAAATTTAAAATTGTTTTACAATCTTCAATTCACTCATTTTTTAATTTTTTTTTCTGATATCTTCTTTGGGAAGATATAAGTTGTTTTTTTTTTTTTTTAACTTGTTTTGTTTTGTTGTTTTTGCTTTGTGGGTCACACCCAGAAATGCTCAGGGGTTACTTCTGACTGCACTCAGGGATCATTCCTGGCATTGCCGGGGGGGGGGGGGGGGGAACCAGATGGGATGCCAGGAATAGAACCCAGGTTGGCCATGTAAAAGACAGGCACCCAACATGCCGTGCGACCACATCAGCCCCCTGAATATTCTTTTACAATTAATTTATTTAGATAGTGACTCTCCACAGCAGTGCTTGGAAGCCAGCAATACTTTAGGGGCCACTGCCAGCAACCCTTGCCCTGGCAGTACTGGCCAGGCGGTTAGGAGCTCATGCCCACAGAGTTCAGTGGCTACCAGGTCTACCCAGCAATGCTCAAGGGTGCCATGTGTTGCTGGCAATCAAACTCAGGGTCCTGGTCCTGACAGCATGTGTCAGAAAACTTTGGGCTCTTAAACATCTTTCTATGTATCACTGTATCACTGTCATTCCGTTGTTTGTTGATTTACTCGAGAGGGCACCAGTAACGTTTCTATTATACTCAGCCCTGAGATTTTAGCAGCCTCCCTTACTCGTCTTTCCCAATGATTGGAGGCTCTTTCAGGGTCAGGGGAATGAGACCTATTGTTACTGTTTTTGGCATATTGAATATGCCACGGGTAGCTTGCCAGGCTCTGCCATGCAGGCAGGATACTCTTGGTAGCTTGCCGGGCTCTCCGAGAGGTATGTATATACCTTTTACTATATTGGGGATATGACTATGCCAGGGGGAGCTTGCCAGGCTCTTGGGTGCAGGCAATAGACTCTGGGTAGCTTGACAGGTTCTCCAAGAGGGAGAACTAGGCTATTAGATGTCAATCGGCCATGTAGCCGCATGCTTCTGGGAGCTTTGTTTTATAGTCTCTGGCTGTTGGCTGTTGATGGGATTACACGGTTCCAGGGGCAGTTTGTGGGTGTGACTGCCTAGCTACTGGAAAATGGGGATCTGGGTGGAAGAGGCCCAGTCCTGATCCGAGCAGCCTTGGAGATCTTGGCCTCAGGTCCCGCACACCTGGGTTCCTCTGCTGGTTCCTTCATGGGTGAGGCTCATCCAAACATGTGGAGAGTAGCCTTGAGCATGGCTGTGGCTGGGTTCCGGAGGTCTTCAACTGTTGGGGCTCTGCTTGGGACAGGGAGGGAAATGCAACCCGTCCCCTCTGAAGGGCCCCGGTGAAGATTATATACATATCTTTGTATGAGAATATTTAAATTATTTAATATCTTTATGCTGTTTATGTCAGTGGTATTAGCATGGTTTTATTCATGAGTCTTTTATTATATCTAATCAATATTATATTATCCATTTAATATTTATTTCTTCTATGTATTGTCAATCTTTCTCAACTAGTCTGTTAGACATGTCCACTTTATTAGTCTTTTTATAAAAAACTACTTTTGATTTTTTAGCATTGTCTGTTGTTCATATCATTTCATCTGAAATCTTTTTGTTTTTATATTTAATTATGTACATCAATTCTTATTTCATTTATAATCCACTTGGATTAGAAAACTAACATACTAATTATCATCTTTTCCACATAGCACTATCTCTATAAATACTCCCTTATTTGCATGGTATAAATTTAGAAATCTACCACTGTGAGAGTGTTGATAGTGAAATATAAGTATTTCATGGTTCTAACTAATTATTTTTGATCCACAAGCTATAATGTTACATGAATTTTAAATTTCAGGTTTATCTGGGAAATATTTTATTATAATTATTATTTAATCAAATATTTATTAAGGGGTATCAAAGACAAATATTTGTAAGCTATTAACTCCCAGAAAGTCATGCAGTATGCATTTGATTCATAACTCTAGAAACACACATTTTTTTCTAAATATTTCAAAATACTTTAAATCACACATATTTTTAATTATAATGTACGGAGTATATGTTTCTAAATATTCATAGTTTATATCTAATTATATCTATTCTACAAGATTATTAATGATTGTTGTTTTTCATTAATTTTCATTAACATGCATGTCAACATTTTGTACAAAAATCAGATAAGTCAATATTCATATACCACATTTATTATGGATATGCAATTTCAGTATTTTTACAATTTAATGTTCATGTACTTTATATCACTTGTATTGTACAACTCTTTCTACTGAGAAGCTGAGATCTTTAAAATATTTAATTCCTGATATCAGTGGGTATTATGTGTCACATTTTATTACTTTTTCTTACTGTTATTGTGTAATAATTCAGTTTTCCTTCTACTTTTATTTATTATCTTCCTTCTCTATTGCTTTGAATATCATGTGTTCAATTTCTTATGGTATTTATTTCCCTTTAAAACTTTCAACTTTCATAGCAATGACATCTAAATTAATATTTATGTCTTCGCTTTAAGCTCATAGAATTCCATATGCTTCTGTGGCCAATTACCAATCATCCATGTTCTGTATAATTTAGGTTAATATCATTATTACCATTATTACAAAATTAAAGCTTCCTTAGAATAGTCTGTGTTAATTTCTTTGTACAGCTTCACATATGTATCCCACTATTTTGTACACATCAAAATAAAAACAATAATACTATTTTTATTAATGAAATGTGTGACAATTGTAATAAAAAATTCTCCAAATTCTGTGACATGTTCCCCATACTGTGAAGTGGTCTACAGAGCTGACATGTGACCAACTTTATTCAGCAGTAAAGGTAATGTGACAGTTTCTGAAATCAGGACTTTAAAAAGATAGCAATATAACTCAAAAAGCTTTGACTACTCTTTCTTGGAATTTTTGTTTTGTTTTTGGGTTGCACCTGGCAGTCCTCAGGGTTTACTCCTGGCTGTGTGCTCAGGAATTACTCCTGATGGGTCTGGGGACATAGGGGTCCCCTGGGATGAACACCAGACCAGACCCATGTAAGACTGACCATTGATTATTCACTGCACTGTGTCTCTGGTGCCCATTTTGATTTTTAAGTAGGTAGTTCATTTACTGAACTCTAATTGAAAAGTTTCGTGTCCCTGTGATAAGAAAGCAATGAAATGTAATTCTTTCAACACCAACTTAGCTGCGTGGATGCCAAAATACACCACGCAATATAAGAAGTATGTAAAGACTGTGCAAAATTCACACATGCACAGTCTCCCTTCCTGACTCACTACTTCCTTTGATGTTCCTTTAACTTCTCTGTTGCTTTGGTCATCCTAAATAAACCCTGACCTCTGGTTCTCTAAGTCAGCGTTTCAGCTATTCAGAGATTGTGCGCCTTTTCATTCAATTAATCATCCTACTGAAATAATTCTCCAAGGTTATCAGTCACTTGGGACCGTGATTATATCATTTACTGGCTATTACATATAAATGCTTAGTATGCAGTGTCTCAGCAATAATTGATGTAGAACTTCAGGGCTTCTTTTTCTCCCATATTCCAAGAGTTCTCAGATAATTTCACAGCTTGTTACTCCAAGTGTCTCACCATTTATATAACATTTTTATCTGAAGTAGTCACATATTTTCAATAAGAAAGTCTCTTAGAGCCTACAAACATGCAGTCAATTTTTATATACCAAATCTTTAGTAAGTCACTGAAAGAATTTTAACATATTACATAAACTTATTTTTTCATCCTTGTTTCTCAATACTCCACACTATAAAAATTATTTGTAAAGTCATTGCTTATGGATTTCAATATGTATATTTTAATAATTCCACATCTTAGAGGACTGGTGTCTCTCTTGTTAAATTTATCTTCTGTGAGAACTTAATAAAATCCTGTTTTTTCAATACAGAAATAAGTTCCCCACCAGCAAAAATATTTTCTCTCTCATATGTGCCTTCAACACATGTCCAATATTTCTTCAGTTTAAACATATCACCATGAAAGCTTGTAGCAAGTGTCTGTCTTCTTCAATAAATCACCTCCTTCTTGAACAGTTAATTGCTGTTGTGTCCAGTGGTATGAAACAGAGTTTGTACCATATGGCAAATACTGATGAACTAATATTATTGCACGTAGCCCTATGCATTTCTTCCTATAAGACTTTAAATTGTTGGGTATGAACCTTCCTCAGAAAGGAACTTATGTCCTTTATTAGTTATTCTGATATTTTATCTTCTAAATTATAGCCTATTCTCTGGCTGTGGGATAATATTTTTATCTATTTATATTCTTAGGTACATACCTGGCTTCTAAAACCAATGAACCCATGAGTTTTCTCAGGTTCTGTGTCTTGTAGATATTCTTCTAACCTGGAATATTCTTCTAACCTGGATTTTTCTTCTGATCCAGCAATTTTATATGTAGAAAGAGCTCTGGGAATACTGACGTAATCACACCTCCCAGCACTTATGAAAAGCAAAGAAGAGCTTTTCACCAAATGTAGAGCTTACATATACATAGATGGCTATTAAACACACACACACACACAGGACGGGGTTTAGTCATCCAGGTGTATTAACAGGATTAGAGTAATTACCATGCTCAGTCATGTTTGCTCTCCCAGTGATTTTCTGATGGTCATGCACTTAGATAGGTTCTAATTTTCTGATGATGTTTATCAGAGGCATTAATTGAATAATGTTTTTGATGAACAAGATCTGCCTTTATGGCATGTGAATTAGCATTCAGAATGTTAAAAGAATCTTAGAGATTTAATTCTCTGGATGGAGAATTATTCCCTTGGTAAAATCTATTGCCCTTAAAAAAAAAAAGGCTTAGAAAACCTTGAGCAATAAAGGGTTCCAATTTCCATTAAATCACTTGAAGGAATTGCCAGCAGCACAAATGGGCTTTCGGTATGGTTTATATCCTGCAGGCTTTGTGAGTGGGGAAAGATGTTAGACTTGGTAAATGTAGATGACAAGGCACTTGGAGGAGACAAAGTGGCTGTCCTATGTGACTAAGCATTAGAGGGATCTAATCCAGGAGGAGTCGGTGAGCTGAGTGTGAGACAGTCAGAACAAGATAGAACCGTCAACTGACAATGACGGCAGGAAGCAGAAACTCCTGTGGAAGTTATAGTGTTGGGACGCTGCATGCGTGAAGTGCTGTTATTAAGAGTATTATAGATTTTGGTGCTTCCAATAAAAAGAAAATATGAGAGAATGCAGACTCATTGCAAAAATGATTCTAGTCGTTCACTTTCTTGGTCCACATACTTTGTAAGTTAACTTAGTAGCTCTTTCCACAAATGGTGGAATAATCTACTTACCTACATATGGCATAATTGACAATGTGCCAGTTCTAAGCTTTGCCTCTAAGTGATTTTACACGCTTTCCTTTGTTCTTGAAGATGTTTCACAAGCTTCACCTAGAGAATTATAGGCAACACAGCTGGGTGAAAGAGACATATGGTCTCTCCACCGCCAGACAATAGCCAGAATACTGAGGTGGTCTCAGGAAAGCACTCGGACCCCAGCATTCCCGGTAACTGATGAGATACACAATTACAGCCAGACAATAATATCCCAAGCCTGGTCCAGAACCCTTTAGTTGATCTGAAAAATGGGAATCCATCAACTAATCATTCTGGATTCCACTGAGGCTTTACAATTCTTTTATATAGGTCACTGTCACTGGCATCCTGTTGCTCATCGACTGCCCGAGTGGGCACCAGTAATGTCTCCATTCGTCCCTGTCGGGTGCTAGTGTAGCCCAGTGGCATCTGCTAGCCCCAGGAACATAAAGAGTACATTGCTGTTACTGTTTTTTGGCATATCGCATGACATATTCAATTTATATAAGTATATACCAAAAATAACATTGTAATATAAGGCAGCAAAAAGAGGTAGATATGATATTTTGGAGGAGTCTGAAATACAGAAGAATGTCAAAGTTGTAATGAATAAGATGTGAAACTCTTAACACTAGATGTTTTTCCTTTCATAATCTTTTCTAATTCATTTACTCAGTAGAGCAAGTTCTGGTATCAAAAGTGTTCTATGCCTGTTAGTGAAACGTGCATGCAAACACACACACACACACACACACACACACACATCACCCCATACTCTTAGAAATAAGGAACCATTGCAAGGCTGCCCTATGTAGTACTTCATAGTACACATTTTCTATTGCCCAAGTACCTTACAGTTACTTGTATAATGAAGAACTGACAGTAACTGACTTCAAAAACATTGCGTTTCTCAACAATTCCCAATGCAATTAACTTTGTCTACGCACATAAATAAGAATTATCAGTTCTTCAAAGTTATATCATAGACTCAAGGAGTTATTAGGCCATCTTGATTTTTTCTAGATAAGATATGTTTTCCTTGTATCCTTGTTTTTCCTTAAAGGCTAATTATGCTGTATGCGATTACTGCTTTAATCATAGACTTTTCTCTTCTACCAGCAATTGCTGCTGCTTTAGAATAAACTTTCTGAAACACTGCATATTCCGTCATTTCAGCTGTTTCATCTGCAAGCCCAGCCTTGAGTTCTGAAGATTTATGAGAGGGTAATTTGGGATCTATACATGACTACAAGCCACTTCATGATCAAAAACTCAATTTAAAGGATTAAATTCTTTATTATATTCAGCAAATCTTAGCAATTGTGATAAACAATTTATTTCTGAATAAAATTGTTAAAATTATTTAACATTGCTCCTCTAAGTCCATGTTTTACATTATATTTAATGATTCATGAGCCAGTAAATATGATTTATTTAATGGCAGGAGCTGAGTTTTTTGTTAGTCATTTTTTCACATTTATGCCTTTGGTACCAACTAAATGGTTTGGTACTATTTGAGACACCTAGGAATTTATATTCTTCTCTAGTACAAAAATAATCTAATCACTCCTCAAAGAATAGTCAAATATTAGGTTATCAGAGTAGCTACTCTGTGCCCTGAAGTCACTTTTAGACTTTAACAATAGAGCATTACAGTAAATGCTCAAGTATGTATTATTTTACAGCTGAACTATTCCCTTTTATACCATAAATCTATCTAAATACATATAAAAAGGAATACAATATTACTTGGATGCCTAATACAACAAATTATTATCTTACATGTTCCTTTTATTGCCTTAGAATTTGACATAAAAATGGTTTTTAAAAATGTAAACTTTTGCACAAATTTCCTCTTACATATTTCATATATATATTTATATTCAGTCTACTTTGCCTTCATGATCTATTGACTATCAATAAATATGAGAAAATATTAGCTTCCTTGATAATTGAAGCTCCAAGTTGAAATCATAGTCAATGTTTTATTTCATAGGATATGTCAAAAAATATACAGGATGAAAATTTCCAAATGCTCCTGGTAGATTAATAGGTGGGACAGCCATATCCTATACATGTGAGGAAATTTCTGTGACACAAGTCAGAAGAGCAATGATTCTTCAGAACGACAATAATTGAATCTGCCACATATTTAGTCAACCTATAGAGTGTAGTATAAGTGAACAGGATCATGATATACCTCTCCACAATTGATTCACTATACAATATACTGTGTCAGCAGTAAAAATATTGCTATCAATTTTCTTTACAAACCATGCACTTAGATACAAATTTAAATCTGTTCAGAGTAAGGAACACTTTATAGTTCACTAACTTAAAGTAATTATTACTCCAATTGAAAAATAAAAGTTCAATTATCAGCATGAACAAAGAAAAGAGACATTATCACAGATCCTACGGATTTTATAGAAATACAAGAGAAATATTAAAATCTTTTAAATGTATCAAAATTATTTGAATAACTAAAAAAAATTAAAAGAACTATATACAATTTGGAAAAAAGAATTTGCTAAGTAAGTTTTATCAAGAGCCAGAGAGATATTCCATTGGGTTAAGCATTTGCAAGCTTACATTCAACCCAGGATCACTCTATGGCATTTTATATGGTCCCCAAAGCCCCACCATGAGTGATCCCTAAGCACATAGCCAGGAACAAGGCCTGTGTACCACTAAGTGTGGCCCCCAAAAACAGAAGAAAACTGATAAAATAAAATAACTTTAACATATGATTTATGTGACTGATTTTTGGTCTTCAGACCCCACTTAGCAGTGCTCAGGGCTTATTCCTAGTTCAGTGCTCAGATATCACTCTAGGCAGTGATCCAGGGAAAACAGGTGATGACAAAGATGCAATCTACGGAAGCAAGATGCAAGGCAAGTGACTTAATTCTTTACTGTATCTCTGACCACTTAAATTGTAACAATGTACTTTAGCTGTGATAATTTTAGACCAGTAAATTATTAAAGTATTTCCCATGAATGCAGTTATAAAATTCTTTAGTAAACAATTATCAAATATAATTATATTAGAATATATTTATAATTATATAATTATGCAAATATAATTATATTAGAATAGATTTATAATTATATTAGAATTGAGTACTGAAAGTAGGTAAGGGATATATATGATATATATTTACAGTACCTGTATCACAGACCATAATGTCCAAAAGGGAGAGAGAGCAAGAGAGAGGGAGAGAAGAAAAGTACTGCCATAGAGGCAGACTGGGGGTTGGGGATGGAAGGGGAGAAACTAACTGGGGACATTGGTGGTGGGAAATGTACTCTGGTGAGAGGATGGATTTTAGAACATTGAATGACTAAAATCCAATCATAAAAAACTTTGCCTGTTTATCTCAGTGATTTTGTATAGCGAAATAAGAAAGAATAATGGCTAAAAAAATTAAAATAAAGCAAAAATCAATTTTATAGAAAAAGGAAAAAAAACATAATATTTTGAATAAACTACCTATGTATAATTACTATGTTTATTACTCTCTAAGTCTAAAGCAATGTTCTTAATATTATAAGTACGTATATTAAAACTATAGCAACAAAATATTTATTGTAAATTATTGACCACTCCCTAAGAATGAAAAAAATAAATATATTTTCTATCACAATTATTAAGTTATAGTAAATATTATACCAGATAATATTAACAGTAAATACAAAATAAAATTAAAACACTAAAAAATTACAAAGAAAAATCATTGCTTAAAGTGTAATTATGTAAGTTAAAATCTAAACAATATATGTAAACTTATAGAATAATGAGTTAATACAGCTCATTACCTAGATATAATGCTGATAAAGTAAATTTTTATATGATAAAAATAAATATTTGGAGAATAATAATATAAATAAAAGCCTTTAATTATATAAGCAAAAATGACTATTTTTTAATATTAACAAAAGCAGAGAATGGCCTCTATAAAAAAATATACTAAGCATTATTTAAAGAAATTAAAGAAAGTCTTAAGAATGTGAGAAATCTCTATGTGCAGGAATTAAAAATTTAAGAAATCATAATTATGCATTGTCAACAGATACAATTAAATTCACAAAATGCACCAAACACAAAATAAAATCAATCAATAATTGATTTTATGAAAATTAATTTTGTTCTCAAAACGTTAAAATGATGAAAATGCAATCTATATTTTGCATTTTCATCATTTTAACAAAATGATTCCTTCCATGGAAGAAATACTTCAATAGGTTGGAGCGCTAGGTCAGCATTTGCTTTGCATGTGACTGACCCGAGTTCAGCCCCCAGCCCCTTATCTAGTTCCCCAAGCACCACTAGGCGTGATCCCTGAGCACAGAACCAGAAGTAACCCCTGAGCACTGCTGGGAGTGTCCCTCAAACGAACAAACAAGGAAAGGGGGAGGGGGGAAAGATTCAGATTATCTACAAACCAAGAGAAAGGCAATAAACAATTCTCCCATTCTTAGACATCTTTTACTTCTGTGAAAAAAATTAGGTAGATAAGAACTTTGCCAGTTTTATCTCCTCCCTTGAATCCATTATTGAATTTTAACATAAGAATAGCCCTCTCTAAGAGCCTGGCAAGCTGACCTAGGGCTTATTCGATATGCCAAAAATAGTAACAATGAGTCTCACGATGGAGACGTTCCTGGTGCCCGAGCAAATCGATGAGCAACCGGATGACAGTGTGACAGTGAACATAAGAATGTGGAGAAGGACATTTTCAGTGTAAATACATTCATGTGGCTATCTTCATTCCTTCTTTTTTCTGACTTTATAGTCATTCAGGTCTCTGAGCAGTTATCTTCCCAAAGGGCAACACTCACAAAGATGGATAAAGCAATTTACGTAAAGGAAAAGTAGATCGCAGATAGAGGAAGGAGGCGGAAAAGGAAGAGAATAAGGGCAAGAGTAGAACGGGGAGCTGGACCGAAAGAACCAGGATTAGTGTTTTAACATCTGTAGAATCCCAAATGTTAGTTTCAGGAGGAAAGAAGTGGTGATGTTTGATAAATAGGTGCTCCATCAACTGCAAGTGTGATCTTTAAAAGCCTGAAATGCGCTACACAAAATACCTTCATTATTTTCCACTTTTTCCGGCAACCTGTTCCTAAGTTTCTTCTCAAATCTCACTAATTTATGCAGCCGAATCATCAAACCTCTTGTCTCAAAGTATCTCCGGGGAGGTCTAATAGTTTTTCAAGTTTTTCAATGATACTTTTACCCACTGACTTATTATGTTACTTTATCCAATTGTAGTTTTAAATTTACTTTATTTAGTACTCTGCCCAATTCTTGCCTTCTTTAGGATGTGTAGTCTTTTATCTTGCACCTCTTAACTGCATTACTCTTTCCTATTGTGATTTATTTATTTCTTCTGGGCATGGCGAGGAAGGAGGAGATGGAGGCAGGACAGAGGGGCTGGGGAGCACACCTGGCCCTGCTCAGGAGCCTGTCCTGCTTAGGAAAAATGTGGTGCCCCAAATTAAACAGAGCTAGCGGCATGAAAAATAAGCACCTAAACTGTACTCTCTCATCCTCCCATCAGGCACTCATTTAAATATATATATATATATATATATATATATATATATATATATATATCAGGACTAGAGTGATTGCACAGTAGGGAGGGCTTTGCCTTGCACGCGGCCAACCCGGATTTGATTCCCAGCATCCCATATGGTCCCCAAGCACTGCCAGAAGTAATTTCTGAGTGTTGAGCCAGGAGTAACCCCTGTGCATCGCCATGTGTGACCAAAAACAATATATATATATATATATTTAAACAATATATATATATTGTTTTTCACCTTAACATATCACATTCCATTAACATATCACATATCACTACCTTAATATATCACATTCCATTTTGCAACAGTTCAATTGTGGAGACTTGTCTCGGTTTTCTTGCCTATACATCACTGTAATCACTGTCATCCCTTTGCTCATCAATTTGTTCGAGTGGGCAGCAGTAATGTCTCTCATTGAGAGACTTACTGTTACTGTTTTTGGCATATCCAATACACACGGGTAGCTTGCCAGGCTCTGCCATGCGGGCTCCATACTCTCGGTAGCTTGCCGGGCTCTCCGAGAGGGGCAGAGGAATCGAACACAGGTCAGCTGCGTGAAAGGTGAACGCCCAACCACTGTGCTATCACTCCAGTCCATACATATACATATATATATATATATATATATATCACATCTAATTTGTCACATGATTCAATTCAACTAATAAAACTCTTTTGTATGCTTTTTATGTATATATACACAATACTTTATTTTTATTTATTTATTTTTTATTTTATTAGTGAATCACCATGAGACAAAGTTACAGACTTACAAGTTTTCATGCTTACGTTTCAGTCATACAATGATTGAGTGCCCATCCCTCCACCAGTGCCCATTTTCCACCACCAATGGTCCCAGCATTCCTCCCATCACCGTTACCCTGTCCTCTTCACCCCACCCTGCCTCTGTGGCAGGGCATTCCCATTTGCTTGCTCTTTTTGGGTGTTGTGGTTTGCTACAGAGGTATTAATTAGGCGTTATGTTCGGTCTATAGTCTATTTTCAGCCCGTATCTCCTATCCCTAGTGGGCCTGCTTAGCACCCTTTGCTTGGTGATCCCTTCTCTATCAGAGCTACTTCTTCACCTAGCATGTGAGGTCAGCCTCCAAGCTGTGGAGTACTCCTCTTGATACTTACCTCTACTATTCGTGGGTGTTAGTGTCCCATTCTGTTACTTTATATTCCACAAATGAGATACACAATACTTTAAAAGAGCATATATGTATATAATTTATAACTATTATTTCTTCATATAAGTAGTCATTGTCACTGTCACTGTCATCCCGTTGTTCATCAATTTGTTTGAGCGGGCATCAGTAACGTCTCTCATTGAGAGACTTATTGTTACTGTTTTTGGCATATCCAATACACACAGGTAGCTTGCCAGGCTCTGCCATGTGGGCAAGATACTGTCGGTAGCTTGCCGGGCTCTCTGAGAGGGGCGGAGGAATCAAACACCAGTCGACCTTGTTAAAGGTGGATGCCCAACCGCTGTGCTATCGCTCCAGCCCCATATAAGTAGTATCTCTTATAAAGCTGTTAACATGTACTATTGAAACTTAGCCTCGCCTACATTTGAAGTACATATACTTTCAAACAGTCTTACTGTACCAATCAAGTTTAATCTGGAAAAGGTTGATTTTTATCTATCAAAATAATTGATTTCTGAATATTGTGAGTGTCCTTAGCATTATTTTTCAACTCCCTGCATTATTTTCCATAGAGCATCCCATATGGTCCCCTGAGCACTGCCAGGGATGATTCCTGAGTGCAAAGCTAGGAGTAACCCCTGAGCATCGCTGGTGTAACCCAAAAAGCAGAATAAATAAATAAATAAATAAATAAATAAATAAATAAATAAATAAATAAATGTTGTGCTGCTGACATCTTATTGACTCAGATGGTACGTTGAAAGTACCAAGTGTGACTTTATCTTCTATGATGTGGCAACTCCACAGATGCTCTCCAGAAACATGTTAAGGGTATTGCTTTATCCCCTACCTTAACATATGACATTCCATTTTGCAACAATTCAATTATGGAGACTCGTCTCTGTTTTCTTCCCCCATGTTTTCTGGCCTTAAGAAAATGGTGTTACCTGAATCTTAACTTAGGGAAAATATCACTAGCATCACTAACATCACAGGTCTCTCGAAACTGTCCAGATGGCGCTGAGAATGAATCCATGGAACTCCCTTACTTTGCTCTAGGCTCCAAATTCAAAGAAAAAAAAGGACAGTGATACTTTAGCCTCTATCTGCCATTCCATTGCTTTGGTAAATGTACACTCATCTTGAAGTTGTATCTGTATAAGGATCATAAACACAGGTGTCACCTAAAATGGTGTGTTCAAGTATGGGAATAGCTGGTGCCCACAGGTAACAGGAGAGCAGGCCTGGTCCTAACCTGGAAGCATTGAGTGGTCTGAGTAGCACGGGATAGGCCAGGGAAAGGACCACTACGACAATGGTAGAGGGAAATGTTCGCTCTGGATGAGAACTAGGTGCCGTAAGGAGGTAAAGTGACACGAATGCTACCCTGTCAGTAACAGAAGTATAAACCACAGAGCCTGAAAGGGACTGGTGTGTTGGTGAAAAATTAAAATGTGTCTACTTTAATTTGCATAGAGGGAGGTTCCGGGGTCAGAGGGAACCTGAGGACATTGGTGGAATGAAGTGTATACCAATTAACGAATTAGTGTTGGAACACTATAATCTGAAACTCAGTCATGGATAACTTGGTAACTCTGAGTCACAATGCTGCAATAAAATTCTTCTCAACTTTATGTTTGCGTGGTGTTCACTAAGTAGATGCATGATGGAGCTAGAGCTGCAGTGCCGGGAGGAAAGCTGCAGTTCCGTGTACATTACCCTCAAATCTGTCATTAGAACAGCTCATGTGTTCTACCTGTTAATATCTTTCATGAAAAATCCTTACAAAAGGCCATTTTGACAAGAGAATTTTGAGTTTTCCCATACTACCAGACAAATCCACCTTTATTATTTATTAATCTGGATAAAGGCTCTTTTGAGCTACAGACAGAGCTGACAGTCCCTGTGGATCCAGGGGCATGGAGACCTCCAGACATTCTTCTTAACTCTCCACAGCAGGGTAGCAACAGCAAAGACCCCAAGGCTGTAATGTGATTGACCCACACAATTGAGCAGGGGTGGGGAGTGAGAGGGAAGGGATGAGTTCCCCAGGGAAATGAGATACACTGGTACACTGGTGATGGGTATGATATTGGGATTATTTCTGGGACAAACCGTTATTAATAATATTAGAAACCAAAACAATAAATAACTAGTTTAAAAAATTTAAATCTTTATTGAACAGCAACTTTCCACGGAAACTTTTCATTTTTCCCTACCCTCTATCCTACCAGTCAGATAATCCATCCCACTTTTATTTCCAGTGTATCTTATATCTTCTTAAAATTTTATTTAAATTATTTTCTTTACTGTCTCTTTCCCTTGACTAGAAGGTAAGTTAATACAGCATCTTCTAGTTCACAAGTGTTATGTAAGTATCCATTGAATAAGTTATCTTAATTAAAATCCTATTTGGATAAAACCCTTTGGACTTTGGTCAGTAATTTCTCAATTGATTTCCAAAAATCTTTTCACTAATAAGGCATGTTAGAATGATCAACATGACTTTTAAAAATATTTTTTCGCAAGGCACTTATTGAGATTTTACAAATCTTGACATCTTGCAGATCTTATGAGAATGATTTGAAATCCTCAATTATCTCCTTATAATTCAGTATTACTCACTGTGATCTGGCTTGAGATGAAGTAGGTTATGCCTGGTACCTAGTGAAAAGTTTACACCATGAAGTTGACACCTTTACACCATAAAGGATCCCATGAAGAACCCAGACTGGTCAATACAAACATGATCGACCTGACACAGGACAAAGATGAGATAGAAAATAGCTGCTTAAATTGTCACATCATTTACACACGAATCTTGAAATAGAGGGAAAATATATTAGAAGCCCTATTCTACTAGAATTTTTACTTTCTTCATAATTAGAAATTCTATTATAGACACTAAACAATCCTATCAGCAATATGAATATTGCAAGGAGCTAGTTCTCAGATCATAGCAGTGAGGCTCTGTCTTCTGCACTTAGAACATGCAACCAAACCTTGAGTAAGATACCCCAGATTAATGCCTCCTTGACGGTTAGATGAGGCATGCTCTGACTTTAAGAGCTAGTCATTTTCACTTATAAATTGACCGTGAATTTGGGGTCCTCACTTTTACTTTCTTGCTTTGTTTAATTTATTCAGCAGTATTAGAAATGGGAATCAATACTTGAAAAATTTCTTTAAAGAATAATGAATCTCTGAAGGAAAATGTGGTTTCTAGTTAGACTTTCATAAGTCATATAGAAAGTCCCATGAGAAAATGTGGTAACAAAATGATTGTGACTTTAGTCTTCATTTCATCCAGTGGTTTACTAAAACATACTACATCAAAGGGCTTAAACTCCTCATTATTGTGAATTTATATGAAGTAAATGATCCCACAAACTCTCGACACTACACATCTTTACCATGAATTGGGATAGAGATCATACAATAGATGACAAAAGAAGTTATAGGAAAATTGAGGTTAGCAACAAATATAAAACAGTGCATTATTTCAAAACTGAGTGATAATAGCAGCATGCATAACACATTTTATAGTCTACAAACAGAATTGGCAAAGTTTTATTTAAGGACTCAGAGATTAAAAGATTTAGATTTTGTCAGTCAACAGCCTTTGCTGCATCAACATAATTCTACTGAAAAAGCACAAAAATCAGTCATAGAGCATATTTAAACAAATGTGGTTCCGTTTCCAATGGGAAAACCCTTGGTTTATCAATGAAGGTAGAGTCAGAAGTTGGTTCACGAGATCTAGTAATCAAATACCTGGGGAAAACTATCTCCTTCCCCCTGCAAGAAAAATACACAGCTGCATAATGCTACTCCAGGCTGGAGCAATAGCACAGCGTGTAGGGTGTTTGCCTTGCACACGACTGACCCAGGTTCTATTTCTCCGCCCCTTTCGGAGAGCCCGGCAGGCTACCGAGAGTATCTCTGCCGCATGGCAGAGCCTGGCAAGCTACCCATGGTGTATTCAATATTCCAGTAACAACAAATCACACAATGGTGCAAATCAATGAGCAAGGGGATGACAGTGATACAGTGATAGTGCTACTCCACCTGCCTGAAGTGTAGCAATAACACGTGTAATTCTAATTGTGATGCTAGATTGTACTATCTACAAACTCCAAGTGCTCTATGAATATCAACATAGGTTTGTTCAGAAATAGAATGCACCATTTGTCAGAGGGTACACAGAAAAATGTGGTAAACTGCATTCACGTTTCAAGTTCTCCACGACAAATCTTTTTAAACTAGATTTGGAAACAACAGGAATTTGTCCTCTTGCAGGTTTGGAGCGAGAAATTCTGGAATCAAGAGGTGATTGTGAAGTACTGTGTTCCCTCTGGGGGCCATTGCAGTGTGTCTCACCCCCGATCCTTCTGGGCCCTGGGATATGATGTTTTAAGGGGACATGGGCAAATTTACATGAACTGGAGCATGCGTGAGACCAAGGGTAATAGGAGGCCATAGGAAGGAAATAAGGTGAGAAGGTGACATTGGTCAGAACAAGGCTGAGAAACATGGACTAATATAAACACCCTTGTCATTTATTAATTTCTGGTGGTCATATGCAATTCTTGATGTCACTCCAGTCCCTTTCTTGTGGATAGCACAGTACTCTCTGAATGGTCCTCAACAGGATACATTTTCCATTAACTTTATCAGGTAGATATTATATTGGATGAGTCTCCCCAAATCCAGAGTAGACTCAACTTTACTTAATGGCACTTTTAACTACTCTGTCCCAAGGCTTAATGCATTAGAGGGCAGAATCTTACTGAATCTTCTGAGTAACCATCATTCAGCATAATGTGTAGCAAAAGTTCATATTATCTGAATAGTGCACAGTAAACATGGATGATCTTATCACCATAAGTACAGTAAAAAAAGTAACTAATGTCTTGGAAAGTTTTTCAATTCATATTTTAAAGATATCATTTAACAACTTAAATATAAGGCATTGATAAATAAGGAGTCCAACTTAAAATACACACCACAGATTGTGCTGATTTAAATTGATAAACTGACATTTAACAAGGTTAAGAAAGACCTATTAGGCCATGGGGTTTTCAACCATTTATAACAGAAATCAAGGAAACATTGGCAATTCACAGAAAATGTTCACTGACATGCATAACTAGATAAGAGTTACAATTTTACAATTTAAGAAACACAGTTCCAAAGCTGTATGTTTTAAGAGATCCACAGCTTACTAAACCCCATTAACAGGTAAGGAAACAGCCTTTGTCCTGTGATTTGAAATTTCCTAGGAGGTAACCCTTGACCTTTATCCTAAATAAATCAAAATAAAATTATTATCCACATATAATAACTAAAAATATGAGTTTTGAATGATCCCCTGATCTGTTAATTAGGTTCTATTTGCTAACAATTGGACCTCAGCTTTCACTTGAAAAATACTAATGAACTTTTTCAATTATATAAAACATACTATATATGTATATATGTATATATATGTGTATGTGTGTGTTTGTGTGTATGTGTGTAAATGTTCCTATTTGCTATAGTCCAGATCTATTCTGGATTTTCTGATAGCCATGAGACCAAATCAAGTTTTAGTTTTAGTTCATTTATTTTAGTTTTAGAGGCTATGTTTAACTGTGTTCATTCCTCATTCCTGGCCCTGTGCTCAGGGCTCACTTCTGCTTGGCTCAAGTAATCTTACAGGGTTCCAGGCATGCTCCTGGGTAGCCGCATACAAAGCAAGTGGTCTACACTCTGTAGTATCCCCCTCGGTCCCCAAACAAAGTTTTTAATCACCTTGTAATCTCATTAATAAGGAAATCTATTAAAGACAGATGGACAGAGGTCCCTTAACTACTGTGAGAAACTTTTCTCTCTAGACAGTTCACACTGAAGTCTGTAGAAGATGGGTGACCTGGAGTGTGTGGATCCCAAAGGTGCTCCAGTTTAGCTTTCTTCTGTTTAAGAGATATCTTCATTTTATGGGGGCATCACCATGGGTGAATAGCAGTAAAGCACCATCCCATCCCCTTCCCAGAGGGCATCTTCCATTCATTTATGCCTTGAAAAGAAATTGAATGCATGTCACCCATTTCCAGTCTAAATGAAAGGACTCAAGATTCTCATGGACAGTGACCCGATACAATAAAGACCCACACACAAGAAACCTACTAATAGGTTCAAAGGTGACCACTGAAACCCATAGCACTCAGAATTCAAACATAATATTCATGTGTGAATTGATATCGCTAGATAAAGCACACCTGAATACACTTGGTTATAACTTTGAGCTAAAAAACTTCAAAAACTTGACTGCAATAGGGTGTTCACTGGATAAAAGTCTTATTAACAAAGATTGTATTTGCATGCAGTATTTAGATGGGTCCTCAGAATTTATCACAATTATACCATCGCCAATGTATCTAAGCAATGACTTAAGATGGTATCTGCATATATATCGGTATATATGCATATATAATATTCATATGTAATATACATATATGTATGTGTGTATGCTTGCTTAAAGAATTCTTCAAATTGAAATCAATGTCAACTTTGGGTCTAATAATAAATACCATGATCAATCATCTTCTCCTATATACACATATACATGCAGGATTCAGTACCTGCACACACAAAGAATGTGAATTAGTAGGTAAAGAGTATAGCTAAAAATAATGACCTATATTATCCTGATATTTTTACCCATATCAAGTTCTTGAGAATAGCCAAAGCAATGGATTTGGGGCTGCAATGAAAATACTTAGGAACAACAAAAATTAAATTTTGATCCTGATTCCAAGGCAGAGCAAGCATTGTTGAATATAGGCCACCATAAATTATTGTTGATTAAGAGGGATGGGTTATCTAAGATGCTGGGTCTAGAATTACCTGCTCATCAACCTAGATCTCACTCTCCTTCCTTTTCTTCACGATCAGTAGCACTTTTTCTCTGTAACTCTTTCTTTTATTTTTGGATTTGGAAAGAGCAGGAGGCAAAGTGCTTTGCCCATCAATTTAGAGCTATAAAGAGTTTTTACATGTCCCCACAGAAACACCCGACATGAATGTTCGTATTTGCTTCTCTTCTCCTCGGTGGAAAGCTGTCTTCCGCTCTCTTCTCCTCAGTGGAAAGCTGTCTTCTGCTCTAATTAAAATGCATCACTTTCTCCGGGAAGGATGAGGCTGAGAGATTACTGGCTGACAGCCTACATCATGTTAATAAAGCCCTGAAGAAAAGAATAATGTCCCTTTTGTGTGTTGGGGGAAGTCAATGGGGAGATCCCTTTAATTCCCAGTGCCTTTCTCCATTCATCTTCTCACCAGTTTTACTTAACTTGCCATTTGTGGCATCTACCAATTAATGGGAAGTTGTCCATTCCCAATTCATAACTGTTGTTCATATTTGACGACTATGAGCTTTCAAGCAAGTGTTTTATTTGAAGGTCCATGTCCTAGATTCTCCTATATTCAGTTTATCTAGGTGAGTGGTATCAACTGCATCACTGTATCACTGTCTTCCCATTGCTCATTGACTTGCTTGAGCAGGCACCAGTAACGTCTCCATTGATCCTTGTTGCATGCAGGGTCAGGGGAATGAGGCCCATTATCGTTACTGTTTTTGGCATATTGAATACACCACAGGTAGCTTGCCAGGCTCTGCCATGAGAGATTCTGCATCACTCTCTTCCAGGAGCTTTTTGTTTTATAGTCTCTGGATCTTAGCCATTGATGAGATTACATGGCGCCTGGGGCAGTTCATGGGTGTGGCTGTCAAACTACCGGAAAACTGGGGATCTGGGTAGAGGAGGCCCAGTCTCTATCCAAGCAGGCTTGGACATCTCAGTAATGGGTCCCGCATACCTGGATTCCTCTGTTGGTTCATTCATGCGTAGGCTTGTCCGAGTGTGTGGAAGTGGCCTTGAGCATGGCTGTGGCTGGGTTCCAGAAGTTTTAGGCTGCCAGAGCTCTACTTTGGTCGGGGAGGGGAACTCAACTAGCCCCTCTCTGAGGTGCCTCGGTTCAGGGCAGGAGACTCTAGGGGTGAGTGGTAACTCTTCATAAACTGTGATTTTAATCCCTGCCATCAGTAAGTCTAACTATAACTTCTCATAAGCAGATGGATGGAACCCTCTGACCTCTTCAAAAAGGATGGAGATTACATTGCTGTGTTTGTTTTAATCTCTGTGTCCTTGCTTCCCACAGAGCTTTTCTTTGACAAAAAACAACCAGGTAAAAGTGGGTATGCCTGTGAGCTGCTATTGAGAGTATTAAAACTAGAGTTTAGGAACTCTGCTCAGCCCTATTTCCCTGTGTCAATCCATACTCTTCAACTTTTACTTAGCTACCCACAGACAACCTCTATGTTATCACAGTGTCATCAACTAAGAATGTCCCAGGAAGAAATTCAGAAACTTCCAGAGCATAACTTTGACAGATTAGGAGCTGCTCAGCTACTTCTGACCAAACTGTTAAAAAAAGTTACAATCCGGATTTCAGTCTCCTCATCAGCAATATGGGAAATAAAATCTTCAATTTCAGAAGATTTTACAAAATCCACTTAAAGGATGAATGTCATGTACTTATTTTCATGGCAAGCATATGTCATAGTATCATTCTTTGAAATAACAAATTTGTTTCAAGGGAATCATGTGTTTAAATATCCACTGAATTTTGTGACTTCTAGATACATGAGCAAGCTATCTGGGAAAACATAAAATGTCAGGCACTTCTGAATATCCCAGGAGAGAGATAATAACAAATGGAGCTAGAGAGAGAGGATGAATGTGACCCTTGGTGATTCTGCATAGACAAAAGTCCCCAGAGAAGAGCTTGTGTCCTACTTACTACTTCCAGGAGATCTCACTAATAAATTGGTGGTGTTGGTTTTCAATTTTCTTTCTAGTTTTTTTTTTATAAAATCCCTGAAGATTCACCTATTTGCTAAATTCCCCAAGGAGTGGTGTCCTAAGAGAGGCTTCTCATCAGCTAGGTCCCGAGTCCCTTCATCTGGTTACCCTGATTCTGTATCTTCAGCACTCGGGCTAACACCACCTAACATAAGAGTAAATATGAAATTTATAAGAGTAAATATAACAATTTTTGTTCCATTGTTACTGCTGTTTCTTGCTGATTTCCTTCTCTTGTCTTTGCTGTATGATTATTAATTTATATTTCCACCATCATCCATCTCGGTCACATTTGTTCACTTCAACACCTGACATTATGGAAAATTTTAGTTTTGCACCAAAGGTGTCAGGAGGGTCTAACATGAGCATAAACACTGTTTTAATGAAGGCAAATGGGATCTCAGTGCCATGTGGAGTTGGGGGGCTGTCTAGGATATACAGAGTGCTCCGAGAGCACTTGTTTTCTACTCTTAAACCCAGGGATACTAACCTCTGAAGGGGCTGCCTGGGACTTTACCTGTCAATGTTTTCAAGATGTAACAATAGGGCCAGAGAAGTGATACATAAATCAAGGCACTTGTGAGTGATGACCCAAGTTGGACCCCCGAGCACAACGGGCATGGCCAAAACACTCCCCTCCAAAAACAGAACAATATTTTTGGCCTCAACAACAGCTCTTGGGGTCAGAGAGACAGTTCAGGGGTGAGGCACTTGCCTCGCTTGTGGGTCTCACAGGTTCCATACCACAGACCCCATATGGGCCCTCAAACCCCACCAGGACCGGGCCCTGAACACGAAGCCAAGATTAAACACTGAACACTACTGGCTGTGACCCAAGAAAACAAAAACAAAATAATTAGGAGACCCTTCTTTGTCAGAAGACCATTTTTTTAAAATAATACACAAGAATTCTTGGATTTAATCTTATTTTGTCTTTTTTGTTTGTTTGTTTTGAACCAGAATCTGGATTAACTCCAGGAGACCAGCTGCCGCTCTCAGGTGCAGAACTTCTCTGAGACTCCCCTTCTCCACGTAGGTAGGTGCAGTGCCCTCCTTGTACAACCTCCACGTATCTGTTTTCATACTGACCCATGTCATTGCCATGGAAATCATCTCGCTAGTGATTTAAAATATTAAGTCACTACTTTCCTCTCTCCTACACAGAAGAGCCTGGCAAGGTCCTGGTGACATATTCGATATGCCAAATACAGTAACAATAACAGGTTTCATTCCCCTGACCCTGAAAGAGTCTCCAATCACTGGGAAAAACAAATAAGGGATAAATAGAGACGTTACTGCCTCCCGCTCAAGTAAATCAATAAACAGTAAAACAGGATGACACTGATAGAGTGATACTTTCCCCTCTGATTTGTGAAAGAAATAACTGAAATCTGCAAGAGCTGTTTGAGGAATAAACATGAATCTGAAATGAATTCACTCACATCGGTGGTGGGAAACGGACACCAGTGAAGAGATGGGTGTTGGAACATGATATGATGGAAGCCTGATCATGAGCAGCTTTGCAACTGTGTATCTCACTATGATTCAATTACAAATATATTAATTAAAAATGAATAAATAAATGAATTCACTCACCCTCTTCTGGCTGGAACTACCAAATACACAGCAGGTTCTTCTGAGAGATGACCTGATGGAAAAAAAAAAAAGATAGATGAAGGGGTGGAGAGGAGAAGAAATTAATTAAAAAGGAAAAGGTCTAGTTACTTTTTAAAAATTCTACCCACATGAAGACAAGTAAAGAAAGGGCAAGGGGAGTCCTTTCAATACCAATCTGTTCTAAAAATGGAAACATCTCTTAGTGGAGAGTAAAGAAAGGAACAAAGCACACTCCTCACAGAGGTGACCCCATTTGTGCCTTGCGCATTCCACACACCCACATATCCAGGTGTCTGATGGGCCACCACCACCTGATTGTCCCGAGGTAATTCAAACAAAACCTGTCCAGAATGGAAAACTTGATGTTCTGTAAGTGATAGATAACTTTGCAATGAACTCACCACATTCTCCTTTCTCTATTCAAGTATAAGACAATGCATTCCACATTGCTTCCTAAACACCAATTATGAAAATGTGTTATGCCCTAGGTACTATAGAGGCAGAGTTTTACATAAATAATCCTGCACAACTCTGCTTAGTACATTTCTATTTTATGAATGAAGAGATATTAGATAAGAAAGACGATGGTTTTAGAAGAGCAAGATGATTTTCTAGATGCTTTTCATTGTCTCTAATAGTCAGAGATTAACCCTCCCTCCCCCTCCCCCCATTCCCATGTTCTTTTCCCTGAATCCCAGGACATCCACAGAGCAAATGGAATCTGTCATTTCAGGGCACACTGCTGACAAGTCACCCTCCACCACACCCTTAGGCAGGCATTGCAAAAATGTAAATGTGATGGAGTCAACTTTTGGCTTGAAAAGAATGACAGACAGACTTCCTGCTAGGACACAGGTGCTGTCTAATCTCTGGAATCTAATCCTATGCTCTAATTCTCACACATCCTAGGCATTGCTAATGCTGCCTTCTCATTAATCCCAGAAATGGAAAAGGTGGGTCCAGCCCTGGCCCCTTATCCTTAGATATGCCCTTTCTCTCTTCTGAAGAAAATGCGATGATCTCATCTAAACTACCCAAAGTTTGAAAAGCAAAATGTAACTTTGTGTTACTCTAATTTTAATGCCCATATGAATCCTTCCTTCTGGCCACTTTACCACACATCTGTCACACTTTCAAGCCTTTCTGAACTTGAACTCACCACTGCACTAACACAGCCCTGTGTAACTGGAAAAGTCAGCCCAGAGAGCACAGGGTTAATGATCGTGTCCCTCAACCAGGAGAGGGAATGACACTTTCTTCTCTTAGGAAGGGAGCAAGGGAACACAATAGACTTTCTACCACCAATATTTCACCTTGGCCTTGTAAGTTTTCAAAGATTCAATGGAAAGATACTAAGTAGAAATGAACAAGAAAAAAATATTTCAATTCACGGGTTTGTGGCAGGAAACTTCCACCTAAAATTACCTTAAAGAAAGGGCTAGGGGTGTCCTGTCAATACTAAAAATGGAAACAATTCTTAGTGGAGATAAATAATGGGACAATGCATACTTCTGGTCTGAAGAGATAATACAGTACTTAAGGTGTCTGTCTTATGTGCATCTAACCCGGGTTTGATCCCCTGAACCACAGGTGGTAACTCAAATCCTTTCATGAGTGATTCCTGAGCACAGAGGCAGGAATAAGCCACAAGCACAGATGGATATGTGTCTCCCACAATTAGCAAACTCCTCTTGTACCCATGGAAATAGAAAAACTCTAAAGAATCCCACAAGGACGCAATTGTAGGGCACTATCCATCCTTGGAAGACATGACCATTAGCTTAACCAGAGGTTGGGGAAGTAGAATTGATTTTAAAGTAACCAGAAGGATTAAAATCTTGGAGATGAAAACTTTTATGAAGGGCTGAGGTACGAGCTGGATGACTTGTTTCTAGAACCAGTAAAGGAAGCCAGTAAAGATAGTTCTTGAAAGTATGGAGTTACAGGCCCTGTACACCTGCCGACTTAACCATCACAAGGTGAAAGATACAGGCCTGAGTCTCAATCTGAAACAACCTAAAATTACACTGCCCCTAACACGTTCAGCCCAATTGGAAATCCCACCTTCTGTGAAACCCATAGATGAACTTTACATTCTGTGTTTAACAGAGGAAGATAAACAAATGAGACATCAAAGCAGTATGTTGAACTTGAACTTCCTTACAGACACATGTATCACTGTATCACTGTCATCCCGTTGTTCATCGATTTCCTCGGGCAGGGCCAGTAACGTCTCCATTTGTCCTAGCCCTGAGCGTTTTAGCAGCCTCTCTACAGCCTGTTGAGAGGCTGCTCTGTAGCCTGTTGAGAGGCTACAGACACATGTACCATGAACAAATGACCCTTCATAGCTTCCTAGCTCATGCTTCCAGCATTTATGTCCGATCAATAAACACCAGATTCACTGGAGAGGAATAACAAAGTAGAATTCAGCATCTGGGGTGTAGACAAGACTGAGTCAGGATTTTAAGTTCTTCTCAACTTCTGTTCTGAAAGTAATTCTCTGTTCACCTTTGGTTTTCCATTTGGAATCTCAGAAAATGGTTTGAGTTAGAGACCTTTGGAGACGAAATCCAATTTCTATATTTAACAGTTGCGATAATTCTAAAGCTGAATAACAGGTGCTATAAAACTTGTTAGACTAATGTGAAAATAGATTTGTGTGATTTGGGAGCAGTTTCTCTTATGTCACTGGAAAATACACACTATACGTATTTTATGAGGTCATCTGTCTCTGATTCTTTTGGTGATATGTTAAGAATCAGAAAGCCAATATGCTTAAAATAAAATAGTGTCCAAAATGTTGCAGCAACACTTTGGTAATAAAAACGAAAAATAGCAGATATGCAAGTATTACTTCTCTCTCAATCCATAAAACACTGGGCAGACAAGGTAACTAACTCCAATTTAGACACATTTCTTTATAAACACACAGCAGAGAAATGAAAGTGGTCTTTGTAATCTGGGGCAAAAATAGCCAGAAGTAATGTCCTAGCCTCTTCCAGAGCTAGAAGCCTTTCCATTGTTTTGCTTGTGTTCCTTCCTCAGCTTGGTAGATCTTAAAGATAATTTGATGAGTTTTACTTTTCTGTTTCTATTTGGGATCCTTTCTAGTTTTCTGGCAATTATATTTACTAGGTGAGTTTGTCCATCTTCAGAAAAACTATCGTTCAAGTCATAATTATTTAAAGCAAGCCTATAGAATATATTTGCAAATAAACTGCAACACCCAAGGTCCAAGTGACTGTGTGTGCATATATAATGTGTATAGATGTATATGTATACACACATATACATATGAATGTATATATACATATACACATACTTATGTAGAGATCCATATATATGTAATCAAACATGCATACATATATGGGTATATATGTGCATATAAACATATATGGGTATATAATACCACATATATAAATGACATTGCCGGCTGTTTTGCAAGGTTCGGACAGAATGGCGTTGGCGGGGCACAGAGAAACTGGCAAAAGAAACTGTGGCAGTGGCCGCAGCGTCACCACCTGCCTCGGCCGGGCCAAGTTGCAGCACCGTGGCAGCAGTGCGCACAGTGGCTCATCCACTGTGGGTGCTGTCAGCCAACCACCGGGTGACCGGGCACAGACCCTCCGAGATAGGGTCCTGCTCTGCCAGCTGCTCAACAACCTCCGGGCGCACTCCACCAACCTCAAGGAGATCAACCTGAGGCTGCAGATGTCCCAGGTGCTGCCCAGAGACGCAGGCAGGTACCTGTTTGTCAGTGTGCAGATCGTGACAACATGCCAGTCGACCAAAAGCTTACATTCGGTAGACTCGGAACACCTGTAAAGGGCAATAAGAGGCCGCCCCAAAAGCCTCCGTCCCTCTCGGAGAGCCCAGCAAGCTACCGAGAGTATCCCACCCACTCGGCAGAGCCCGGCAAGCTGCCCTTGGCGTACTCGATATGCCAAAAACAGTAACAACGATGGTCTTCATTCCCCTGACCCTGAAAGAGCCCCCAGTAATCCATCAGGCTACATTAGCACTCGAGAGGGACAAATGGAGATGTTACTGGTGCCCGCTCAAGCAAATCGATGAACAACAGGATGACAGTGATACAGTGATATAAATGAGCAATTTTTATTCTCAATTCTCTAATAAGCAAGTGAATCAGCAGGCTGAACAACACAGAGAAAGCAAAGCAGAGGATGGAAGAGCAGTTCTCAAGGGAAAATCTATCCCTTCGACCAGACTGTCTGCACAATTCTCATGAGACAGCAGGAAAAATGATTAAAGATACTAATGGTAATATTAAGGCAGTAATAAGAAAATAAAAATTAATATCTTTTGGGAATCAATATTTTTGTGCACAGTCCTGGCTTATTAGCCATGATTACTAGCATTACTTGGTAATAAGAGCATGTCCTAAGTAGTTAATAAGTTCTAAGTCATTAATATCTACAGCTTTCAAAAATCAATTTTTATGTCGAGTTTTTATTTGGCTCTTTGGAGTATGTAAAGCACTCTGAATTCAAAATTTATTACAATGTAAATTATGCTTTTATACCAATCATTTGTCTGGAAATAAAAAGTCTCTTCGCTAATTAGAATATTGACTGTGCAGAGGCATACCTATTAGAAAAATAATCTGGTTGCATAAAAATTTAAAAAAATTAGTTTATGATAAGCAACCAAATTGTGATTTGGGGATTTGGGAACAAGGATAGAGAGGTGTCTTAAGAAGTTAGATTCTTTGTATCAAAAGTGGAGCTCCTCTCCAATTCTTAGAACATTCTTCTTTTGCCAACTCAGGGGATTGTCCCTGACTTTGAATTCTCAGTTTGTGACCTCAGACTCACAGAATGAGTCCTGCACTTTCTCTCCATGGCATCCTCCCTCTTGGTCCTATTTTAATTTCTCAATCATCAACCTGCAATCTACTCCAGGTAAACAGTCTGCCTAGAGTTGGCGGCAAGTTTTCTTGAGGAAAAATGTTCACTATCACTCCAGGGGAGGCTTCTGGGCTCTGGACTCAGCTTCTCACTCAAAGGGCTTGACTGGGCGGGTAGAGGCCCAGGAGGGGAGGGCCGGGAGAGGCAGTGTAGCTGTGAAAGCTTTTGCCTCACATGCAGATGAGCCAGGTTTGATCCCCGGGGCTGCGTATGATCCCCAGAGCACAACCAGAGTGATCCCAAAGCACCAAGCCGAGGTGAGCAAGCCAGGGACAACTTGGAGTGTGGTTAAACCCCAAACCTTTCAGAAATTCAGAGTAAGCTATGGAGCCAAAGGTCAGAGCGGAGACATTCCAGGGAAGGCCAGCCAGGAAGCCCCCAGGGAGAAGATTTCTGGGTTGGTGGGGTGAAAGGTCATCTGTCCAGAGGAAGTGCTGTGGGAAGGCAGGGAGGGCCAAAGGATCTGAAGGTCAGAGGTTGGTATGATAAAGCCTATACAGAGTCAAGGGGCAAGGGTCAGAGGTCAGAAAGCGATCTGAGGTTCCAGCTATTTGGTGGGACCCAAGGCTCACCTCACCTGGTTCTCTTTATTGGGCGATGATGGAACTGACCTTGACCGGGGGCAGCAAGCCAGATTGAAGGCGAGAGGGTTCCTCAGTGCTCACAGCTGGGTTAGCGCCCTAGGGGACCTCAAGGAGATGGGTCCAGACACGCAGAGAGGACAGGGAGACTGGGTTGCACTCACCCGACAAGTCTGAGGACGGCCACCTGCATGAGGTGAGTCGGCTGGCCAGGGATGCCACCTGCCAGTGGAGGCCACGGGGCCACCAAGCAATGTGCTTGGAATTCACTGAAAGTCGTAGGTGGGGCCGCAGGGGCTGGCTAAGGATGTTGACTTGACTTGTTCTACAGTCACACTAGGCCCTTTGGTGACCCCCACGCTGCTCGGAGGATCCGCGCCTCACGTTCCTGTCAGTGCCCACCAGTCAGTCCATCCTGTAACACGTGGAGTCTGGGGTCTCTCGGCCCCCGTCATAACCAGACACTCCCACGGAGCTCCAGGAAAATTGCTGAGCTGCTCTGGCTGCCCACGGTCACGGCATGAAGCATACGGAGCTCCCAGCATCCAAGGAGCCATCCAAGCCTGGTGCACGGTCACGCCCGCTAGCCAGGGCACCAGGGGACGTGGCTCAGATGATCCGCACCCCACAGGGCGTCTCTGCAGCCGCCGCTCTCTCTACTGGAGCAGCAGAAGCTTCTGGGTGAAGCTGCTCTCTGGCTTCTTCTCCTCAAGGACCACTGACGTGGTGGAGACGGAGGAAGTGGCTGGCTGCTGCTTCCAAGCTAAGCTCCAGACCCAGACAGAGCACACACAGGGGGAGGGGACTGGGGAGGTCCCCACCCCTGTTCTGTGGGGCCACCATGCCCAGCTGGAACCTGCAAGGCCTGCCACTGCCCGGAGATCAGGACACGGGGGTCAAAGGTGGCTAAAGCATAGTCTGCTCCTTCTGGGCAAAATTTTCTTCTCTACTACTCTCTCCCCAGGGAAGACGATTTTTCCTTTCTGAGGGCCTTAAATTACTATTAGCTAGTATAGCAGAGGTTTAAAAGCAAAGTAGTAAATGAAGTTATATTTTCAAAGCTCTCCAGAGTATTATGAGGTAAGCAGCCTCCATAGCTACAGAGTCTGAATTGATATAAATTTCTTGGGAAAACTATTTTACAAATATTTATCAAAGTGTGACGTATCCCTACTGTTTGCCCGTGGTGATTATTCTTATGCCAAGCTAGCCTCTAATTCATGACCCCGAATTTATTTAGTAGAAACCTGATTCTTGAAAAATCACAGAACCGATCCAATTAATTCCAGGTCGGAGAATGATGAAAAGAATTAGAGTACAAATGCTGTACATGGTAGGACAGCTAAAGAGTTTAGAGTGAATTATGACATTTCTGAGAAAATACTGTCCTGTAATGTGAGCTCATTGGTAGAGTAAAATGCTGAGTTTTACTAAAATATGAACTTTACAAAGTTTACATAAAACAAAAGTTAGGGTGCATGCATAAAGATCAATTTTCATGTCTCTGGGAGTGGTATTTTCATTCTGTTCATTTCTGCTTTTCATTATATTATGCAATAATGGAGCACAATATATTGTTGTAAAAATACACTAAATGTTAAAATAAAGGAATTATTAAATCAGAAGTTAACTTTAAAAGTAGTGCTAACAATGCAAATATTTTTTGCTTTGACATGCAAACAAAAGCATTTGTAAACATCATGCCATTTGCCCATTTCAAATAAGCCACATTCTTTCCTCAGGGAGTTACTTGGGATTAACAGTGAAGAACCTTTCAGTCATACAATGATTGAGTACCTCACGGGGATTCATTTAAAAATAAGAAAAGTTAAAAAAAATAAGAGTAAAGAACCTCATGGAAGTAGGCTGGAAAATTCTCAAATATAAAACAAACCAAATATTCTGTGGATGTCTCTACCCTGATATAATCAAAGTTAGAATGAGGGGCAGAGCAATAGGGAGTACTCCTTGCACATGGTCAGCCCCCATGTGAGGCCCAGCACCCCGTATGGCTCTCCTAACCCCGCCAGGAGTGACCCCCGAGTGCAGAGTCAGGAGTGAGCCCTGAGCATTTGTCAGATATGGCCCAATCCTCCCCACTCCCAAAGAACTGGCAGAACATTCCATAATATCAACTCCTGAGACATTTTTAATAACTCGAAGTTATGGACCAGTAAACAGAAGCAGAATAAACAAATAGGAGCACATTAAATTAGGAAGTTTCTACACTGACAGAAATGATGAGTAGATCAAAATTAAAATATTTACTCATCACAGATCTGAATAACAGCTAATATCCAAGATTTATAAAGCACTCACAAAACTTAAAACAGTATGGAAAATGGTCCCATCAAAAATGGGGAAGACAGCAAGTGTTTTATCAAAGATGGTATTTGGGTAGCCAATTTATATGGAGAAAAGTGACCTACATTGATTATTATTGGGGAAATGCAAATAAAACAGCAATGAGAGATTGTGAGATTGGCATCATCTAAAAAGAGTGGAAACGGCCCTATAGATAGCCCAAGGGGCTGAGCACATGCTTTGCATACAGCAGGCCCCCAGTTTGATCCCCAGCATTAGACAGACACTGAACACCACTGGGAACAACCCCGAGAGCCAACAGTAGTCCCTGAGCACCTTCACGAGCTCTCTACCCCACCAAAAGAGAATAAAGAGCTGGTGGTAGAAAAGAAAAGAACATGAAGGACTGATGCTGAGAAAAAGGAAGCCTCACCTAGTGTGGGCAGGAATGTCTTCTGGTCCAGACACAGTGAAAACAACGGAGCCTTAAAAACCCAAGAATCAAGATTTAGTTACACTCAGTAATGCCACTTCTTAGCATGTATCCTAAAAGGAAAAAAGAGAAAGAGGAAAAGGAAGGAGAAGGAGAAGGAAAAGGAGAAGGAGAAGGAGAAGGAGAAGGAGAAGGAGAAGGAGAAGGAGAAGGAGAAGGAGAGGGAGGAAGAGGAGGAGGAGGAGGAGAAAGGGAAGGAGGAGGAGGAGAAGGGGAGGAAGAGAACGAGGAGGAGGAGGAAGAGGAGGAAGAAGAAAGAAATAAGGAAGAAGGAAGAGGAACAAGAACAAGAAGAAAGACTCCATTGATTTGAAAAGTTCTCTGGCCTCCTTTGCCCATAACAGAGCTATTCACAATGTTTAAGATGTGTCCGAGAGCAAATGAGTAAGGAAAGAATCTGGTAAAAAAACAAACAGACAAACAGACAAACAAACAAAAAAACCAGTGTGGAATACAGAGTACTACTCAGCTCTAAGAAAAGATGAAATGTTGAGGTTTGCTGTGACTTGGGTAGAACTGGAATGTATCACACTAAGTGAAATAAGTCAGACAGAGAAGGACAAATGTAGAGTGAAGTCTCTCAGACGTGGAAGAATAAAGTTTCAATGATAAGAAACAAAACTGAGTTTGCTAAGGGGCTTAGGAGTCAGAGGGGACCTAGATACCGTGGTGGAGAAGCAGTGATATTGGTGCTGAGTTAAGTAGAGCAACACTATGTTCCTGAAACATTGCCGTTGAGAGTGCTGGAGGGCTGCAGAGGTAGTACTCTAGGCCATATTATTGCTTTGCATCTGGCTGATCTGAGATTGAGTCCTGGAACCACACATGGTCTTCTGAGCATTTCTAGGAATGACCCCTGAGCACAGAGTTAGAGCAAACCCTGAGGACAGTAAAGAGTAGCCCCAACACTCCCCTACCTCCTCCAAAGATATTATAAATTAGTGACTAAATAAGCTGGGGGGAGGGGAATTGCCAGAGAACTACTAGGATGACCTCAAATACCAAGTGGAGCTGAAGAACATGACTGGGGGTGGCCTCCAAAAACATAATCAAACATATGTGAAATATGAGTTATTCAGTTTAGTCACAGGCAACAATGAGAGACAACAGTGAGAGAATAATGAGAGAAAATAAATTAAAAAGAATAATAACCTAGATATTAGCACTGTAGCACTGTTGTACATTGTTCATCGATTTGCTCAAGCCGGCACCAGTAACGTCTCCATGGTGAGACTTTAACCTATAGTAATTAGTAAATACAAATATGTAGCTGGATTAAAATAGTTATTTAAAGGGCACTTAAATCATATTTTATATTCTCAGGATTCTGAAAATTTTCTCATTTTGTTAAAAAACTTTCCATCAATGTTATATTTCACTAGAGAATGTTAGCTCATTTCCCTATTAGCATAGCACTATTTATAAGTAACTTGGGACAGTTTTTTTTTTCCTGGTAAAGAAAAAAAATGTATCTGGGGCAATCGTGGGATGGAGGTAGGAATAAATAGGGTTTCTCATAAAATGAGATTATTGTAAGATTTAACAGTATTAGACATGTGGTAAATGATCACTAAACTTTAGCTGTTATTACGAGTTGAAGACTAAGATTTTTGGAGTGTCTAACTGAGCTCATGAAAATATGTGTCAACAACAATAATAAATAGAACAACTAATGTCTTAATCACATATACTCTTGTTCTTAATCTTTACATCTCAGAAACTATTCTACATCTGCGAGTCACAACTAGAATTTTTTGGTAACTCATAATTTTGAGGGAAAAATAATCAGGAAAAACATTAGAGAAAGAAATTTTGAGAGAAGATTGTGGTTAGTGAATACTCTGACTTTATACTACAGAGCTATAGTAATCAAAACAGTATGTGAGCAGAATTGGAGCAGACACTCAGAGCAATAAAATAGAATTAAGATCCAAGAGATAAAACCTCATACATATAGTCAGTAAATTTATAATGGAGAAAAAAGAGCAGAAAAATGAAGGAAGTAAATTCTTCAACAAATGGCATTCAGAAAAATGATCATCCTTAGGTCTAGAGAGTCAGTACAATGAGCTGCGTACTTGCACTACAGAAGATTGACTCAGGTTCAATAGTGGCACCCCAGATGGCTCCTTGACCACCTTCAGGAGGTATCTGAGCACTGAATGGTGCTGCCCCCAAATAAAACAAAACACTGGCTATTCACATGCAAAATAAGTAAATTAGATTTTTATCTCACACTACGCAAAAAGTAAACTAGATGGATTAAAGACTTTGATGTTAGAATTGATTCCATAAGACGCATCAAAGAAAATATAGATAATACATTGTAATATTGATTCCAAAAATGTCTTCAGTGATTTAATTCTTTGTCAGAGTATTCATATTCTTCACTAACTTTGAATAGACATCTGAAGATTTTTTTTATCTTTGGGGGGCGGGGGGTCAATGCATAGGGGTTATTCCTGGCTTTGCACTCAGGAATTACTCCTGGCAAGGATTGGGGAACCATATGTAACGCTGAAAATCGAACCCACTGAGCAATTGCTCCAAGCTCTGAAGATTAATTTCGTTCCTTTTATTGAGTCCTGTTTTTTGGTCTGGGTGCTTTATAATTCTGGGTTGGGGTCTGCACTTTTGAAATAATATCTAACCCTACAAGCTTTTATGGACAAACTTCATATAGGGAAATATCTTCACTGGTTAGTACGAAGATTCTGTGGACCACTTAATTCTTCCTTGAGAATGTATCATCTCTGAATAGATGCTCGCGAAATCTAAATTAGAGCTCCCAGGTTTCTTTTACAGGAGTTTAGTCTTTTGCCTTCCTGTGTCAGTACAAGGTTCTGCAGAATCTTTGAAGCAGCCACGGAACTCCCAACTCTCCTTCTCTCCTGTGTTCTCCACAGCAAAGTCTTCTAGAATATCCAGGATCCCGCCTGTGAAGCACATTAGGCCAGACAGAACTCAGTCTTTTAGGTACCACTCACACTTATTCCCTCCATCCTCATCCTTTTACCAAGAAAGTAAAATTCCATCCTGAGCTCCATGCTTCACTTTATATCCAAATGAAAAGGGCAGTTACCAGTGTCACGTCTTTTTGCTGCACTAGGGCCTTCTACAAGTCACAAAGGTTTTCCTAGTCTAGAACAAGCTCCACTAGTATGATAAAATAAAAACCCTCAAATTTATATATCTGCAAATATATATATATACATATACATACATATCAGCTAAAGATAAATAGGCACTATATGTAAGAGCAAACCAAATAGCAGATAAAACATGAAAACGTCTTCAAGAATTTGAATGTTAAGCAAAATTACATTTAGCTGGTTATTTATAAATATAAGTAAAGCTAAGTTATATCTTCTTTAAATAACTCTTATTCTCATACCATACATTTCAGCAATGGACATTCACATTTTTTAATAGAATCAAAAACTAGAAACCATCCCAATGCCCCATTACGTAGAATAAATGATAAAAGTCACTCATAGGCATATAGGCATATTGCACAGCAAAGAAAGCAAAAGAAAATCACTTCTCATGTAAAACTATGCTTATTTTAAATAAATTTTAAATAAAATTTTAAACTAACATTTATTAAAATTTGTTTAAATAAATTTAAAATAAATTTTTGAATTAAATAAATTGGAATATATTTAAAAACATTGGGCTGGAACAATAGCACAGTGGGTAGGGTGTTTGCCTTGCATACAGCCGACCCAGGTTCGATTCCCCCGCCCCTCTCAGAGAGCCCGGCAAGCTACCGGGAGTATCTCGCCCACACGGCAGAGCCTGGCAAGCTCCCCGTGGCGTATTCGATATGCCAAAAACAGTAACAACAAGTCTCACAATGTAGACGTTACTGGTGCCCGCTTGAGTGAATCGATGAGCAACGGGATACAGTGATACAGTGCTTAAACACTGAATGTAGAAATCCTAGAGTGACATACTTTCGCCATATTGATAAAACTCAAAAGCAACAAAGGTCTGTTTGCACTTCAAACCTTGTCTCCCTTGAACATGTATATCATTTGCTCGTCTCTCTGTCTCTTTGTTGCTATTTCTGCTCTGGAGAAGTTTGTGTTCTCTCGTGAGCATGTACTTCTCTCTTCCTCTCCCCTCACATCTTTTTAAACAAGCTTCAATAAAAAGTGTTTTTCTTAAGAAAAATAAAATTACCCCCACTCTGTGTTGGTTAATGATAGGCAGATACATTTAGGTAACTCAATATTTTAAAAGTATGTGACTGATCAAGTGTGAAATACAAAGTAATAATTACTTCTTGAATGAGGCAGCCTGATAATATAGATAAGTATTCAGCAAGTACCTTGCCCAACTGGTCACTTTTTAAATAATAATTTCTGTGTGTGATAGATTTGCGTACGTTTCATGCTGAGTGTGTAATAAAAATGTAGCGATCTATAAAATGCTTATGAATCAGTGCATAGATGAATAAAAATTCCCAGATCCAATGTCATGCAAAATGGAAATATTTTGCAAGTAAATTTATAGCTGCTGAAGCGTATGGAAGCAGGCAGCTAAGGAGAAATGAATCCCTAAGTTCCTGCTTTTATGCTATTGTTCACGTGGAGAAAAAGAAAACAGAGAGCACAAGGGACCCCTCCCCCACTACAAGCGTTGTACTTCTCCATGACTTAGCATGATAGTCACATTTTATCCACTTTCCAAGCAAAATACATAGTACCAGGACACTGAACATAGAATTCTACTAAATTCTTAAAAAAAAAAAACAAAAAAACATTTGTCTTAGATCACTTGTATCACTTGTATCACTTGTCGTCCTGTTGATCATCCATTTGCTTGAGCGAGCGCCAGTAATGTCTCCATTCGTCCCTGGCACATGCTAGTGTAGCCCAATGGCCTCTGCTTGCTCCGGGAACACTATGAGCACCACAGCCTCTGCTTACAGTAACTACAATGGGCCTCCATCACTTGTCTTAGATAGTGCGATTAAGGGATTCACTCCAGCTTTCCCTCCGCTAGTGAAACCAAGTACACCATCAACAGAAGGCATCGAGACCTCTTCAAGTTCTTGGAAATTTCCAGATCCAGACAACCTATTATGGAAAACACAATGCTGTGCTCTTTTTCTTTTCTTAATTGGAGCACCATGATTTACAAAGATGTCCATAATAGTATTCAAGATAAACAACATTCTAGCACCAATCCCACCCCCCATATGAAATCCCCACTACCAAAGTCCCAGCTTCCTCCCGACCCGCAGCCTGTCTCCATGACAGGCAGTATTCAGCTCCATTCCTATAGGCTCCGTGGGATAGATCTACACAGATTCTACACCTCCACACCCCCATGTGTCCAAGGCCCCCGACTCTCCCAGCTGTCATTTCCCAGCTGCCTCTTTTCATTCTACTCCTCACTTTTCTCCTTTCCTGGCCTCTTCACTTTTATAGTCTAGGGCCAATGGTTTCCTCTCATTTGATACCTTGCAATATATATATATATATATATATATATATATTAATTGAATCACCGTGAGATACAGTTACAAAGCTTTCATGTTTGAGTTTCAGTCATACAATGATCAAACAGCCGTCTCTCTACCAGTGCACATTCTCCACCACCAATGTCCCCAGTATCTCCCCCCCACCTTCATCCTGACCTCCCCCCTCCCCTCTATGGCAGACAATTTCCTCCATACTCCCCCTCTACTTTGGGGCATTATGGTTTGCACTATAGATACTGAAAGTCCATCATGATTGGTCCTTAATGACTGCACTTATTTGTGGAATATAAAATAACATGAGACTGACCTTGCAATCTTTGGTCATGCTGTTAATACATATCTCAGATTACCGTGAATCCTGCCAAACAGGTCATAGCCTCAGTCAGAGAGGCTGATTGCAGAGAATGAGACAGACAGACAAGCAGGAGACAGACAGACACGCAGGAACAGCCCAAGCCTTAGGGTTGCCTGAGCAACCAGGAATGTTCTCACAAGCGGTCATTTATCCAGTTCTATATTGTCCCCCACCCAGGCTGACATTGCTTCAATTGAAATATTAATATACAATATTAATTAAAGATTGAATTGAAGATCAGAGGCTGGGGTATTTCACCAGGAACCGTTAAAAGTACAGAGTAAAACATAGTTTCAAAATATAGGTTTTTTTTTTAAATTGAATCACCATGAGATACAAAACTTTCATGTTTGGGTTTATGTCATACAATGATCGAATACCTATCCCTCCACCAGTTCACATCATATTTTCCACCACCAGTGTCCCCAGTATCCCATCTCCCATCCCAACCTTCCCCCTGCCTCTCTGGCAGACAATTTCCCCCATACTCTCTCTCTACTTTGGGCATTATGGTTTGCAATACAGGTACTGAGAGTTTGGTCCTTTATCTACTTTCAGCACACATCTCCCATCCCAAACAATCCCTCCAACCCTCATTGACTTGGTGATCTCTTCTTTATTCCAGCTGCCTTCTCCCCCAGCTCGTGAGGCAGGCTTCCAACTATGGAATGATACTCCTGGCCCTGCCTCTACTGTCCTTGGGTGTCAAAACATAGCTTAGGGGCCAGAGCAACAGTACAGCAGGTAGGGTGATTGCCTTGTTCAGAGCCAACCTGTATTCAGTCCCCAAGCATCACCAGGAGTGATTCCTGCATGCAGACCTAGGAGTAACCCCTGAGCACTGCTGCGTGTGACACCCCCCCAAATAATATATATAGTTTAAAGTACATTTTTAATATTAGGGATTCATTGAGCAAAGACTCTCAGAATCTAGTTTTCAGTCATCAAAAACAGTTGGAGTCACTTTAAATGCATAAATAGAATGGTCACTGATGGACCAAAGCCTCAATATTGGAGAAATATTTGGTATATATGTCTCATCTCCGATATCTCAGAAGGCTTGAGGGTCATTTGAACTGTTCCACCTTTGCATGTGTCCAATCACCCTCTCTCCACATAAACCTGGGCTTCAGCATGACTGTGTCAACTGCTAGTGTGCCATTAAACTGTGTTTTTCTCCCATTTACTACCTGAATTTTACCAAGCAAGTGTCATATTCACATGTTGATTCCTACATTAAAATATTTTTATTAAAACTTGTATTGATCAATGTTTTAACATAGAAAGTTCCATTTATCCATATGAGTTTTGTCATGTGTCAGAGGTCAGTAAAATAAATATTACATTTAAAAAAAAGCACAGAGAAAAATACCAACATATTTCTATTCTATTTTTATCATATAGGTCTTTCCCTACATCTAAAAGACCCTAAACAATCTTATTCTATTTTTGCCTGGCACATTTTTGCAGCTGCAGATATTTGTTACTTATTCTATACTGTTTTACTATATTATTCTTTTCCTGGGTGCAGTTTTGCAAATCCTTTGCATTCTAATACCTATACCAGCTAAGGGAATTTGCATCCTAGGATGAGAATTTTGATAGGGGGATGAATTCCCATCACAGATAAGAAAAATGAATCTGTATTTGTCCTTCTTCTGTCTTACTTCACTTAACATGATTTCCTCCAGTTCTATCTAGGTTGCTGTGAATTGCATGATTGCATCATTTCTTGAAGCTGCATAGTATTTCATGGTGTATATATACTTTACCTTTAATATCCAGTCAGCTGTTATTGGGCAGCTGGGTTGATTCCATTCTAGTTATTGTACTGGCTGCTGCTATGAAAAATGGTGATCATATGTCCTTTTAAGGGAATATTTCTGTGTCTAGGAGGATCAATCCTTTATATTCCATGTGGAGTAATCCCTGAGCACAGATCCAGGAATAAGCCCTGAGCACCACCGGATGTGGCCACCCCAAAATAAAATTTAAAACCTATAGTATGTGATAATAAGCCACAACCCCCACCAAAGTATCAAAATCCTCTTGGGCATGATTTGTGTTTCTTAAATTTCTGCAGTAAATGCTACTAGGTATTGATTAGCTATCCTAATAAAGCTCTTCATAGTAATAGAATTCAATTTTGGCAATCCCTACTCTGTTCACTTTCATACATCCACAGGATCAAAAGTACACAAATATTTTCAATTGGTTTTAAATAGTACAGTTACAGGTGAGTTAAAAATCAAGTAAAACATAAAAACTGTATTTCATTTAATACACAAGTAAAATTTTAGAAAAGGCTGTGAGTGGGGTATGGTAGGATTAATTTTTGCATTTTTTGCAGTAGCACTACAGCACTGTCATCCTGTTGCTCATCGATTTGCTCGAGCAGGCACCAGTAACGTCTCTATTATGAGACTTGTTACTGTTTTTGGCATATCAAATATACCATGGGTAGCTTTCCAGTAATGTATAATAAATAAGCTATCACTATTCCCAAGCTACTTAAAAAAGTACAAAGAAAAATTAAACACAAATTTCACCTCTTTATCACCATAACAAAATCCATATATAAAATAAAATTTAATGAAATATACTTTAGAGTCTAGAGTTGAAAACATATATATATGTATATATATATAAATGAGAATAGGTATTTTATTATATTGTATTAAAAAAGCTATAGCACAGTGGGTAGGGCATTTGCCTTGCAAGCAGCCGACCCAGGTTCTATTCCTCCTTCCCTCTCAGAGAGCCCAGCAAACTACTGAGAGTATCCTGCCTGCACAGCAGAGACTGGCAAGCTACCCATGGCGTATTCGATATTTCAAAATCAGTAACAACAAGTCTCACAATTAAGACATTACTGGTGCCCGCTCGAGCAAATCAATGAGTGACAGGATTACAGTGATACAGTGATATTAAACGGTTTTAATTTTCATATTTACATAGTTCAAATCATATAATAATCACAAAATGGCTCCCACTGATTTATCTTCTGATCATACTATTTGCCATTTCTTAGAGTTGTGTGGGAATAGACAATATAAACATGCTGTGTACTGAAAGGGACGGGTTGGGATTGGAGGAAAATTGAGGATCTTGTGCAGGGAAGCTCACACTGGTGATGTTGGGACACTAAATACTTGAAACAATTGTATAAAAAATAAGTTTTGTAGATCATAGAGTATTTAATAAGACATAGTTAAATAAAAAAATGATAAATCTCATATCAAGAATCTTACCAGTACATGTGTGAAGAGAACTCCGATCATCTAGGCCATTGGAGAAGCAACTTAGAGGATACAATCCACTGCAGCCCTGTCTGTGTCTGGCTCTCCAGCCCCGGCTGTCAGCTTTCCATGTTTTCTCCTGGGCTTCAATGAAGAGAAAAAGGGCCTATTAGGATTTTATCTGCTAAGGAAAACATCATTCCAACTTTACTACAAGAATCCTAATGCTTTCACTCAAGAGATCAGTATTGGTTATTCGTTTGTATTTCAGAGAGTTCCTGATGGATATGCCTAATTTTAAATGCACCTTCCCTCCTTTTCTTTAAAAGTAGTACAATCTTTTATCTACTGTGATCATTATTTTCAATTAATTAAAGAATGAATCACATAGGCCAAGTGATTAATATTCCCAGGAAATGGCCATTTTTTTCCTCCTATAATTCTTTAGCTTGTCTGTATGAAATTCCATTCGGGAGTCTTTCAGCCTTTTTGAAATTTCAATTACAGTTTACAAAGTTTAGCTTTATTAATTAGCACTAGATTCATATAAACAATAATGTTGTGTTTGCTACACAAATAATAAATTTCCATTTATCAAAAAAACACCAATATAAGCTCTTCACTGAAAAATGCTTATTTTTTAAAAAAATTTTCTCCCCCTTTTCAAAAATAGAGATGAACTTAAAAATCTATCAAACAGTGAAGGAAAATGTGTCACATACTTAAAATTTCAAATAAAGCAAGAAAAACTAGACACCTTAATCCAACACTATTGCTGTTATACGTAATACTTAAAACCATGCTAAATTATTATTGGAAGTGAGGGAAGAAAATGCATTAAAAAGAAACAATGACCCCAAAAAAAGAGAGAGAAAAAGAAAGAAGGAAGAAAGGAAGGAAGGAAGGAAGGAAGGAAGGAAGGAAGGAAGGAAGGAAGGAAGGAAGGAAGGAAGGAAGAGAAAGAGAGAAAGAAAGAAAGAAAGAAAGAAAGAAAGAAAGAAAGAAAGGAAGGAAGGAAGGAAGGAAGGAAGGAAGGAAGGAAGGAAGGAAGGAAGGAAGGAAGGAAGGAAGGAAGGAAGGAAGGAAGGAAGGAAGAGAGAAAGAGAAAGGGAAAGGGAGGGAGAGAGGGAAAGAAAGGAAGAAAGGAAGAAAGAAAGAAAGAGAGAAAGAAAGAAAGAAAGAAAGAAAGAAAGAAAGAAAGAAAGAAAGAAAGAAAGAAAGAAAGAAAGAAAGAAAGAAAGAAAGAAAGAAAGAAAAAGAAAAAGAAGGAAGGAAGGAAGGAAGGGAGAGAGAAAGAAAGAAAGAAAAGGAAGGAAGGAAGGAAGGAAGGAAGGAAGGAAGGAAGGAAGGAAGGAAGGGAGAGAGAAAGAAAGAAAGAAAAGGAAGGAAGGAAGGAAGGAAGGAAGGAAGGAAGGAAGGAAGGAAGGAAGGAAGGAAGGAAGGAAGGAAGGGATAGAGAAAGAAAGAAAGAAAAGGAAGGAAGGAAGGAAGGAAGGAAGGAAGGAAGGAAGGAAGGAAGGAAGGAAGGAAGGAAGGAAGGGAGAGAGAAAGAAAGAAAGAAAAGGAAGGAAGGAAGGAAGGAAGGAAGGAAGGAAGGAAGGAAGGAAGGAAGGAAGGAAGGAAGGAAGGAAGGAAGGAAGGAAGGAAGGGAGAAAGAAAGAAAGAAAAGAAAGGAAGGAAGGAAGGAAGGAAGGAAGGAAGGAAGGAAGGAAGGAAGGAAGAGAGAAAGAGAGAGAAAGAAAGAGAGAGAGAAAGAGAAAGAAGAGAGAGAAAGAAAGAAAGAAAGAAAGAAAGAAAGAAAGAAAGAAAGAAAGAAAGAAAGAAAGAAAGAAAGAAAGAAAGAAAGAAAGAAAGAAAGAAAGAAAGAAAGAAAGAAAAGAAAGAAAGGAAGAATGAAGAAAGAAGAGAAGGAAGGAAGAAAGAAAGAAAGAAAGAAAGAAAGAAAGAAAGAAAGAAAGAAAGAAAGAAAGAAAGAAAGAAAGAAAGAAAGAAAGAAGAAAGAAAGAAGAAGAAAGAAAGAAAGAAAGAAAGAAAGAAAGAAAGAACTGACTGGATCAATGTATTGTTTACACAGTAAGACAAACTGTCTAAAAGGGCTTGAAGAAGATGGATTCCACAGCCTTGGACTCAAGGTTCGAGGAAGTTGCCTTCCAGAACTGCTGCATGTTCAGTCAGGATAGTCAGGATGACAGCCTGGGAACCCAGCAGAGCTCCAAGCAGGTGATTTTAGATGCTGGGCTGAGGCTCTGTCTAAACTCTAGTAATTGAATCTTGGGTGTCAATGTTGGGGACGGATTTGAGACAGAGCACTCCGCATATTCTTTTTGGCTGCCTACAGCCACGCCAAATCAGATTAATCAGACAGAAATTCAAAGAATGAAATATGGTTAATTGGCCTGATCTGCACAAATCAGAGTGAAGTCAAGTGGATTAAGTGAATTGCAGCCAATCGGGCCACCTGGGACATTTCTGGGTTCCATTTCCAGATCTCATCACTCGCTAGTCTGAATCTTTCATGAGAAGAAACCTGGGATTTTATTTTTCAACTTAATAAAATCCTCTTTATCAGCTGAAGTATCAATATGCCTAAAATGACAATTCATTGGTTTTTTTTTTCATGCAGTGTATGGTATTTCTATCCGCATTTGCATTTCCATTCCCTACTCTCAACAGGCCATCCTCCAGTTGCTCTGTCAAAGGAAATAACAAGCCCTGGTGGAGAAAATGATGCAAATGCAGGTGGAGTGCAGAGAGCAACTGCCTTTCCTTCTCTTTCCTCCCTTATTTAAAACAAAAGCAAAACAGGAAATGACCCTCAATGTGCTGAGTCAGCGTAAAATCTAAATGCCACAAAAAAAGCCTGTGGGGCGGAACAGCTGAGCTGATGGCAGAGAGGTCACAGAAGTCAGTGGCCACATGGGCAAGACCTCCGGCATGGGACAGGTGGGAGAGGCTTTACCAACTCTATTTCAAAAATCTCCAACAGGTCGTACGTTCACTCAGCATCAGACTTGATCTTAGCTAGAATCCCACGAGCCCCAAAAAGGACCATGAATCCGTTCTCTTGTTTTTCATTCATCCAAAAATCACTTGACGATTTTTCTCTCTGAAGAGTGAGCTGCCAAGCATGGAGAGAAGTGGACAGCCAGAGAGAAATATATCTCTGTTACCTACGGCCAGAAAGATGTTTGCAGCAAGGGAGGCCCTCGCTGGCTCAGGGAGTTTTCCCTCCCTAAAGATGGACACTGTCTAACTGCGCAAGCCTGATGGTTCTATCTCCTGGTCCAGTGATATTCAGGGGGAGCTTTTTTGACACAGCAGAGCCTTGTTAGGACCCACTTAGCTGGGGAGCTGCCATGACAGGCTTTGGGGCCTCCGAGTGACGTAGGCCTCTTCCAGGAACAACAAAAGCAGAAAAACTAGATGCTTTTGTCAAAGATCACAACCCTGGAAGGAGATTGGGTCTCTGGAGTGTAACTGACAGGGAGGGCGCTGGATGTTGAGGCCAAACAACAACAAAAAGATAGGTGTACTTTAGAGGTGATAGAGACCTAATCTCAGTCTAGAGATGTGATCTTTGACAAAAGCATCTGTTTTTTCTGCTTTTCTTGTTCCCGGAAGAGGCCTACGTCACTCAGAGGCCCCACAGTCTGTCATGGCAGTTCTCCAGCTAAGTGGGTCCTAACAAGTCTCACAATGGAGACGTTACTGGTGCCCGCTCAAGCAAATCGATGAACAAGGGGAAGACAGTGCTGTGACGGTAGCACTGTAGGTAATAGGAGTTTGCTGAGGAATGCTTACTGGCCAAAACTAAAGTGTAAGAACTTGGGAACCTGAGTCCTTGTTGAAACTTCATGTGCCCGGATGGAGACTTGGACCCCACCTAGCTGGAACAATAAACCTCGCTATGTGACTTGCATTATCGGCTCTGTTCTCTGTTCTTGAGGGCTGGTGGACTCCGGACTCTAACAGCCTGAGCTCACCTCAGCCATACTGAGCACAGTGGATGCCAGGGTTAGAATCTGAGGTAAGAAGCATGTCCCCTGGTCCCATATCTCCCCTGCTCTGTCAAGATAGAGCTTGAAAAAAATCACAATGGTAATTATCAATGGACTCGAGTTGCCAGTACCACCTTTGCAATAAGAACTAAAACTTTACGTGGCTGTCCAAAAAAGAAAAAAAAAAAACCCTTCAATTAAATCCATTTAAATCATTGAGCATAATTCCTAAGCACTTCTACTGATATGGAGCAACTTTTTTTAAAAATAAGAGGGAGAAGCCAACATTTTTTTTTTCCTTTTGGACCATAACCAGCGATGCTCAAGGTTTACTCCTGGCTGTACTCAGAGGACCATATGGGATGCCAGGAATTCAACCCGGGTCCACCATGTGCAAGGCAAGTGCCCTACCCACTGTACTATCACTCTAGCCCACAACATATACTTTTTTAAAAGTCCTTTCTGCATACCTGAAAGTCACCTCGTTTGCAATAGGCAATCCAAGTACATATTTATATTTGTCACCTCTGTTTACTTGTCTGATGTGTGTTCCTTAATTATGCACTAAGTAAAATGTGTACTTCTAATTACAGAAAAGCATTGTTTTTGCTATTGAATACACCTGGTTATATTATAGCTAATGCTTTTGAGTATACTTTCTCAGGCTGTGCCTCCAAAACCCCATTTTACCTGGCACGAATGCCCCCCTCGTCCCCTCCTCATTTTATATCTTTGGCAAAGTGTGTTTCAATAAAGCTTGGTTTTTATACCCCTTGCCAGCTGAGAAGCACTGGTGTTGGAGAAACCTTCTAGTTATTCTTTAACTGTCTAAACACATTCCATCTACCTTATACAGATAATCCTCCCCTTCTTCCTGTCTACCTGATTTTTCATCTACAAATGAGAAACAAACTTACAGTTGGAATAGCATAATATTTAACCATTGTGGGTTTTCATAAAGATGCATTGCCTTTCAAAATTAAACAAACTCTTTTATACTTTTCTATTTACTTTGCAAGTAGAGACTAGAACTTTGCACAAAGTTTATGTGGTGGGGCCACGGAGATAGTACAGTGGGTAGGGCACTGGCCTCGCACATGGTCCACTGGTTCACTCCCCAGCACCACATTTGGTCTCCTGCAACCCCACAGGAGTAAACCCTGAGTCCCCATGCCACTCAAAAACAGAAAAGGGGGAGAGCTATAGTACAGCAGGTAGGGTGTTTGCCTTGCATGTGGACAACCCGGTTTTGATCCCCAGAATTCTGTATGGTCCCCCAAGTACCACCAGGAGTAATTCCTGAGTGTAGAGCCAGCAGAAACCCCTGAGCATGGCCGAGTGTCACTCAAAAAGCCAAAATGATAATAATAGTAGAGAAAATAGAAACTTACTATGGAAATCTTGGCAAGAAGCTATTGTACATGAAGGAGTTGTAACCATGGCATGATACTGCCCCATAGATCATACTTCATATATAAATAAAAAATAGTGTTCCTAAGTATCAAAAACATATTTATGTGTGTTGTGTGTGTCAAAGTATGAGTATGTAAATATGTCTTTGATATGTATCTTTGATAAGACACAGACATATATATACATATGTATTTGGATAATATAATATCTGGCATGCAATGTAAGTGATAGTTTGTGATGTTATCATTCGTGTGTATTAGTACATCTGTAATGAAATTGAACATGCACAAACTGATCCAAGGCAAATGAATCCCCACTCCTTTGTTGATCTTGTAGAAAAGTACAGTGCTCTCCTTTTCACAGGATATGCTTTATCAATTCCTCAGGAAAGAACGGAAAGTCTCTTCTCTTTCCCATTCAGTGAATAGAGGGAGAGAGCTGGGAAGGACAACAGCAAACCAACAAATGAGTTTCCTCACGCTAGAGCACATTTACATAACTTGGATGAGTCACACTTGATATTTGGGAAAGAAAACTCTATCTGCACAGCTCTTCACAAGGAGCCCTTACAGAGCAAAAAAAAGGGCTTTCTCACCACAGAGGTCTTTTCATACTACAAAAAAAAGAAATGATAGCAAAATGTACGTGACCAAAGCTCTTCAAAGCAGATGTTCTGGCCAGAAATGTCAAATGGCTCCATTGAAAGGACATGATTTTCTCCTACACCCTCATCTTCTGGAGGAAAACAATTTTGACAGGAACATATGGGGGAAAGGCTATTTGACACTGACAAATCCATTTCCCTAAAGGAAGGGACACAGGAATCTGATGCAGGAAGGATGCTAAGGGGAAAACAAAATAGATGGAGCTAGTTGCTAGGAGACAGGACAAATCAAGCACATGGAGTGGGTAGCTGGGAAAACTCGGAGTACTAAGAGCCCCATGTTCAGGAAGAGCCCAGGGGCTCTATCAGAGAGCAGCGCAAACCGAGAGTCTAGCCTGGTGGGGACATAGACATTTTCACTTGGCTCATACTCAGAATACCCCTCCCCCAAATTAAAAAAAGAGAGAGAGAGAATAATCACAGAACCCTATTAGTCCAAACGTACAGGCTATCACCAAAGCAGAATTGCATGGGGCCCAGTTATGTTTCAAAGTCATAGCATTTCCCACAGCAAGGCTAGACATGTGTGTGGCTAGAAATGAATGAAGGAAAAGAAGAGAAGAATTAAGGGGCAGATCCTGAGCCTTGGTTGGTCATGGTGTTGCCTCTGGCTCTTTCTCAAAATGAGATGGAATGATGAAAGTCATGTCACTCTGCTTGCTGTTTCCACCGACTCACTCCGGCTGCTGTTTTAAGAAAAAGACTGAAGGATCGCAAAGAGACAAGCGAGTAAGCCAAAAAGGCAGGACAGCAATAACTTCCGTGTTCCTTGGATCAAAGAGTTTATCAAGGAAGTGAAGAGAAGTGGTTTGATCCTGGATCTATTTTACAAAAAGAAAAATTCAATTTTCTGCCACCATGGAAGCAAAGTAGATTTTGGCCCTATCAATTGGAATAATGGTGTCATCTTTGGTGAGTAAGGAAGCAGTTTATGCAAGTTTGGTGGTGGGGATATTGAATGCCAGCAAGGAGAGCTTCAGATCATACCCATGGACACTTGCAGATGGCAGTGCTTAATAGACTACCAACTGGGCATGGCCATTCACAGTTGGATATACAAGTCTCAAAATATGAAGTGGTCTTAGCTATGAATATACAGAAAAGGAAGAATTAAATTGCAATAAGTCTTGTAATTAATAATGTCCTTATTTCAAGGAGATTTCCACCCTCCCTCTCCCCTCTTGGAGAGCCTGGCAAGCTACCCATGGTGTGTTCAATATGCCAAAAACAGTAACAACAAATCACACAATGGAGACATTACTGGTGCCCGCTCAAGCAAATTGATGAACAACAGGACAACAGTGCTATTTAGAGAAGACAGGGTGAGATTCATTTGATTTATTAAGCAAGTATAATTGCTGATCACTAATATCTGCATGGAGAATATATATGTATATCTGTATATATATATATATGCATATATATATTTGTTAAATTCACTGTATCACTGTCATCCCACTGCTCATCGATTTGCTCGAGCGGCCACCAGTAACGTCTCCAGGTGAGACTTGTTGTTACTGTTTTTGGCATATTGAATATGCCATGGGTAGCTTGCCAGGCTCTCCAAGAGGGGCAAAGGAATCGAACCTGGGTTGGCCACGTGCAAGGTAAATGCCCTACCTGCTGCACTGTCGCTCCAGCCTATTTGTCAATTTAGTGATATAAAATAAGTCAGGGTAAATGGGAACAGATTTAAGTGAATAAGTAAAGTGGACTGAGTTTGTGGAAGTTCATTTTGATCAGTCTCTTTTTCTATATGAAACAGAGAACATAATTATGTAAATAGGGAGCAAAAGTGATGATGAAGGGTGAGAACCAGAGCTGTCAAGTGTCCTTACTCCACAGAACACTGCCTGGTAGAATAATTTAACTCTCTTTCCTGTATTGACTTGGGTAGGTCCTTTACTCATTTCTTTTCAGTAAATAAGAGAATCTTACCCCTAGAGCTATTTTTTCTACCACACTAATAGGCAACTTAAATCACTTAAATGGCAATGCCAGCTGAAAAGTCATACTTCCACAAATAAATAAATATCCGGAAAGTCCCCCTGGTCCTTTCTGCAGTGGTAGCTGAGAGGAGGCCTAAACAGAGACTTGAGAATTGGAGGCATACATATTTTTGTATGAAGGAAAAGAAAACTTTTCTTTTGTGAAAGTACCCAGTTGTGAAGTAGTTGCTACCATTAGCGATGATTTTTTAATTAATACCTATTTTGAAAATGAACAATGACAGCCATATTCAAACTACTTTGACTTCTGAGAGTCAGACAAAGAGTCAGCTGTCTTGAAAGCTAGCCTCACGTACGCCAAAAAATGTGCTCTACCACTTAGACACATTTGCAATCTCTCAAATGCCTTTTTACAAAAACAGGTATCTCCCTATCTGACTCTAAAATTGAAGGACATTTTAAAATTTCAGAATTAAATTTACTGCAATGATAATATCTTTTTTAAATTGCCACATTTACTATTACAAAGATTATCAAAGACCCAAATATGTCAATGTTCCACAAAATTGTCATGGGACAAATAATCACAATGCAGAATGAGCTTTCCTTTTGCATGCAGAATATTTTTCTCATAAAAAGGCTTTCTTCTAACCCCAGGGAGAATAAAAGTCCTGTTCAGATGAGAATTCAGATTACTTCATACTGTCTTTTTGAGTTAGGAAGCAATGTGCAAAATTCATATTTGGGAGAGAAGTGAAATAGATATAAAGTTTTGGTATTTATGTAAAAGTGAAAATAGGATTTATTCAGAGCCAAAACCAACCACAAATGATCCTATGGAAAATGTTAGCTACCCTGACTATATCCTGTATGAAGCATCTGCAAAGTAGAATTCATATGCTCTTGACTGACATTGAGTTGATTCTACAGAGGAGCGTTTTCTCTGATTTCATCATTTGCTCTATCAAACTGAAAGATTAAAGAATTTTTATTTTGTTGGAAGTCAGTATTCTTTAGTTCTCTCACATTCAAAAGTCCATTGGTTTTCTTTACCAAGTATAGTTGAGAGAATTTCCAATTAATGTGGTATATTGAAATTTAACTATTGTGCTGAGCAAAAGGCCTTCCAAGTTCTTGTTAATTTTTAAGATGATCAATGAGTTATTTCCACTCATTTCTTATTCATAATTTCAACATAGCTTCAATTCAGGAGTGCGAAAATTGAAAATAAGATCAGACAGTGGTATTGTGGAATTTCATTGGTCAAAGAAATATGTGGAATATATGAAAGAAATAGTTGATAAACATGTACCTCTTGGAGTGTCAAAAATTGTTAAAAGAATATTAATATTAATAGAAAAGGAATTCAACATTAAGTGATTAAATTATGACACTTTTCATGACCACCTTTTGAAAAAATTTGACGCCTTGGAAAATTTAAGCCACTTACATAGATATTGTATGGGAACAAAAGGTATATTCATATACAATAGTTAAGGCCAGAGAAAATTAAAGATAATTCTCTTTCTTATCAGGGCACAGCATTTAGGAAGTTATCCCACAAGAATAGGAAAGAAGCTTATATCAAGAGAGATGAGTTGTGTTTCTCAACTAATCAAATTTAAAACTCAGTTCTCATATTTTAAAACTTTGTACCAGAACATTATTATGCAGTGGTATATAATTGCAGTATTCAGTTTTCTTTCTAATTAATAAAATTGGAGTGAACAGAAAAACAAAAGGCCAAAAAGATAGTGTAGAGTCTTGGCCCGGCAGCCAACCCAGGTTTGATTCTGAGCGCGCACATGGTCCCCCAAGCCTGCCTGGAGCCATCTCGAGTGCTGAGCTAGGAATAAGCCCCAAGTACTGTCCTGCGTGCCCCAACCCACAGAAAAGAACCCCCTCCCCCCAAAATTAGGTATGATTGCATAGATGCTTATTAATAATGTAAAGGTAACATATACTGTAATTAAATTTATAGAAAAAATCTGTGAAAGTGTTCAGAAGAACACAATAATTAGAAAAAAAATTAGAAACCGCAAAACAGGGGCCACAGAGATAACACAGGGGTATGGCACTTGCCTTGCACATAGCCCACCTAGGTTCAATCCCTGCTGCCCCATAGAGTCCCCCACACCTCACCAGGCAGATCCCGGAGCACAGAGGTAGGAGTCAGTCCTGAGTAACAATGTTGTGGCCCAAATCCTAATCCGAAAAGAAACAGATGAAATTTGTTATTCTGTTTCTGTTAAAATTTAAAAAAAAAAGAAAATGCTGCATCTATTCCATTACAATTTTTTCATTTCCTCCATGTACCTTTGTACAGCATTTAGAAATAATTAAAACTTATCAAGTCATCTTGTATTTTCAATTTCTATATCTGGTCAAGTTAAAGGGTTTGAAATTTTGGATACAGATTGTTAGAAGTTAGGAGTATGAATGAACCTGGAAATAAAATGTAGCTTTTAGGCACCATTTTTTGTTACTGGAGTTTTAAGTTATAAATTTAGAGTCAACATGGTACATGTTTATTGTAAGCACCTTCCGCTTTGTGTGCATGGATATGAACTGAACAAAGAGATATATTTGTAGACTTATAGTTTTATAAATATTAAAGGTATACTATAAATACTTTTAGTAAACATAATTGTTCTTTGAATCAAATCCTTTTACACAACTGTTTACTTCCCAAAGAAAAGCGATTAGTTAATATAAACTCCAACTCTTAATAAGATCTGAAATACAACAATAAAGAAAAATCTTATTGCAATTAGTACAAAAAAATTAGTAAGCAATGCATACCATAAAATTGAATCCCCTGCATTGTAAGATGTCTGATATCTCTTCTAACCTGAATCTTTGCTATTTTTTTCCAAAAGTTTGCAAGGAATTGGAAGAAACCCAGGACATTTCTGCATGGAGGAAGTTGGCAAGGGAGTAGAATTGGTGCAGAAACATGGTATCTAAAAGTCAACTATAAAAAAGTTTGTAAATCACAGTGACTTAATCAAATATTTTAAAAATATTTTTCTAAATTGAAATTCAAATAAAATTCACATATTATGATGAAGAAAGGTTGTAAGAAAGATAAAAAATCTAAACTGATATACCAACCGAATCAGTATTTTAATCATATCTGTGATCTTTCTGAAAATGTGATCATATTCCCCAAGTGTACATTCATGCTGAAGAGATGCATATGACCTTACTTGATTAAAACTTGAGCTTTTATGAAAGTGGAACAAGGCAATTGCAAACAGAAAAATTGTTGGGTCAAATATTATGAACATTCTCTTGGTTAGTTATCTTTTCTCACTTTTGTTAAAATAAACTTGGAGACATCTGTTATTCACTGAATAATTATTTTGGTTACCATCTATCTAAGTAATTATTTCCTAAAGAATTTTGACTGTGAATTTATTTACATTCTAAAATGCCTTCGTTGCATTGAAGAGTCAAAGAATCCCACTATTTTTCTACTATTCTCATAACACAAATGCTTTTAGACACTTGATGATCTATTTCTTTAGTAATTCTCTTTCTATTTCAGTGTTTATGCATGAGATTGATCTAATGCCCAAAGGAGAAATATCATCGTCAGCTTTTACAACATATTCAGAGAGGCACATATGATTTTGCTTCTCTTGTTTTATGAAGCTCTTTTTACTGCTTACTCTTAAGAACATATTATGAAAAATCCAATTTCCCTGAAGATATGTTGGACTGTGCTTTCTTTCTTTTTTTTTTTTTTTAAGCTGGAAAAAAATCTGATTTCCAGACGACTCAAGCAATTTGGAACCAAATTGGTGGGTGTTCAGCTGGAGAGCTTCTCATTTGAAAAACTACCATAGTCTGGTACAGAAACTCAGAGTTGTGTTAATCTGATGCACATCCTGTAACAAGGAGTCAGGAACCAAGCTCAACACAGATTTGAAAAACCTCATTAATTCTAAATAACTCAGTGACTCAAAGAAGTCTTCAGGCAAAAATAAATGGTTCTAGAACAGAGATATGGAATAGAAAGGAAGTAAAGATAGTCAAGGATATGAGGAAGACTGCAAAGAAAGGCAATGCTTTTTTTTTTTTTGCTTTTTTGGTCACGCCCAGCAATGCTCAGGGCTCTGCATTCAGAAGGTGCTTGGGGGACCAAATGGGATGCCGGGGATCGAATCCAGGTCGTGCAAGGCAAGCACCCTACCCACTGTGTTATCTCGGCCCCAGAAAGGCAAGATAATTATCTTTCAGCTGGAAAGATAATTTTTCTATTCAACTCAGCATTGTTAGTCACTGTCACTGTCTTCCGCTGTTCATTGATTTGCTCAAAGGGGCACCAGTAATGTCTCCATTATGAGACTTGTTACTGTTTCTGGCATAGCAAATATGCCATGGGTAACTTGCCAAGCTCTGCCGTGTGGGCAAGATACTCTCGGTAGCTTGCCAGGCTCTCCAAGAGGGACAGAGAAATAGAACCTGGGTTGGCCATGTGCAAGACAAACGCCCTACCCACTGTGCTATGACTCCAGTATCATTGTTGGTATGCTGATTTACACTGTTACTTATTTGTAATGCAATGTTATCTTATAAATGGGAAAAAAGAGATACAACACACAAGAATTATGAAATCTCACACAGTGAGCATCTATTTACAAGTCAAATTGGACTTCTTCCCTATTTCTACCTCCTCCAAAAACAGTACTATACTGTAAATGTGGTTTTATTTACTTTGTAACTTTTATTTATTGTTTACATATTTATTCATAGCACTATATTATAAGTCTTTTGAGTTTTTCAATTTTAAAATACAGCATCATGCCATAAGTAGATATCTTACATTGTTAATAGACCACATGAATGCATAACTTTTAGAATATAGCTTTAGTTTTCCACTTCTTACAATCTGAGGAAGTAAATACATTTCCTCATATGTTTAGGGTGTTCCATTCCTTTGACTATCCTGTTCCTTTCTCTTTGTGTTCTTTCCTTTTTCTATCCTCCTTTCCCTTCGTTTCTTACCTTTATACATTTCATCCCATCTTCCTTCCTCATTTTTTCCTCTTTCTGCCCTACCTCCCTCTTTCTCCATCTCTCCCAGCTCCGACCCTTCTCATTCCTTCTACCTTCTTCTTTCCTTCTTTTCCTTGCCTGGTTCCTTTTTTTCACTTCCCTTTATTACTTTCCCTTACTTTCATTCTCTTATTTTCTATAAGTATGTTTTAGTATTTTCTACTAGCTTCAATTATGGTAATTTTGCACAAATATTTTAAGGCTTTTTAAATTTTAAAGAGCCTTGCCCCGTTCTCAACAGCCCCTTCCAGAGCAGTATATTTGATACAAACGGTGAACATAACTGTTCCATCATTACCCAAAATCCAGTGATTACACAATAGTTTTTTTCTTGATGTTGTAAGGTCTCTGGAATTTAACAAATCAGAAATACAATTCTTATTGATGCATACAAATAAATAATATGCATAAATTAAAATTTATGTCTTGATTTTTAAAATGCATCTTATGTATTTTCATGCAAGTGAGGTTATGGTATAATAGGTTACACGTGTATTATTCAACCACACAAAAATCATTGTTATCCTGTTGCTCATCAATTTGCTCAAGCGGGAACTAGTAACATCTCCATTGTGAGACTTGTTACTGTTTTTGGCATGTCGAATATGCCAAGGGTAGCTTGCTAGGCTCTGCCATGCAGGTGAGATACTTTCCATAGCTTGCCGACTCTCCAAGAGGGACGAAAGAATAGAACCTGGGTTGCCGTGTGCAAGGCCCTACACAAAAATAATACCAATTTAATTTGTTTTTCTTTCTTTTTTCTTTTTTTTCTTTTTGGGTCACATCCAGTGATGCTCAGGAGTTACTCCTGGCTCTGCACTCAGGAATTACTCCTAGTGGTGCTTGGGGGACCATATGAGATGCCGGGATTGAACCAGGGTGGGCCGTGTGCAAGGTAAATGCCCTACCCGCTGTACTAACACTCTGACCCCCAATTTAAGTTTAATGATTATAGTTTTACCAATGAGGAATTTATCTGGCGCCCGGCAGGGTGGGTCTTATGGGTGTGATCCCTGGGTCACCGGAGATTGGTGGAAGCAGGCAGAGGATCTCTGTTCCTGGGTTCTGTTAAGCCTAGAGTCCAAGGCCACAGAGTTCCATATTACCTGGTTCTGTGGGACTTAACTCATGCGTGAGCCTCGGCTCGAGCTTCTGGAAAGTGGCCGGAGTGTGGCGGCAGTTGGGTAGTGGAGGTTGGCCAATGAGGAATATGGAGGAGACGGCCGCTGGACTAGAGCTGTTAGGGACTGGATTCCACGAACATCAATAGACCACGTGGCCACCCACCTACGAGATGGTCAGACTTCTTTGTCAAGACCCTGAATGATCGGTTTGAGGCTCTTCGTGTTCCTGGAGAGAGCAGATGCCATTGGACTACACTAGCACGCAACAGGGATGGATGGAGACGTTATTGACACCCACTCGAACAAATCGATGAACAATGGGATGATAAGTGATACAAGTCATAGTTTTGCCAGAAAAGAATTGCTTTATTTCTTTCTAAAATTTTTATTTGTTAGACTCAAGTGTGTGAATTGTTATATGTGTGAATATAATACTGTGAGAACATAGGTTTAAAAAGGTAATTTGTGTTTCCCATGAAAACAGTAGGGTTAAACACCCTTTCAAATTTTTGTTCTCTCCTTGCGTTTCCTCCTCAATGCGATGCCTTCCTATGTGTCCTCCTAATTTTCTATTTATTGAATGGTATCCTTTCTAATTGATTTGTAAGAGAGCTGCTAATCCTTTGTAAATTACATGTATAACAAATAATTCTCAGTTTGAATCTTGTCTTTTTGCTATCTCTAGCTGTCTTGTGTTGAACAGAAGTTTTTAATTAACAAGCAGTGGGATTTATTTATCTCTCTGCTTAGCATGTATTTTAATTTATTATACATTTCCAAGTTCAAACGCATTACTTATCTTCTTCTAAGGTTTCAGAAATTCACAAAGTCTATGTCCTCAACTAATCTTGAGTTTTGCACATAGTAGAAAGTAAGAATCCAATTTAAGGATTTCATTAATGTGAATAATTAATTGTTCAAACACATTTATTGAATGTCCTGCCATTTCACAATGATGTTCTATCCCACCTTTGTGATATATCAAGTTGCAAAACAAGTCTATTTCCAAGATCTTAATTTTCTTCCATTACTCAATATTTTTCAAGCTTCTGTCAATTTCATATTGATTTTATCATTAGTCTTATTATACACCTTGCTACCTGGTAGTCTCCTCCCTTACCCTTCTTCATCAGAAATTCCTTGGCTTTCATTGCTTTATTTTTAACCCCTGCAAATGAATTTTAGAACCAGCTTATGAGTCATATAAACCATAATGGGATTTTGGTAAAAGCTGTATTAAATTTCAAATAAATTTTTAAAAGTTAAAAGGATATTGATATATTTTTGAGCCTGCATATCCCTAGGAGTAGTACAGATCGCTGGCTGGGTGCAACAGTGCAGGGGGGTGTGGAATGTCCTTGTTTAGCACACAGCTGACGCAGGTTCAAGCCTGAGCTCACCACATGACCGGGTCCCTAACTTCAGAGCCGAAGTGGCCCTGAGCACATCAGGGTGTGGCCAAACAAACAAAAAGAATAGTATAAATCTAAATTTATTTAGTTATGTCGGAAAAACAAAATGGTTGGATATGGTAGCTCATCTGCTCTCCTAATTGTGTACTTTAGATAAACACTGGTTTCTTGATCCGAATTCAACAAAGTCCAGACCACCGCTATGCCTTTATAGTATGAATCACGTGTTCCATATTACATTTTCTAATAGCCACAGAGGAAAAAAATCTATGAGTACAAAGATGAAGTTAGTTTTGATAGTGTGCTTTTTAAACCTGTATAGTCCAAATTTTATCCCTTTGACATGGGAACAATCTACAAATTACTGATGATATATTTTACCAATTTTCCATGCTATGGCTTCTAGTCTAATGTACATTTCACTCCTTTTTTTGTCATTCTTTGACATATTTTTTTTTAATTTTTATTAGTGAATCATCGTGAGGTACAGTTACAAACTTATGAACTTTCATGTTTGCATTTAGTTTACATCCCTCCACCAGTGCCCATTCTCCTCCACCAATATCCCACCCAGTATCCCTCCCACCCGCCCACCCCAACCCCCACCACCCCACCCTGCCTCTGCAGCAGGGCATTCCTTTTTGTTCTCTCTCCTGTTGGATGTTGTAGTTTGCAATAGAGGTTTTGAGTGGTCATCATGTTCGGTCTAGAGTCTACTTTCGGCACACAGCTTCCAACCCGAGTGGGTCCATCTTTCCTTATACACAGCTCAGTTAAGACTCCTCTCCTTTCTTGGGGCTGGAGCCATAATACAGTGAGTAGGGCATTTGCCTTGCACGCGCCCGACCCGGGTTCAATTCCCAGCATCCCATCTAGTCCCCCAAGAACCACCAGGAGTAATTCCTGAGTGTAAAGCCAGGAGTAACCCCTGAGCATCGCCGAGTGTTACCCAAGAAGCAAAAAAAAAAAAAAAGAAAAAAAAGACTCCTCTCCTTTCTGGTGGTTAGCAACCATACATAACTAGTGATTAATGTGTTAAACTATGCAGCATTTAATATTAATTAATATTAATCAATATCAATGTAAATGAAACTTATGTACCATTAATTAATATTAATTTAATATTAAGATATTCAATTCATAAATGTATTAAAATTGTATACTATAATCGCAGAGCTACAACTTTTCTACTCATTTCTAATAATTTTAACCTATTTTGACCATTTGAAAACCTAGGTGCAACCTAGAGGCCCTGGCATCTACTTTTTATCTTCATCTTGGTCAAATAGTACAGTGGGAAGGACATTTGCCTTGCATGAGGCCAAGGCAGGTTCGACTCCCGGCACCCCATACGGTACCCCAACCTCACTAGGAGTTACCCTAAGTACTGCCAGGTATGATCCCAAAAGCAAAATAAGTAATTCAATTTCTATTCATGTGTTGTTAATGCATATTTTAGCAATACTTGTTTTTTAACGTATTCACCATATTAGTATCCGTTATTGGAATGTTAAGCATATCTCCATTTGAGTTTTATACAGTTATTCTTAAGAAAAGCAATGATCAGGGCCAGAGAGCTAATGCAGCAAGTAGGCTGTCTGCCTTGCATGCACCCAAACTGGGTTCAATCCCCAGCACCCTATAAGGTCCTCCAAGCCCACCAGGATTGATCCTTGATACCTCAGCGAAGAACAAAGAGTAAGGCCTGAGCACCACTGGGTGCGGCCCAAAAGTAAACACGCAAACAAAAAACAACCATCTTTTAAAAAGTTTTAATTGCAAAAGTTGAAAAAGAATTGAAAACTAGTTGAAGGAACAACTGTTTATTACCTGGATTCAACACATATAAGTGAATGTCTATTTTTATCTGCATATATGTTTATCCCCCCCCAACACCAAATAATTTTATTGGAAAGAAAATTTCATAAATTTTGTACTGATATAAGAGTTGGTGTCATTGAAAGTAATGTCTCTTATTGTTTAAAACACAACCACATTATTATTATCATGGCTTAGTAATTAACTATAATTTTGAAAAAGTAAGAGGCCAGGAAGATGATATAGTAACTTATAGTATTTGTATGGTGAGCACAGGCAGTGGATTCAAAAATAAATCAAATTGAATAGTGGACAGCGTTATTTGGTTAATAAGACCTCTGAGATTAAAATTAGAACTACCAAAATTGTTATCAATAATTTTAAATACATTATTTTCCCCTTTGTTCTACCAAATGATAGAGTTTTGATTTTGTCAATGTTTTAGAATTTCCAGAAAGTTTCAGAATGAAAAATAGAAACTACTAAAATTGTTAGCAATAATTTTAAAATAGCTAAAAAACAGAAACTATTAAAATTGTTAGCAATAGTTTTAAACATATTTACATATGATGTAGTTTGGATTTTGTTAATGTTCCAGAAAGTTCCAGAATGAAAGTTCTGTTTATATTACTTTTATGTTATTTTCAGAATAAAAGTACCAGAATTAAAATTCCAGAACTTTCATGCTATTTCCAGAATGAAACTTCTCTGGTATTTATGCACAGACACTTTAATCAGTTTTGGAGGCTTAGTAGCTACTTTCTTATTTTGCAGTTTTGCAACTATTTTAAAGAAGGAACCCGCATTTTAGGACTTTTATTTATTTTCCTTGATTGTTTAATAACTGGGTTTTTATCAGCTCATTGTATTTGTTTTCTTTCTATGCTATACCCTGGAATTGATCTACTATTACCAGAATTACTTGGACCTAACTTTTGGAAATATTTCATGAAATTACCTGGCTGGTCTTTACAATATTTGGACTGTAACATTTAATTTCTTTCTCTTTCTTTGAGTCATAATCTGGGTTATATAACTATTTTCTGTTCTCCAAAATTATATTATATATTAATATTGTTTATTTTATAGATATTCTATATTTTCTTTCTAACCTTTAGAGAATGAAACTTTAAAAAAATAGGAACCATTTCTGGCAATAATCAATAATATTTACAAAATAAGTGTAACTGTGACAGGGGTAAACACCCTACCCGCTATGCTATCACTCCACAGCAGGTAGGGCGTTTGCCTTGCATGCAACCAACCTGGTTTCAATTCTTCCGCTCCTCTCAGAGAGCCCGGCAAGCTACTGAGAGTATCTCACCCACATGGCAGAGCCTGGCAAGCTACCCGTGGCATATCCAATATGCCAAAAACAGTAACAACAACTCTCACATGGAGACATTACTGGTGCCCGCTCGAGCAAATCAATGAGCAATGGGATAACAGTGACAGTGACAGTGATACTGAAAGAGACATAAGATGCTCTGTCATAATTGTGAGCACAAAAACAAAATTTCAATCGCAGAATGTCTCACATCAAAATTGCCAGAAACAAATGTTGACAGAAGGTTAAGAAAAAAGAACCATCATCTACTGTTTATAGAGGCATAAAAAGATCAAGTATCTATCAAAAACCAGTATGAAGTATGGGTGAGAATGTGGGGACTTTGATGATGGGAAATTATACAGGTGGAGGAGTGGGTATTGGAACATTGTATGACTGAAACCCAACCATGAAGAGCTTTATAATTCTATGTCATGGTGATTCAGTCAAATAAAAAAATTATATTCAAAAATTATGGAGATTTCTCAAAATAATCACTGTATCACTGTATCACTGTCATCCCATTGATCATTGATTTGCTCGAGTAATGTCTCCATTAGTCCTAGCCCTGAGATTTTAGCAGCCTTTCTTTACTCTTCCTTCCCAACAGTGTCGCATTGGAGGCTCTTTTAGGGTCAGGAGGATGAGACCCATCATTGTTACTGGTTTTGGCATATCGAATATGCCACTGGGAGCTTACCAGCCTCTGCTGGGTGGGCAGGATACTCTCCATAGCTTGCGGGTTCTTCGAAAGGGAGAACTAGAAAATAAGCATTTGCAGCCGCATACTTCTGGGAGCTGTTTCATAGTCTCTGGATCTTGGCTTTTGATGGGATTACATGGCTCTGGGAGCAGTTTGTGGGTGTGACTGCCTAGCTACTGGAAAAAGGGGGATCTGGGTGGAGGAGGCCCAGTCCCAATCCAAGCAGGCTTGGTGGAGATCTCAGTCCCGCACACCCCCCCGCCCCCGCCAGGTAATCCCATCAACGGCCAAGATTCAGAGACTATAAAAAAAGCTCCTGGAAGAGAGCGACACAGAGTTTCCTGTCCCCATGCCTGGCTGTTGTCACCAGGGCCCCTCGGATGGGGGTTGCGGGTTGAGTTTCTCTCCCTGCCTTGAGCAGAGCCGTGGCAGTTGAACACCTCCAGATCCCAGCCACAGCCATGCTCAAGGCCACTCTCCACAGGCTCGGACAAGCCTCATGCATGAAGAAATCTCAAAATAACAAAAATAAAAACGGATTGACTATATGATTCAGCAATTCTACTCTTAGGTATTGATCAGAACACACAAAAAAACATCATTTTGAAGATATATATGCACATCTACATTCATTAAGGCACTGACTTACTGAGACCTGTAAATTATACTTGCCTAGTGAAAATGAATGGATAAAGAAGGGTTAGTATATAGGGGCTGGGGCAATAGCACCACAGGTAGGACTTTTGCCTTGCATGCAATCAACCTGCATCAATTTTTGAGACCCCCATAAGTCCTCTGAAGCTGCCGGGAGTTATCCCTGAGATACACAGAGAGCCACGAGTAAAACCCGAGAACCACTGAGTATATACGCCCTGTAATCAAAACGAAGGCATAGTCTATATAGAGAGTCGAATACTATCCAACAGCAGAAGTGATCAAACCTTGCCTTTTATGACAATATGGAAGGAACTAGAGGCAATCATGGTAAGGAAAGCAAGTCAGAAAGAGAAGGATAAGTGCTAGATGATCCCACTAATATGCAGGCTATAAAGAAACAAAGCAATGACAGAATGCACAAGGATTCTGCTCACAGAAGTGGGATAATCAGAGGAAGTGCAGTGGGCAGCGATGGTGACAGTGGATGGGGGACAGTGTAGATGGAATTCAGTACTAGGGAGGGGAAGAGGGTGTGGTGTGAAAATATATGTTTAGAATATGAAATTATACCTCTGAAAAGTGTATAGCTTTGTAAAGCCAATGTTATCTCAATTGAAAAAGCACATAAATAACTAAATAAAATTTAATCATGGAGTCCAGAAATAACAAATATCCCATGATGCTTCAAAATCACTATGCCACTTGGTACCTTTGTGCAAGATTGCATTTATTGAGACTCTTGTTCTGCAGTTTCTGGGATAAAGTGAACTACCTGTATTTTCCTCTCTTGTTCTCTGTTCCTGGATTTGTAAGAAATCTAAATTGATGAATAATAGCTTGTGCGGAGAATAACAGTAAATATTTGAAGGAATAAGTGAGAAATAAACTTTCTTAAAAACACAAATTATATGGTAACACCATCAAGAGTTCTTCATGTCTATAGAAAAGGGATAAACACAAGAATTGACTATTATTTAATCAGCTTTATTTCTAGTATTGTATCAACAGCTGTGGCTTTTTCTCTATGTTAAAATAAATTTATAAAAGCCGACAAGGATAAACTCAGCAGGTAAGGACGATAAAGGTGTTAAACATCAATTTTTGGGTTTGCAGGAGACTTGTTATCCCTTAGGGAAACCGTTTAAAATGTATGACTCTGTATCTCGTACTCACAATGCTAACTTAGTTTGCATAGAATTTAGCCCAAGAACCTTATCATCATTAAAACTCTGAAGGAGAATAAAAACAATTAAGAACCATTCAATTAATTGTATATATTGACTAACAATGTGGTAAGACTTTTCAGTATCACAAAATACAGTGCAGGGCCAGGCACAGAATTCCAACAGCTAAGTGTCCTACACGCAGTTGTCCTGGATTCAATCCCCTGCACATGGTCCCTCAGACTCCGCCCTAAGCACTCAGACACAAACCCTGAGCATGATGGGCATGGCCTAATAAAAAACCAAGGTAAACCCCAAAACAGTACCTTACAAGGAAAAGAAAGTTAACATTGATCATGAATTTGTGAGATGTTTGAAATCTGTAAATGACCAGTATACCAGGAGCTCTTGTCAGTTTTATGGCACTGAATATAAATTAAACTTAGAAAGGCAGAACTATTCCTCAATTTTATCTGTACTGGATAAAAAAAAAACCTCTTTTTTCAAATTATGTACATTTTTTTCCCATTCGATGTTCAATAATAATAGTTCTTGTCTTACACACACAAAATATATTGGCTGTATGATGTTCTGGTTATTTTTGCTCCGTTTGCTTAGTTTCATAGCAATTTAAAGCTTTGGTTTACTTTTCACAAAGCTCTCTAAGATTTTATTTTGCTCTTTTCTGCCCTGATTTTAAGGAGTTGGTGGAGAGTAGGCAGCTCTCTGTGTGTAGGGAATTATTATTAAAGTAGTTCAAACTAAAATTAGAGATTTCCAGACACAGATAAATTTTATTTTTTAGAAAATATTATAAATAAATTCAATCTCTTCTTTGTTTGGCGGGGGAGGTGGAGGGGGCCTTTGTCATATCAGAAGTGCTCAGGGGTTACTCCTGGCTTGTGCTCAGGAGTTGTAAATGTTCTAGAGATTATATGTGGAACTGGATTGAACCCGGGTTAAATGAGTGCAAGATAAGAGTCCTACCAACTATACTCTCTTTGCAGCCCAAATTTAATCTCTTCTATTCACTTCTTCCAGTGATTTTTCCCTAAAACAGTTGCCCATCCTATTCACTTTACATACATAGTGTACATATATGAATCTGCTAACACCTTTTCACCTTCCATATGTGAAAACCACACCTAGAAATCTGATTACTGAGACTTACTCCAGCTCATCAATCATAATCAATTAGTTCCCATCTTTTCATGTTAATAAAACAAATAACCTACAAAATTGATAAACCATTTCTAACACTATTTCTAACCTAGGGTTAGAGAAAAATGGCAGTCCAAAATGCCATTCTTTGTCACGCTTATTTCCATGTTATATCTTGAAAATGAAACAAAATAAAACCAGTTCTAGAGCACCTAATACATTCATGCACCTCCCATTTTATTAAGAAAAAATAACCTAGTATCTGTACACTTGTTTAAATGCACAAAATTCAATACTGTATTTTATAATGTTAATTCCTTCCTATCCTGCCTTCACCCTTGTGAAACAATGTGAGATGCATCCTCTGTTATGAAATAAGCATAGTTTTCTTCTTGCCAGTTCCAAGCAACTTTTCTGAAATCCAATATGTATTAACACACAACTGGAAAGTTTTGGCCACCTCGAGGGGAAGAGAAATAAAATGTAAGACATGTGCCATAGGTCTGAGCCAGTATTTTTTAAAAGTATCCCTCAATTATAAGAAACTTCTCTCCATTAACTTCAGTTTCCCTGTACCTAGGGACATTTTTTAACTTTAGTAGACAATTTATAAAACTCATTAATTCAGTTAACACCAGAACTCCACAAAATGACTAGATGTAATTATTATCACAAGTGAAAACAGGTCTTAAGATCATGAAAGAGCTATTCCTATTTTTAAACTATAAATTACATTTGACTTCACCAATAAGATTATAATATTATCAAAATTACCCAAAGGCCAATTGCAAGTTTTCGGTAGTTAAATACTATAATTATAATTGAATTAACTGTTGAAAAATATAATCTTTAATATCAATTTTACAGGACCATTGTTAACTTATGACAGAAAATCAATCTGCTCAACTAAATTTCTGAAGTCCAGTAATAGGTGTAAAATCATAGGAGCAAAAGACATTCTGCCTTTCAAACTGAGAAGAGAGAAAATGAGAATCTACTACTCTATTGGACAGTTTGTTTCCACCGGGAGGTCAATTTTGTGATGAAGCTTTGTCTTAAGGATGTTTATTGGGGATTTGCTCAAGCGGGAACCAGTAACGTCTCCATTTACTGTTTTTGGCATACTGAATATACCACAGGTAGCTTACAAGGCTCCGCTGTGTGGGCAAGATACTCTCAAGAGCGTGCCGGGATCTCTGAGAGGGGCAAAGAAATTGAATTCAGGTCAGCTGTGTGCAAGGCAAATAAATGCCCTACCTGCTGTGCTATAATAATAATGATGATGATAATGATAATAATAATAATAATAACTAGAGATAAACTAAGTCCAGCAATAGAGAGATTTTTTCCCCCATTTTATGGGTCCTACCTGGCGATGCTCAGGGATTGCTCCTGGCTTTGCACTCAGGGTATTCCTGGTGGTGCTCAGGGGACCATCCGGGAATGCTTTCATAATGACCCTTTATGTGGAACAGGAGGGCTGGGGTGGGGGGAAGAGCAGAGGAATAGGCTGGAATATCAAAAGAGTATCCAAAAATCTCAGTTGATCCACAAGAAGTCCTGGATCTTGGAGGACCTTCAGGCTGTTGATGAACGAGGATGAACTTGTCATGATGGAACACATTAAGCAATGGGTGCCTGAGAAATACTCAAACAGTTGTTAGATTTGGCACTATTGACCCAGGTCTACACACCTGGCAACCTGATCTGGATTACAGTTTCTATTACATGTGTTGTGGTTAGAGAAATGGCATAAAACTTTTTGAGTTTTCAGAGAGTCTTGGTAGAATTTTCTTTCAGTCTGGGGTTTTTGTGCAACAGCTAAAATAAACTTGTTGGGCAAGTTTTCTATTGCTAAAGCCATGCCCTAGAAGTCATGGTAGACACCAATTTCTTCTTCACACATTGCCAAGCTTTTAAAGAAAATTCTTTAATCTCCCGTGACTTTCTATTTTATTGCTTATACATTTTTTAAAAAATTCAGATAATTATTTTTCTAGGTGATTAAAATGGTATTCTAACAAGTTCGAAAATTTGATTCCTTCTCCCCACTTAGCTTTCTACTCAGTGCCAGAAAATAGGATCGATTAAACTTGTAAATCTAGTTATTTCGTGCTTTATAAGCTTTGTCATAGCGTCCTTAAGCCCTGGGTTAATCCAACTGCAGATAAATTTATCCAATGTTAGTGCCTAACTCTTTTCCTTTCCTCAATTCCTTTCTCATAGTATACAAGTCTTCCTTTCTACTGTATTTTTTCTGCCACAATATGCTTTCAGAATTATGATTCAAACTTCTTTACACACAAAGCTAATCTCACCTAAACTCATGTGTTGGGATCTGGACGTGAAAGAGGGCTCTCCTAACTAGATTAAATTCTCAACTGTAGACATCAGCTGTGCATTTATGAACCTGATGAAGCCATCATTATGTATCATTTACCTATTTTTGATCCCCAATAGGTGAGGTGATTCTTTAGGATAAAGATCTGGTCTAGCCTTAACACCTAGAGAAGCACCTAGGTCTCAGGAAGCACTTTACTTTACCCTTTGAAAAAAAATACCCAAAGTTTTCTAGTTAAAAAATCATGCCTAGCTATTGGTACAACATTAAAAATGAAGCAAAGTGGGACTGGAGCAATAGCACAGCAGGTAGGCTGTTTGCCTTGCATGTGGCAAACCTGAGTTCGATTCCCAGCATCCCATATGGTCCCACAAGCACCGCCAGGATTAATTTCTGAGTGCAGAGCCAGGAGTAACCCCTGTGCATCGCCAGATGTGACCAAAAAAGTAAAAAAACAAAAAAACAAAAAAAAAAGAAGCAAAGAATAGATTGACTGTATCACTGTCATCCCATTGTTCATCAATTTGCTTGAATAGGGGCCAATAACACCATTGACATCTCCATTTGTCCCTGCCGTATGCTAGTGTAGCCTGATGGCGTAATGGGGTCTCTTTCAGGCTTTTTCAGGCTACCCGTGGCATACTTGGTATGCCAAAAACAGTAAAGCATAGATTAGAAATTAAAAATGATTTGAGTTTCCATTTATTCCACCGTTGTGGCTGCAAATGAATGGAAGTAAAGGAGGAAGAAAGTCTTACTTTGGGTCTTTGTGTGCTTCACCAAGGAACTCAAGCAGAGGACACAAAAACTCACCATGGTTGTTTAGACGACAAAGCAGAGCGTGAAAGGTGACAGGTGAGAAAAGGAAAGTAGGAAGAAGCAAGCTGGACTCTGTGTGTGTGTGTGTGTGTGTGTGTGTGTGTGTGTGTGTGTGTTGGGGTGAGTGCGTGCTTTCTCAGGACATCCAGGCTGCACACTAGTTTCAGCACCAAGGCCTGAGGATGCGCTTCTGCAGGGGCGGCGCTACACGTGATGTCTGGACCACTCCTGAAACCCTGGGACCTCTGGAACTGTCCTGGCCGTGCTCGAAGCAAGAGCCATGTGCTGCTAGGAAGCAAACTCAACTCGGGTGGCTCATGCGGGGCACACGCGCTGCCCACTGTCCCCTCTCCTTTCTCCAAAAGAGTAAAAGAGCCGTTCTCAGCAACATTTTTTGTTCTACATTTGTTTCTGCCTTGTCTTGCCTGTTCCTGCACCCTTGAGAGGCGTCAGGTGACCCCAGCAGTCCCAGATGTCAACCAAAGTCTTTTTGGGGGTCTTTGTCTACTTCACTGAAGAGTGGCACCAGAGTACACAAAAGAGACACCGTGGCAGTTCCCGAGGACAAAGCAGCACGAGGCAGGCGATGGTGATGATGGACTCAATAAGCAACGGGGGCCTGGGGTGTCAGGTCTGGCGCCGGGGACTAATGAGATCGCACTTCACTCTTTTTGTCCAACCAGCCGGGCTCCTACGGTGGAAGTTGATACGGGGGTGAGGGGCATGTGCAGTTGGGGTGGGGTGAGCCTTCCTACCATTTTTAGTGATTTTGATGGTCCAACTCAGTACTGTTTTCTGGGAATTTCTGGAGTTTTCTACCTAGAAGTTGTTAAGTTCTCCACGAAGATAATCATGTTTCTCTAGTAATCATTTCTTTTTAAAGATTCTCATTAAGAGCTCCTGTTAACTCTTTTTGTGTTCTTCATTATCATCATCATCATTATCATCCCGTTGATCATTGATTTTCTCGAGTAGTCTCAGTATCTCTCCATTTGTCCTAGCCCTGAGATTTTAGAAGCCTCTCTTTACTCGTCCTTCCCAGTGGTGCTGCATTGGAGGCTCTTTCAAGGTCAGGGGAATGGGACCCATCATTGTTACTGGTTTGGACATATGAATATGCCACAGGGAGCTTGCCAGGCCTGTGTTCTTTGGTATCTTAAAGTCTTTGTGCTCCACCTTTGTTTCATAAACTTGATGCACTCAAAGACCTAAATTTTAGTGCCCTCTCATTAGGGTTTTTGTTCTATAAATTTATTTTTATGCTAAGGGTCTCTTTTGATTATTATGCCATTCCTATGAGATCCAGTTTCATATTTCTACTTCACAATCAAGTGATGAACCCTGTTACTTTCTTATTTTATCCAACCTTTTTTTATAGATTTGATAGATTTTATAGATTTGTCTGCATATGAGTAGGTATGTGTAGTTGCTTGCAGTGGGGTGGGGAGCAAAGTCCTTTCTACGGAATTTTACTTTCTTTTAAGACTTTTAAAACTATTTTTAAAACAATGTTAAAACTACTTCTCTAGGGGCTGGAATGATAGCACAGCAGGTAGGGCATTACCTTGCAAGCGGCCGACCTGAGTTCAATTCCCAGCATCCCATATGGTCCCCCAAGCACTGCCAGGAATAATTCCTGAGTGCAGAGCCAGGAGTAACCCCACAAGTGTGACCAAAAAAAAAATTCTCTATGTTGAGACCAGAGCAATAGTACAGCAGGTAAGAGGCTAGTTTGCTTGAGGCTGATTTGGGTTTATTCAAACCTGGCACCATATATGGTCCCCAAAGTCTGCCAGGAATCATCCCCAAGTACAGAGCCAGAAGTCAGCCCTAAGCACAGCCAGGTATGACCTAACCCCCCCACACCCAAAAATAAATAAATATCCTTCTGTGCAGTTCTGGTAAATTTTAAATTAATATTTTCTCCCAAAAAAGTACTCTTTGAGTTTTAGTTCTGATTCTTCTTGTTGCCAGCGCTGGTGGCAAGGAAGCAAAGAGCAAAACCATTCCTGGAAAGACCCTGTGGCTGAGTATCACAGAAATTTGCCCAGCTGGCGCTAAGGAACATTTCAGAAAAACAATATTTCCTTCTGCTGTGTCATTTACCCTCATTAAATATATTTCTTGTTACAGCTCTTCGGCGCAAAGAAGACGATCACATCTAAGATACATATTTATATATTCAAAATACATACATTGAATTATTTATAAAATATAAACCTACCCTAAAGGACATTTTTAAGAAAACAGATATTCTGACATCTGGTTCGCTCTCTGTGGCACTGCCATCATGAATCACAGAGAAGCCAATGGCACAAGAAACTCTCAGATTTATACTATTTTAGGGAATGTCAAATCAATGAATATGATCACACAACTGTCAGGGCTAGAGCTGTGAAAGATCCAAATGGAAGGATCTAAAATTGATCATTGTAGGTTCTTTGAAGGTGCCAGAGAGTCAGCTGACCTGCATCCCTCCTGTTATTAGAACTTAGGCCAGGTTAGTGCCCAGTTCTTATTTCCTTCCTTCATCTGCCATCTGCTGTTTTCTGAGGTCGGATAGCAACCAGGCCCGGGCTAAGCTCTCACTTTCCTTTTCACCGAATATTTCTAAATATTTCTAAATTCTTTTCCTTCAGAGGCCAACTTGAGGTTCTTATTCTCCTCTGGTTCTGTAATACAAGGTGTTCATGGTGTGCCTACACCAAGATAAGACTTTTCAGAAGACGCATAAATTACTCTGATTTCTAAGACATTCACTCAATGTCACTGCTCTTTCTTCAGAAGGACCAGACACTTGTATTGTTCACGACATGCAAAGTTCCAAGCAATATTTTTTTATCCTTCACAGCTTTTGTGTAAACTGCACGAAATATAACTCAGCAACGTAGGAGATATTATTATGTCAAGTTTGTGAATGTGGGATCTAAAGTACCAAGAACTTAACCAAAATCACTCAGCTAGACACAAGTAAATGCCAACATTTGAATTCACGCAGCAACGCTCTTGAATAAGTGATGGTTTATTGCCTCTCACTAAGTGTCCATGTTCTTCCTTGATCACCAAACAAAAGAGCGAACTGTAGCACTGTAGCACTGTCATCCCGTTGTTCATCGATTTGCTCGAGCGGGCACCAGTAACGTCTCCATTATGAGACTTGTTGTTACTCTTTTTGACATATCGCATACACCACGGGAAGCTTGCTCTGCCATGTGGGCGGGATACTCTCAGTAGCTTGCTGGGCTCTCCAAGAGTGATGGAGGAATCAAACCCGGGTTGGCAGCATGCAAGGCAAATGCCTACCCGCTGTGCTATCGCTCCAGTCTGAAACAAGATACTGGAGAATAATCAGTTAGCAAATTCTAATACCAAACCAGACCTGAAACTAAGCACTAATCAGAAAAGTGCTTTAGTGCTAACAAATTTATCAGCCACATCTAAGCAGGCTCCATTGAAATCACCAAGGCCCCTCCCTCCTGTCTTGGTCTTTTCCTATGGGACTCAGCCCCAGGACACCCACATTTTAACATCAGCATAAACAAATAGCTAGCATGTGATTTGCTTGACCCCTAGGCTACTTGTTGCTACAGAGTATTAACATGTTTTTCATCCAACTCCAAAGGCAAGGTCTAACCTCACCTCAAGCAGAAAAATAAATATATTCAAATGCACACATCCAACAGGAAACTCCACTGATTTCCTGGGGTTAAATATAACATATTTTTATAGCACATTATATATTTATAAGCTAATGAAAAGAGACAAATAGTAATGACCAGGGTCAGGGCCAACACCCGGGAGAATTTCATATAGAAGATTACAATCTAATAGTGCTCCAATAATGCAATCAAGGAATATAATCAGTCATTCCATGCATTGCTTTCAAGTGGCACTTTATAAAAGTGTGTGTCAGAGAAAAATACAGTGGGTGACATGCTTGTCGTGTGCCCGCTGATTCAGGTATGATCCCCAGGGCCACACAGAGAATCTATGTTTCACATACATTCTTCTAAGGGAAAAAAATGTATGTAAGAGAAAGGAAGACAGGAAATAAAGGAAGCACAAATCAGGAAAGCGAAAGAGATGAATAAGTTACTGGGACAGTTGGATATGGTATGTTCCAGGAGTCCAGTCTCAGAAATGGGGCCATGGTAGGAAATAAGAAAGGGACATGCAAGCAGAATGCACGCACACTTTTTAGATAACTTCTTTTCTAATGTTTTAGCTATCAGAAATCAAGGTGCAAGTATAAGAAGGCATCTTCTATCAAAAGTACTGTTTCAAAGCCAATGTTATTTTTCATCAGGTCAAAGCTATACAACCCGTACACGCAAACTACATCACATCTACCGATCAGCTTGCTCATCAGATCTGACAGAACACAAGCAGTCTACCACGTTTGCCCCATCAGCCTTCTCAAGGTCAAACTGTTGATGGCCATCTCTTACTCTGTCACTGCCCACCCATGTCTGGGTTCAGAATCATTGAGATGCTGGAACTGGTAGCCATTTTCTGAACTTGGCCCTCATAAAATTTAAGGCTATGAAAAGAGATGGTGTTCAAATCACATTTTCATCCTTGTGCTGCCTTTCTCAATAAGTTGTACTTTTGTATTTAGACTACCTGATTTCTTTAAACCTTTCCTTCCATCATCCCAGCCTAATTTAAGTTCTGAATACACATTTGCTTAGTTAAATTTCTTATCATTTAAAAAGCAAAATCAAGAGTAAGCATAACAAACTTATTGGCAAGTCAGGATAAATATGTGTTCTCTACCATGACACATGATTCTGTGTTGAAAGAGTGTTTTTGATACTTTGAGTTAAGCATAATACACAATTGAAATAAATTTTACATCATTTAACAAACTTTGTAAATGAGACAATACAGAATCATACACATCACTCACATTGATGACGTCTGCATTTTTCTGTTGCAGAGGGAATGTGTGGGCATCACAGGACAGCACTGGACTTTATCCCGTGCAGACAAACTGTGCCTGGTATACAGATATTAAATACCGGGTGAATACAGGACCATAGTCAGAATATTTTGGTTTTCACTTGACTTTGAAAATATTCTATGTGTGTGGAGGGGGCAGTTGGAGGGACAGTAAGACAGCAGAAAAGGTGCTCGTCTTACATGCGTCTGACATGGATTTGATGCCCATCATCCCAAGTGGTCCTGAGTCTGCCAGGAGTGATCATTGAGCACCAAGCCAGGAATAAGCCCTGAGCATACCAGGTGTGGCCCCTAAACCATAAATAAACAAAATATTGTATGTACATGATCTAGAACACTGGTAGTGTATTTGGTCAATCTATTGTGTATTATTCCAAAGAACATTTCTTTATACAAAGGCACTTCTATCTGCTTTTCTTTAAATATCCACATAGACATATCCCATATGCACAGGTAGCTTGCCAGGCTCTGCCGCGAGGGCTCTATACTCTCGGTAGCTTGCCGGGCTCTCCGAGAGGGGCAGAGGAATCGAACTCGGGTCAGCCGTGTGAAAGGCGAACACCCAACCGCTGTGATTGGATATGCCAAAAACAGTAACAATAAGTCTCTCAATGAGAGACATTACTGGTGCCCGCTCGAACAAATCGATGAGCAACGGGATGAGAGTGATCCACATAGACAAACCTAATCAAGGTTAAACTACTATGTCAAAAATAGTGACATAATTACAAAAGTGTCATCAGAATATTTTATATTTCTGTACTGTAATTATTCAACAGGAAGTGTTTTTCATTACCTTGAAAATATGGTTAGTTTGGGGCCAGAGTAATAGTAAAGAATTGAGGCATTTTCTTTGCATGTAGCCAACCTGGCTTGATCCCTGGCATCACAATGGTCCCCTGAGCATTACCAGGAGTGAATCCTGAGCACAGAGTCAGGAAAACACCTGGGCATTGCTGGGTGTGCCACCCAAAAAATAAAATAAAATATGGCTAATTTAACAAGACAAAAATATGGAAATCTGAGACTTGCTTGAAAACACATCCTAAAAACTAAACATCCACAGAAACTAAAAACTAGAAATAATATATTGAAAAGATATGTGAAAAATAATAAATCTCTATAGAAAAAGGAAATAAAAATCACACATAAATATACAAATATATATTACATAATCTAATATAACATATATTTTTAGGTTAGAGTAAATCCAATTATATAAAGGGTAGATCAATTATAATAAAACAGTTCATAGCCCAATTTTGATAATCAATAATATTTTAAACGGTGCCTTATAAAGATTATTAAAAGAAGTTTGAACAAATTCTATACAATACCATTATTATTTTTAATACCATTATTTTTTGCTATACAAGTTAATATAATTAAGGTTCCTTTTCTATTAGATTCACACTTTTTTAAAGATACAGACAGCAAAGACTTGCAAGTTCAAACATTAAATATTCATGTGCTTATAAACTACACACACACTGTGAGGTCTAAATGGAAAAAAATAACAATTTAGCCCAAGATGCTTATAAGTGAGCATCAAATGAAGGTAGATATTCGGCATAAGATGTACTTTGTGTGTTGCTATTTATTAACATGGAAAATTGTTACTTGTTCTTTGAATAGAGATTTAAAACTCACGAGATACAAGGAGCGCCCTTGTCCTTCAAAGAGGAGACATGAAAATCACACAGAGTATGGAAAATGAACACAGGCACTCTCTAAAGAGTTTCCGTGACCAAAACAGAAATCAGCAACACAGCAGAGAACTTAACGTTGGATTATAACTTTAAATGTCAAATAATTATCCATAAGTCGACATTAATAGAAACAAACGACTGAAATAAGAAATGACGGGAAAGAGTCAAACCCCACCCCTGTGGAGAATTACAAATATTTGTGTAGCTGCCCTCTATCAAGACAGTGAATGTCATTCAAATCCATCACCACAGAACATACATGAGGAGTTCATTCCACTGTGCATGGGAAGAGTAAGAGAGAAAAGTAACTGTAGACAGAACCTTGGCAAACACCTTCTTGGCTAAGCAATCAAAATCAGTAGAGACAACCCCATTGGTATAAACCCAGGATATGAGGTAAAAATAATGGCACTTTACCTCTGGGAAACTCTTTCCAAAAATATTTAAGGCCAGTACAACCAGGGAAAAACATCAGTAAAACACAGTAGATACCTGTCTCCACTGTACAAAATAACTATCTCTTTAACACTCTGTAAGTGTTAAAATGTCACTTTTATAAGATCACAAAAGTGAAGAAAGTCTAAATGTGACTGTCATGTGACATGGAGACTAATAAACTCCAATTACTAAATTCAGTGTAGAATTCAAGATGGGATCTTAGAATAGAAAAAATAATTAGAGCAAAATGAAAAAAATATATATGGGTAAAAGGATAGACTTTAGTTAGTAATCTTGCATCAATATTATCTCACCTGGTGCAATGGCTATGCTATTCTAAGATATGATATAAACAGCAAGGATTATGGGTACGTTTTATACTCTCATCACAAATATTCTAAAATTCTAGACTACAAAACCCACTTAAGAAAGGATATGACTGTAAAGCCTCAGCATCACTTGGCGTGTAATAAATGCCACGTGTGAGCCAGAAGAGACAGTACAGAAGTAAGGTGTTTGCCTTGCGTGTGGCTGCTTTGACAACAATCCCTGTGAGTCTGATCTCTGTCACAGCATATGGTGCCCTGAGCACTTCGATGGGTCACTCCTGAGAACAGGGTCAGAAATAGCCCCAAACCTCAAAATAACAAAAGAAAAAGAAAACACATTAGCTATTAATATGGCCGGTTCCTACCCATCAATATTGCTCTCCTTATATGGTTATAAAACTAAATTGACTTAACAAGGGTAAAACATAATTGTACTTAACTTACATAGCATGGGTTCAAAATCGTTATTATTAATAGCATTACAGTAAAAAATTCTTCCACACTCTTCTAAAAGACTGACATTTGCTCCATCTATCAAAATTTACTATAGATAAGTTTTTAATTATTATAAATCTAATAATATTAGATTTAAAGAATCTAATATTATTGCCAGGTCTTGTCAGCAGAAGAAATCAGTAGTAAGATCTTCTCAGAGAGTTAGAAAGATGTGTCTGGTGTGTTACTTAAAAATAAAGTGAAGACAGAAGTATACAAAGAAGTTTATAAAATCTGAACTTCAAAGTATATGCAACACGAAAATGTCAGAGTTCAATCCAATGTAATTATTATTTATTAAAGTCCTCAGATGCCTGATATATTGTGCCTGATATTTGAAGTTCACTATGAAGATGAGGTCATCCGGCAAAGAGGATTTTACTATGGCTATACTGTGTAGGAGCCCAGGAAACTTGTCAGCAACAGAAAATTCATTTAGTACATAATATCTACTATCTCTGGCCAGTATTAACATCTAGAATATTTTAGAAAATACTGCATGCAAGGATTTCCATAGTTTGGGTGATTTATGTTAAAATCATGCTAATACAATAGACTCATGGAAGAGCCTGGCAAGCTCCCCATGGCGTATTCCATAGGCCAAATACAGTAACAATAACAGGTCTCATTCCCCTGACCCTGATAGAGCCTCTAATCATTGGGAAAGACGAGTAAGAAGAGGCTGCTAAAATCTCAGGGCTGGGACAAATGGAGACGTTACTGGCACCCGCTCAAGTAAATTGATGAACAATGGGATGACAGTGATACAGTGATACAGTGAATACAATAGACTTATTTCTGCATTTGAGCAATGCTAACCTTAATCTGTTTGTTGATGGACCTGTTTGTTGTTCCTTCTTTCTTCCTTGACAGGGGACTGGCACTGAGTTGTAGACCTGAAACCCCAAGACCCAGGACACTGTCCCTTTGCTTATTCCCAACACATTTTCCTAACAAATTTTATTTTCATACTGCATTTGCCCCATTGCAATGCCCAGTTTCAGATCCTTATAGATAACAAAATGTAGGAGTTTTATATGTAAAGTCAAAGAAATAAACAACGCGCCCCCAGTAATAAAGGGCACATCATCAACACACAGCCGTTCCTTGCTTAGTTTTCACAATGAAACTAAGTTTACACTAACAAACTTTCATGTTTTCACTTCCACACTATAAAACTGTGGGAGATCATAAGACAATTTATTCATTGCCCCTAACAGTAAATCTTATCCTCTCTTCCATCCAGTTAGGATTACTACTGAGTGGTAGAGCACAATAAATGGGTTTTTGTTCCAAATTGAACTGGAGCGATAGCCCAGCAGGTAGGGCATTTGCCTTGCCTATGGCCAACCCGGGTTCGGTTCCTTCGTCCCTCTCGGAGAGCCCAGCAAGCTACCAAGAGTATCCCACCCACATGGCAGAGTCTGACAAACTACCCATGGCCTATTCGATATGCCAAAAACAGTAACCAGTCTCACAATGGAGATGTTACTGGCGCCCGCTCGAGCAAATCGATGAGCAACGGGATGACAGTGCTACAGTGCTAGAGACTGGCTGAAAAATAATTCCCAAACACTCCTGACTTCCTTAATTATTCCCAAGGTGCCCTCCTATCTGCCTCACGGCTGTCATTGGGAGGGGATAAGAGAAGGAAGGAGAGCCTCAATTTGAAGGGTTTTTTTGTTTGTTTGTCTTTTGTTTTTTATTTAAGGAAACGGCCAGCAGAGAAGAGAGTAGTTTGTGACTTATTGGGAGTGGTAGAGGGGATGCAAGGTAAGGAAGGAATTAGATAGTGTGATTGGGGAACTGGAAGGAAGTTATGTATCAAGTTATGTATCAAGGATCAAGGGCAAAGGTTTTATTTTATTTTTTTCTTCTCTGTGGAGAACAAAGACGAGAGAAGAAATGAAAACTAAAAATGATGGAAGGAATGTCAAGAAAAGTAGAATCCTGAGAGATCATCCCTTGCCCGGCATTTCTTTCTCAGTTGTAAAGAAACAGGAGGCAGAGCTAAGAAGTTGGTATTTCAGTGTTCAAGTCAGGCAAACTAGTTTTTCCACTTCTTTTTCGGTGTTGGTTTCAGTTGTTGTTTTCTTCAATGTTGTGCCTCCTTAGGGCAAATTTCCAGATAAACTTCTCCTGATGGGCTGCCAACAGGTCAGGTTTATATCCTCTGCCTTATCTGCAGAAGCACAGATAATGCCTTTTGAGAAGTGGAAAATATTTGCCTCTCACTCAGGGCTGCTGTATCTCCCCCAGCTGGAAACATAGCTATGGGCAAGAGCCAGAGAATTCTCAGGTGCACAGAGATCTAAGTCCGTGCGGGAAGGGCCTGGATGGAACCTGTCTTCCAGTCCATACCTGAAAGGTCTAATTACCAGCACCCTTCCAACTGTAACCGGCACTGAACTCAACTCCACGATCTGAATGAGGAACAGCCGACGAGAGCATGAGAAACGAAAGTCCTTTTGACATTGAGAAAGCAGAGTAATCTCAGAGCACATCAAAACATGCTTATTGTTATGAAACAGACAAATATGCAGGCAGCTTTGAAAGATGTGTTGCAACATCAAAGAGCTACAAAAATTATTTTATTGTCCTGATTTCTCTTTTGGCAGAGGGGGTGTGATTATAGGTGAGTGTAGGCATTTAGGAGATATGGTCATTTCACAGTAAGTTTCCCCAAAGACTCTACTGTTTATAAACTGTACCCGAGAAACACTCTTCAGAGGCAGGGAATGTTCAAAGTCCAGGGGAAAATAGACACCAAGGCACTGCTCTCTGCCCCAGGTCTCAAGTACCTCAGTTACATTAGTGAGTAATGCAAGCTTTGTGAAATCTTTTCAGAATCATCATGTATCACTGTCACTGTCATCCCTTTGCTCATTGATTTGCTTGAGCGGGCACCAGTAACGTCTCCATTGTGAGACTTGTTGTTACTGCTTTTGGCATGTTGAATATGGCACGGGGAGATTGCCAGGCTCTGCTGTGTGAGTGGGATACTCTCCGTAGCTTGCCGGGCTCTCCGAGAGGGTCGGGGGAATTGAATCTGGGTCAGTCAGCGTGCAAAGCAAACACCCTACCCACTATACTGTCGCTCCAGACACCATATTTGCTAAAATTCCCTCTCAGAAAAATTCTCCTCAAGAAGTTGCCTGCTGGAGAGTTGGCTCCCACCCACGAAGGGTGGAGGGTTCCCCCGGGACCTTACGCAAAGTGGGGAGGCGAGAGGAGAGTCTCTAGAAAGGGAGAAAGGAACCTACCACTTCCTTTACACTCACATCAGTCACCCAGGGAAGGACCTGAGGATCGAGGACTATGAGACGCTGCTCTGGGCGCCCACACAGTACACACCTCACATTTCACCTGCCCCACACAGTACACACCTCACATTTCACCTGCCCCACACAGTACACACCTCACATTTCACCTGCCCCACTAGGCAGCACTCAAACCACACCTGGATCCACTTGTTCTGCAGCTGTGAGACATGGTCGCTGCCACCCAACTCCTCTGGGAACCAGGGAATTCAGGTCAGAACTCAGCAAGGGATTGGTCTTTGTAAGAAAGGAAAGTCAGTCCTGACTCCTGGCAGAATGCTGCAATACGTCTGTTGTCTCTTCCTGCCTCCGCGTTTCATACTTTTCCCCCCAACACATATTACAAGGGCTCTGTGTCTTCTACCTGCAACAAAACATCTGAGATCATCAAGGATTAAACCCGGGGGAGACACTTGCCCTACCCCTGAGCATGTCCTTGTCCCCTGTTTTTCACAGCCTAAACCAACACACTTTGAGTTATCAGGACTTTCATACTCTAGAACATCACCAACCCCTTTCTAGTTAGACAGATAAATAAGATAATCTTGGTTTCTCCATTTTCAGCAAAACTAATATTCCACAATTCAGTCTCTTCCTGATGAGAAATCAATGTCAGAGATCACTGTATGTGTATCACTGCATCACTGTCATCCCATTGTTCATCAATTTGCTTGTGTGGGCACCAGTAACATCTCTATTCTGGGAGCTTTGTTTCACAGTCTCTGGATCTTGGCTGTTGATGGGATTACACAGCACCAGATAGACTTTTTAACTACCTAGAAGAATGGAGATTGACCGGGATTAGCTATATTTTAAATTATCTCCAGAAATCAATTTTCTACCACAGAAACCTATCTAACTGGCAGCACAAGCACTTATTGTTATTCTTCTTCTCTCATTACATGAATTCTCCCCCTCAGGCTCATATCCATTCATTAGTTTATGTGTCAAAACCTTTCTGCTGGGACGAGGTAGACAGCATAGGTGGTAAGGCGCTTGCCTTTCACATGACCAACCGGGTTTGATCCACAGCACCCACATGGTTCCTTAAACACCCTGAGCACAGAGCTAGGAGTAAGCCCAGAGCACCACTGAGTCTGACCCCCCAAAACAAACACAAGCGTCTCAAAAGATCTTCTATCCAAATCATTTACTCTTGAATACGCATGCGTGTAAATTCTCCTCCCCACACACATTTAACTGCATTTGTCCTTTTTCTCCTATTAATCTCTTTCATTAATTTTATAGCTCAACAAACCCAAGAAAATACCAAAGTGGAAGTGATGTTTCCCATCTTCCCCTACATTGTACATATGTACGTGAGAAAAGAGGGAAGGGTTCACATCACAGTCCCCTGTGTTCCTCCTGGTGTTTGTTCAGGGGTTGTGTTTTCTGTGCTTTTAGAACTATGACCCTTGGAGACTATGCCTCAGCTTGCACCCAGAAATCTAGTCTTCGAAGCACCCAACACAGAACAGACTTATTTCAGATTCAGAGTCCCTAGTTACCTATAATCCTACATGGCTTTCTGCCATAGTATCTGCTCTGTGCTCTCCTTATTCACAACTTCTCAACTATATAACACAAGATCTCTGTGTCTTGACCTACTTGACCTGCCCTATCTTCAGGTAAACTCTCTCACATGCATTGTTTTCGAGATCCACCTGATTCATCCTTTATAATTGTCTTCCGGCCTTAGCTGCTTTTGGCTTGCTTTCTCCTGCTAATTAGTTTTCGGACATATCAACATTTGACATTGCTCCTCATGGCCCTCTCAAATGTAGTCATGGATTGACTGCTATTTTTAGCTTTAGTATGACTTTCACATCAAATTTTGGATTTTTGAAAGTTTTATGATTTATTGGAAACAGACAAGCTCTATTTAAATGATCACTTTTTTCAAATAAATTTAGAACTGGCAGAACTCTTTCAATTCTTGTTTCTTTAAATCATCAAATTAAATATTGGGAAGTTTAAAAATGAGACTATAAAAGAAACCTTAAAATCACATAGCACTCTAATAACCCAATGGATTAGTTTCTTTGTTAACAAAAGTTCAGAAACATATTTTCAAACATTCCCCATGTACCTTTTATTCTAAGTCCCCGCTTGTTTCCATAAACATTTCTTTCTCCTTATTTTTCATAAATATGATACTTTACTTAAGCACCATGATTTACAAAGTTGTCCATAATCCAGTTGTTACAGGCTTTTGAAGTTCCAACACTAATCCCACCACCAGAGTGACCTTCTCTCCACTGTCCCCATTTACCAAACCACCCTCCAAGCCTCCCCTCTTAGCAGGCACAGAGAATTTATTTTATTATTTATATTATTTGTGCAGCTAATTGGCTAAAGGAATTATCAAAACTACCTCAGTAAAAGACTAGAGCGATAGCATAGCAGGTAGGGAGTTTGCCTTGCACGTGGCCGTCCCGGGTTCGATTCCTCCACCCCTTTCGGAGAGCCTGGCAAGCTACTGAGAGTATCCCACCACTAGGCAGAGCCTGGCAAGCTACCCGTGGAGTATTCGATATGCCAAAAACAGTAACAGCAAGTCTCACAATGGACATGTTACTGGTGTCTGCTCGAGCAAATCAATGAGCAATGGGATGGCAGTGACGGTGACAATTATATGTAATAGATTTTAACATATTTTACAAAAATAATAAAATGAAATTAATTCAGTCAGTGAATTTTGGTGATTATTTAAAGCCTTATATGAAATTTCAACATCTCTTTACATGAAGGACCAAGATGTCAAAATATGAGTATCTAATCAAGCAAAAAGTTTATAATACCAAGTCTAGTTAGTACTATTGCTCCAAGGTTTAAAAACCTTTCAATTTTATCAGAAAAAGAAAACAGAAAGCATAAAGCAACACACACTAATAAATGTTATTCTGCTAAATACTATATAGATTTTCTTATATGGAAATCTTGTCCTCTGAGAGCTTAAATTTAAAATGATCATATAAAAACTGACAGAACTATAAGTTAATGGTCTTTAAAAAAACAAAGCACAATTAGATCAATTCCCATTACATAAATAGCATTAGTATAAAGATTCTTTGCATGAATGATGTCTATGTGATATAGAATAGTCATTTATTTCAACTAGCACTTAATAATAAAGTTTTATTTTCTTAAGAAAAGAGGAGACATATATTTGGCAGGGGTAATTGCTGACATTTTAAATATGCCTACATACTTAGAAGTTAGAAACAGAGAAGAAAATAGCACAAAGATTTCAGAATGTCTCTGACATGAAACAACTATGGTAAAATAAAGTTGCTTGTGGTGGGTTATCAGAGAAGCCTAAAAAGAAAAGAGATATAGGAAGAATACAGTTCAGCAACAATCATGCTACTCCCTCTGCATTATGTTTCCTTCCATGTCTGGTAAGAATATTTACAAAGATGGTGGTATACATCAAACTGTTCTTTCAGGAAAAAAATATAAAGTTGAGCAATGTTTCTATTTAAAGTGAACCCCAATCATGCACCAAGTATTCAAATTTCAAATATTCTTATCCAAGGATGTGATCAGAAAATGATATTTATCAAATTTATGAGAGGCGTAATGATTCTAGACAACAATAGCCTCATAAATATCCAGAGTGACCACGTGTGGGAACAGGTGGTTTAGAATGAATTGGCACACAGGTCATTGCAAGTATGAACATACTCTGGTAGACATGCATGAAATATTTCAATATGGAAAGAAAGAGAAGAAAGCCAAGCAATTATCCTCAAATATTTTGATATCAAAGTCGGAAGGAGTTAGTGTCACTGGGTCTTAAGATGGCAATGTTCTCTGTGGCATTCTTTGCCAAGAAGTCTGTAACAGAATGCTTCAGATTTCAGATGTTTCTTTTTCAATGTCTTATGTCTTGCTAGGTCCTGTTACTTAATGGCAGAGATACTGTGTCTTTGCTTTTTATTCAAAATACACTTCCGACGGAGAGTAGCCTATCAATGGCAGAGTTGGGATCTACCTCCTGATGCCTCTCAAACCCAGCTTCATTGTCAATGTCCTGAGACACTTCAGAGTCCTATTACCTCCTGCCTAGACAAGGATACCTTACAAACTCATTTCTTTTGCATCCATTTTCTCTTCTCCAACAAGAATGATTTTCCTTGGACTAATATCATCACTCTATTTCTCAACAATAAAACCCTAGGGACATCCCCTTTTCCTATTAAAAAAAAAACCTGCCCAGATCTGTAGCATATATAATTTTGAAAATCACCAACTCATCTGACATTAATTCTGTCTCTTCTCTTCATGTGCTATTTCAGCTATATGTTCTCCTGCTTCGATAGTTTTTTTCCCCCCACTGGACAAATATTTCATTATTCTTCAAACTACTAAGACTGCTCTGGAGAACACCTGGTTTTTATCACGTTTTAAAATCTATGTTTTTTCTCTATAAGTTTTTGCACTGTGCTTTGTTCATGCGTCTTGTTTAGTTTTTGAGCCACACCTGCAGTGCTCAGGGCTTATTCCTGACTCTGAGCTCAGAGATCTCTCTTGGCGGGGCTTTGGAGACCATAGAGGCGTCAGGGAACCAGGTCAGCTGCATGCAAGGCAAACCGCCTACCCACTGTACTATTGCTCCAGCCCTCACTGTGGCATTTTGTAACTATTAACATGACATAATATTGTGGATACCTATATCATAGACCCACCCCTTCTGGACCCAAGGTTGAAATATACAGCCCCCACCCACCCACCTTTCCATCTTCACCCCACCCATCTCTTCCTCTTCGCCAAAACACACAAACGATAAAGATAAAACTTTTTGATGGGTAGTAAAATGTGTGAGGAACTGGTCTTTTGCAACCCTTTGATGACCCAGGGCATCTGTTTGTATCTTTCTCCTCTCTTCTACAGCAATAACGGGGCCCCTGTAATGAGGAAAATGGCCACCTCGTGGAGAACGCCTTAGAATGTATTCGTGCCTATTCCAGCATACAGGATGAAGCCCTTGAAAGCTAGTTTTAATTTTTTAACTTATTTTTCTTCTTTTATTTAGATGAAAATTAAGTTTTTCTTTTCCTTTACTTTTTTGTTAATTTATTTATTTTTTAGTTGAATTACCACAAGATACAGCTAGAAAGTTGTTCGTCATTTCAGTCAAACAATCTTTCAACACTTGTACCTTCACCAATGTACATTTCACACCACCAACGTCCCCATTCTATCTTGGCCCATTGATCTCACCCCCACCCCCTGCCATAACTATGGCAGCCCCCCGCCCTCTCACTCTCTCGCTCTCTCGCTCTCTCTCTCATTTTTGGCTTTGCAGCTGCAGTACAGATATTGAAACATTACCATGTATATCCCTTTATCTACTTTTATCACCAGTTCTTGTCCAGAGAGATCATTTTTTTTCTCCTCTTCCTCCTCCTCTTCCTCCTTCTCCGTATTTATCTTGCTTTTAGTATATCCTGACTAAGAAGTCTTGAGAACAAATTCTATACTGAACATAGAAAATACTGAAGGATGAAAAAGACAAACTACCTGAATCCTGCAACTGCTTGAGTGTGACTAATAATGCAATTCTTATTTCTCTTCTTTTTTAGTCCACCTACTTTAATTTTTAAAATTTTTAATTGAATCATCATGAGATAGTTTAAAATTTTTATCATTGAGTTTCAGTTCCAAGCTCCATTCTCCCACCAGTGTACATTTCCCATCACAAATATCCCCTGTATCTCTCCTGCCACCCCCTGACCCCTAAAGCCTGCTTTTATGGCTGGCACACTCTCTCTCTCTCTCTCTCTCTCTCTCTCTCTCTCTCTCTCTCTCTCTCTCTCTCTCTCCTCTCCCCCTCCCTCTCTCCCCATCTTCCCTTCTGCCCCTTTGGGCATCATGGTTTGCATTACAGATACTGAGAGGCCATCATGTTTGGTCCTTTGCCACTTTCTGCACATTTCTTCCATCAGAGTGATCCCTTCTAAACCATGATTGTTATAATGGTCCCTTCTCTATTTCAACTACCCTCTTCCCCAGTCATAGAGGCAGGCTTCCAAACATGGATCATTTGTCCTAACTCTTGGGTGTTGGACTCATACTGTGCTTTTTTTAATATATCCCACAAATGTGTGTAGTCGTTTTATGTCTGTCCTTCTTCTGACTTATTTCCCTTAGCATGATACTCTCCACATACATCCATTTATAAGCAAATTTTATGACTTCATTTTTTCTAACAGGGGAAAATTATATACACGATACCTAACCAATGAGGGGTTAATAGACAAGATACATAGGACACTGGTTGAACTTTATAAGAAAAAATAACAAACCTCCAACCATATCAAAAACTGGGGAGAAGAAATGAATAGAAACTTTCTCCAAGAAGAAATACAAATGGCCAAAAGGAACATGAAAAAATGATCTACATCACTAATCATCAGGGAGATGTAAATCAACGTAACAATCAGACATCACATTACACAACAGAGATTGGCACACATCAAAAATAATAAGAACAACCAGTGCTGGCATGGATGTAGAGAGAAAGAGGCTCTGCTTCACTTACTGGGAATATTGACTGATCCAATAATTCTGGAGAATGATATGGCATTCCTCGAAAAAGTAGAAACTGAGCTTCCATATGCCCTAGTACTACCACTTCTGGGAATTTGCCTCAGGGGTCCAAAATCACACAGCAGAAATGCCATCTGCACTTGTATGTTCATTGCAGTACTATTCACGATAACCAAAATCTGGAAACAACATGAGTGCCTGAGAACAGATGACTGGTTAAAGAAATTATGGTGCAGTCCTTATTTCTCTTAATGGGCTACAAAATCCCATAGAGTTTCATTCTTCTCTGTAGCCACTTGTTACTGCTACTGTGAAGTCAGTGTGACCGAGATCCATGTAAAATATGCAGCTCCTCGTTTCCTCAGCTGCGCCTTTAAGGTATTATGTTATTATGAAATGAGGTACGCAAAGAACCAATTTCACACGACTGACTGTAGCAATATATATGTATTTTAAGAGAGCAATCAAGGTAAAATTGAGTTCATTTTCTATGAAAATTTCATGTACAGAAAGTGAAAGAAATCACTTTTGGTAGAGCCATTTTAAGGGCAAAAGTTGTAGATAGGAATAATTCAAATGGTAAGCTCTCTCATCGTGAAGGCAAATTTCATGATTTCAGAGCAAAAATTCCTCGCTGCTGTGTTTTCCCTTCTCTTTTGCCCAAGTGGACTCCAGCAAACATTTGCATAAGATTCTGAATTCCCGCCAATGCAGATGTATTCTTGCTTCCTTCTCTCCCAAATCCTCATATAAAGGAAAAGGCATTCTAAAAGTACTTTCTGAACTGTAAGTCATTAATTAAAAGTTGTTATTTGGAACCTCGGTGGCTTGTTTTCAACCCCTAGGTTCTAGCCGTCAATCACACTTCATTTAGAAGCCCTGGCGACTGTACGTTGGCCATTTTCCAAAAACTTAAACAAACAATACAATTTTCTAGCTTTGAAATTAAGTAAATACAGTTTTGAATTAAATTGTCAATCTAAAACAAATTCAAACTTGCTCTGAAATCTTGATAAAAATTACAGAGCTGGGGGGGAAATATTACAGTGCTTACTTTTCTTAATCTGTCAAATACAAAGTATCTGAAGAATAGTTTTTTTCTGATAGAACAGAAACAAAAATTTATAGCAGTCATCATTCTCTTTGATATAATGAAAATCAGAGTACCTATTGAAAGGTGATGACATAGAGTAAATCAAACATTCCATTAAATACTTTATATCTTAGAGTATATTTTAAAGACAATGACTGTAATTTTCCTTTTCAATTCATATCTTTTAAATGGTAATAAGAATGAGAAAATTAAAATTTGTCAGTTTTTATGTAATTAATTCACTGGTAGCTGCACTAGAATTTGAAATTCCAAGCTATAAAAATGGCAATGTTTATTAGGATTATAAAATATGTTTTAAATTATTAGTTCCTTTGAATTTAATTATTAAACAGTTGCCATTCAGAAAAAGTGATGCAGTTCCTTATCTCTAGATATTTATAAGAAAGCATGAATTAAGTTGACATTCAAAATAAGATTTGGATAGGCACAACTATTTCAAATTAACTTTAGGGACTACATTTACATTTCAAATATTACCCTGTCATGTTTTAGGATGGAGTATATTCTCTCTTAAGACAGGATGAAAAGTATCCATCCAAAATGTACAAACGCAATAACATTGATTTAAATGGCTTATTTTCTTGCTCCAAATCCTATTAGATATTCAAGTTCTTTTTATGTAACATGAGTAGTGAAATGAGAGACGCACAAAGTGGCAAAATTAATTTGCTCTTCAAAAGGCTAGAAATAACAACTCTGTCTATTCCTTCATTTTCCAGAATTCCAGGTGTGTGAAAAAAAGCTTTGTATAGGCTCAGGGGAAAGTGTCTCCCAAGGAAAGAGGCAGCCATTGGAGTTTCTCCGAGTGTCATTTGTCTTTCTAGGTACTGTTTTTTCATGCTGCTATCTGTTAAGTGCCCGTCGTGTGACCTTAGAATTGGGCATACCACACATTGGCTGGGAGGGTCCTATCCTAGTGAAACCATCCCTTAGCATCACCTATAGACAATTATGTTTTGATTAGATTCATTCTCAGCATCAGTGGGATGACAGTTCTATAAATATTGGCTGCTGCTTGTGCAATGATTTTTTTCTGCAGTTCGTTTTTACCTGCATTACCAATTTCTTCTTATTTTGCTTTTGTTCACTTTCCTCTGTGGACATATAAATAAACGCCTCTGCTTTCTGTAAGCTTCATGAATCGCATGTTAAATAGTTCTTTAACCCTAGATCTTTCTCCTAGAGTCCTTCTTTCAGAATCTCTCCACCTTTCTCTGTAGTCTCAGTCACTACTCTTCACTCCAGCAGGTATCAAGACGGGGTTTTTTTGCTCAGCTGAGTTTCCTTCTTAGGAAACTACTTCTAAATAGTTTCCTTCACCCCTCCTCTGGGTGGGTTCCCATTGCCTGATTAGTAAAACAAAATTTGCATTACTCTCCCAAAAGAAAAAATCCAGGCCCCAGAAAGGAGCAATTTGTAAAATTTGCACTAGAATGCTTGGTTGAAACTTTGCTTTATTCAAGATTTTGACAGGGTTTCAACTTTTACTTTGATAATACACACAATGAACTTTTGATCTTATTATATAGATTTCTTATATGATTTTCAAAAATAATCATTTTTTTTTCTGGAAACAGGAGTTTCTCTGTCCCTAGTCAATCTTAGAAGGATGGGAACTTTGATGGATGGTTTTGGATTATTTGTTAACCTGGAAAAACAATGAGCAATGTATCAGCTGTGGACGATTTGCTTTAATTGTTTATTAGATACTTTCCTCGAATTCGTGTTTTTCCTTCATGAATTTCATATTTTCTTTTTTGTTTCTCAGTAATTTATTTTGGTTTCTGCCATCCATGATGATTGGTTGCTTTTTGTTTTTCTCAAACATCTGGTGGTTTTTATTCATACAGATTTAAGACATTTTTGATGTATTGATGACAGTGTGTAATCACCAAACTTCACACCCTTGACAGAAATACTCGAAAGGCTATTCATTTCACCGGATCCATACTGCAGGGGTTTTGATCTTCCCTATGGGATAGGGCCAATGGCCAACATCCAGAGTCATAAAAGCAAGCTCCCGGAAGAGAGCGACGCAAGGAGTCTCTTGCCCGAGTGCCTGGCTGTCTTCCCCGGGGCCCCTTGAAGGGGATGGGCTTCAGCTTCTCTCCCTGCAGAGCTCCCGCAGCCGAAGACCTCTGGAGCCCAGCCACAGCCATGCTCAAGGCCCCTTTCCACACGTTTGGATGAGTCTCATGCATGAAGGTACCGGCGGAGGAACCCAGGTGTGAGGGACCCAGGACTGAGACCTCCAAGACTGCTCAGATCTGGGCCTCTTCCACCCAGACTTCCCATTTTCCAGTAGCTAGGCGGTCACACCCAGGGACTGCCCCTGCTTCCGTGTAATCCCACCAATGGCCAACATCCAGAGACTTAAAACCAAGCTCCCAGAACATCTTATAGCCTACTTCTCCCTCTGGGAGAACCTGGCAAGCTACCGAGAGTTTCCTGCACACATGGGAGAGCCTCCGAAACTCCCCACGGTGTATTCATGTGCCAAAACCAGTAACAATGCTGGGTCTCATTCCCCTGACCCTGAAAAAGCCTCCAATGCAGTATCATTGGGAAGGACAAGTAAAGAGAGGCTTCTAAAATCTCAGGCATAGGATGAATGGACATGGTACTGAGACTGCTCAAGAAATTTGACATCAATGGGATGATGATAATGATGATGATGATGATGGGATATTCTGTTGACCAGAACAGAGTATGCTGACTTCCTCTTTAATAGCTATATTTGGGATTCTGATTGTTTTGCTATTTTGGGGCCATACCTGGCAGTGTTCAGTGCTTACTCCTGACTTTGTGCTCCAGGATCGTTCCTGGCTGGGCTCATAGGATCATATATGATACTGGGGATCAAAACTGTGTCCACTAATGATCAGGGTGAGAGCAGTAGAATACAGTCTGGTGTTGCTTAGGAGGAAGACAAGGGGAATTTTTCTGGAAATTCTCCTTAGTATAAAGATCTACACAATGACATATTTTTTCCCACTTGCTTTTGAACAAGGAATTTTAGATTCAAAACTATCTTTGATTCATTTTTCCCCTAAAGGATAGACTTTTGATCTTCTGTAAGGGAAGCATGGTCAGCCTTAGGACTATGGGAGGCAGAAATAAAGTTACACAATGTTCCTTCCCAATCTCTGTTTTCAAATAGATTTTCACACTTCAGCCTTTACCTGCTGATTGACTTTTGAGTGATTTTAGGATTTTTCTGTACAGAGATTTTTTTAGTTATAAAACTTTCGGAGGCAGCAACATAGATTTACCCTTCTGCTTTCTGTTTTTGTTTTGAGAGCTACACACGGTCATATTAGGGGCTTCCTCCTGCCTCTGTGGTCTGTGATGACTCTTGGTGGAACCAGAAGAAGACATGTACTGAGTTTGAACTCAGATTGGCAAGCTAAGTGCCCTACTCACTGTCTTATCTCTCTGAGCACTTGTCTCTTTTTTCTAATCATCTTTCAACAAGTTTCTATCCACTTTTAGGTCTCATATATTCAGGTTCAGGGATGCATAGATACCAAGGTAACCTAACATGTCATTAGATGGCGACTTTTTTTTTTTTTTTTTTGCTTTTTGGGTCACACCCGGCGATTCACAGGGTTTACTCCTGGCTCATGCACTCAGGAATTACTCCTGGCAGTGCTCAAGGGGCCACATGGGATGCTGGGAACTGAACCCGGGTCAGAGGCATGCATGGCAAACGCCCTACCTTCTGTGCTATCACTCTAGCCCCAGAAGGTGACTTTTTAAACTTCCCACAATACTTTTTTTTTTTCAGAAGGGAGTCTATTTAGGGCTTGAGGGGTAATCTGCACTCAGAGATGATCTTGGAGGTTGTGACATGATGATCAACAACCATGCATTTTTTTCTGATATAAATTAAAATAAATAAGAAAAATGAAGTTTTATTTGTCATTTATTTGCATTTTCCCTGGGAGCATGCAAATCATTTATTAATGCGATAGGGAAAACAAAAAGCTGGGAGGGAAACTTTGATCTAGACTTGAAAAAAAGTAAGTGAAAGACTTTCTTTCCTTGATACTTATCTCCTTTATCCTTAGGAAATGGAATAAAGAACACAATAGAACAAACAATAATTAACTGTAGTGTCTTGAAAAAGCAGTGTTTGTGTAAAAATGAGATGCACTAGATGGGTAGTTATTATATTTCTTCAGGAAACACAATGACTGGACTTTATGATCTTTTGAAGAATGTTGTGGAACACTAGAAAATTTCATCTATGAAATAGTGTTGTCATTTTTAAAATCAGAAAGTCATACTTTTCTATAATGTTTAAAGTTTTAACATTAATGAGTGTTGGATTTCTCAAAGGTTTTCTGGTAGCTATAGAAATGATCAAACCACTTCCTCTCTTAGTTTGATCTGACAATGATCTCAATGGAATTAAATTCACTAACTTTCAGAGACAAAAAGATAAATAACAAATTAGTGGTTAGGTGTAAAAAATACAAATGCATGAGTGCAGAACGGGGTGATATGATGTGTTCGCCGGCTCTTGGGACGGCTCTCTCTCCTCTTTCTCTCTCTCTCTCTCTCTCTCTCTCTCTCTCTCTCTCTCTCTCTCTCTCTCTCTCTCTCTCTTTCTCTCTTTCTCTCTCTCTCTCACCACTCACATTCCATGCTCTGGAGCCGCTGTGTATGGACTGAATCTGGATGGATCCTCTTTGTGCTCTGCTTCTGTGTTTGCCGCTGTTCTCTCTTCTGTCTGTCTCTCTATCTCTGACTCTGTCTCTGTAGTTCCTCTTCTGGTCTCTTCTGACTTCTCTCTGTCTCTGTCATCTCTCTTCTGGTTTCTTCTGATTTCTCTCTTCCAATCTCTCTCCAAAGCCCTTCTGCTTCTCTCTCTGGAACCCTTCTCACTCTCACCTCTGACTCTTTCCCTTACTTCTGACTCTGCCCCTTACTTCTGACTCTGACTCTGACTCTGACTCTGGTTCTCACTCTCTTTGTGCTCTTTCTTTCCCCTGCTTCTGGGTTCGATGACTCCCTGATTTTCTTTAGCCTTCTGCTCTGATTCTGTGTCTTCTCTCCTACTTCTCTTACAGTCTTAGCTTATATAGCAATCACATAGGGTGGTGACACAAAGGTGGGTTGAACATTAACAAATAAAGAAAGAGGGGTAAGACCACTCCTCCAGGAAATTAACAAACTCCCATCTAAAGAGATTATTCCAGATTACTAGGAGATCCATTTAAAAGCGGGATCCCATCCAGGGTGTGTCACTTCTTTCCTCAGCTAGTAATCCACTAAATAGTTATAGTACCTTTACTTCTAATATTTCTAGCAATGTCATTCTGTATGAGCACAGTCCTCAGGCCAGGTTAGTTTTCCTAACCCCAGCAGGGTCTTAGTCTCGTCGTTACTTTTGGGTCATGACAGCATTTGTCTGTGACCATGCTCTCAACTTATAGTTGAGTATTGTGGAGCTTTGGCCTGGCCCATTTCGATGCCAAGGTAGCTCACAGCTTGCCCTTGGTCCATTCCGTCCCTTGTCGGGACCCTGCTTTTGGGGTGCTAGGAACTAAGGGCAACTGAGTTGAGAAAGCAGATGCCCAGGAGTAAACATTATTGGAATCAATCAGCTCCCAAGTTACAAAGCATAATGTTAACTGTCTTCCTGTGTATATACAGAAAGGACACTGCTTTAATGTAAACTAAGTTCCCTGTGGCAAGGCTGAAAGGACAAACCCAATGTTATCCTGCAGTTAGGAAAAGAAGAATAGATGATAGTAGCATTTAGGATAATTTCATGCCAATGAATATGGGAATACAGGTAAAACATTTGCACTATTTAGAAAGTGTGGATCAAAATTAAAATAGAAACTCTAATATAATAGCAAATATAGCTAATGAATGATTGAAAATAGTCCTAGCATCTTCAGCAGTGGGTAGTTTTATTTAAAAATCACTGTATCACTGTCATCCTGTTGCTCATCGATTACTCGAGCAGGCGCCAGTGTTGTCTCCATTCATCCCTGTCCCGTAGTAGTGTAGCCCAATGGCATCTGCTCACTCGAGGAACATGAAGAGCACGTTGTTATTAAAGGTTTTGGCATATCAAGTATGTCACAGGTAGCTTTCCAGGCTCTGCCATATGGGAGGGATATCCCCAGTAGCTTGCCCACACACCTGGCTGTCTTCCCCGGGGCACCTCAGAGAGGATGGGCTCCAGCTTCCCTCCCCACCCCGAGCAGAGCTCCCGGCAGCTGAAGACCACCGGAACCTAGATACAGCCATGCTCGAGGCCCCCTCCACACGTTCGGACAGGCCTCATGCATGAAGGTACCAGCAGAGGAACCCAGGTGTGTGTAATCCCATCAACGGTCAGCACCCAGAGACTTAAAAGCAAGTTCCCAGAAGCGATATCTTGTAGCCTACTTCTCCCTCTGGGAGAAACTAGCAAGCTTCTGAGAGTTTCCTGCCCACATGGGACAGCCTTGCAAGCTTCCCATGGTGTATTCATATGCTAAATCCAGTAACAAGCTGGATCTCATTCCCCTGACCCTAAAAGAGCCTCCAGAGGGACATTGTTGAGAGGGCCGAGCCAAGAGAGACTTCTAAGATCTCAGGGAAAGGACAAATGGAGAGGTTACTGAGCCTGCTCGAGAAATCAACGATTAACGGGGATTTCGTGATTCGTGATGTGTGATTATGTTTGGGGGGCTGTTGGTGGGAGGTCGATTTTGTTTTTAAATAGAAAAAAAGAAAAAATCTGTCACTGAAAAAAAATTAAATCAGAAATGTCACTGTCACTATCACTGTTACCCTGTTGCTCGTCAATTTGCTCGACCAGGCACTAGTAACCTCTCCATTGTGAGACTTGTTGTTACTGTTTTTGGCATATCGAATATGTCACGGGTAACTTGCCAGGCTCTGCCATGTGGATGAGATACTCTCGGTAGCTTGCTGGGCTCTCCAAGAGGGGCAGAGGAATCGAACCCAGGTCGGTCATGTGCAAGGCCATGTGCATGCCTTACCTGCTGTGCTATTGCTCCAGCCCATAAATCATTGCTCCATAAATTAGAAATATGTAATGAAAATGATGATTATGAAAAACATTTTAATTAGAAATGCCATAACATACTTAAAAATAACAGATCAAAAGTAGTCAAAGAAAATTATTAAAAATATGAGCAATAATTAAAATATCAAAATTTGTAGAATATTGGGTGAGAAGAATTATGGGACAGATGCAGCCAAATCCAGTTTAATCATCCAAAACTACATTTAGTACCTCAAGCACTCCTAGGAGTGATCTCTGAGCATCTCTGAATATGACCCCCAAAACCAGTAAAGGGCCAGAACAATTGTAAAGCCGGTAATTATAGAACAATTGTAATGTTGATTTGATCACCAGCACCTAATATGAACCCCCAAGCCCTCCAGGAGTTGTCCCACAGTGCAGATCCAGGAGTAAGCCCTAAGCACTGCCGGGTGTGGTACAAAACTCAAAAAAAAAAAAAAAGAAAATTGAAAAAAATAGTAAAGTTCGAGTACTGCTTAAATATTTATAGCATTGTGTTTTCTGAGAAAAGGCTAAAAATTCACAAATTTACCTTCAATCATATAAAACTTGGAAAAAAAACAAAATACTTAACATGAAAGAAATGGTAAAGAATGGAAATTAACAAAAGCATAACAAGATAAAATTCAAAAGTTGCTTCTTTGAAAATCACTATCACTATCATTCCGTTGATCCTCGATTTGCTCAAGGAGGTTCAGTAATGTCGCCCTAGTCCTGAGATGTTAGCAGCCTCTCTTTACTCATCCTTCCCAACAGTGCCATATTAGAGGCTCTTTCAGGGTCCAGAGAATGAGACCCATCATTGTTTCTGTATTTGGCATGTGAATATGCCATGGGGAGCTTGCCAGGCTCTCCCGAGCAGAATCTAGAGCCAGAGAGATGACAAGGTAACCGTTGTGTAGGGACATGGGGCATTTTGGTGCTGGTAGGACACAGCAATTTTATACATAAATACCATAAACATTAACTATGTAACCATGTTGCCTAAATTATAATGGAACATCGATTTTTTTTAATTTAAAAAATGTTAATAGTCCAGAGTGAACTTTTCCACCTATCGTTGTTGCGGTCCCTTCTCTATCCTAACCGCACTCCCCTACACACATTTGTGGCAAGCTTCCTGCCTTGGACCACACCTGACTTCGTTTTTATTGTTTGGGGTATCGTTCTCTTACTATGTTGTTTTATATCACATAAATGTGTGTGATCATTCTCTGTGTGTCCCCCGCCTCTGACTCATTTCACTCAGCATGATACTCTCCATGTCCATCCACATATAAGCAACTTTCATGACTTCCTTTTTCTAATAACTGTACAGTATGGACACTGGTGAAGAGATGGGAGTTAGAATATGAAATGACTGAAACTCAGTCATAAACAACTATGTAATTGTATCTCATGGTGATTTATTTTAAAATATAAAAAAAGAAATTTAAAAAAAATCTTGTAACAGTGTCTTCCATGGTAAAGTTGGGTATTTTAAACCCAGTGTTCTATTTTCATGATGGTCTGTGTCCACTTAATAAATAGGAAAATAATAAATATGTTTATTTGTACAGTATGTTAAATATGTTTGCTTTGCTTTTGTTTGCCTGGGCCTATACCCAGTGGTGCTTAGAGCTTACTCGAGGTTTTGCACTGGGAGATCCTGCGTGATGGTGACCTGGGGACCACTAGCTGTGTTAGTGATTGAATCAGTTTCTCCCCTGTGCAAAGCAAGTACTTTCATGACTCTATCATCTCTATTTTTTTTTTTTTTGCTTTTTGGGTCATGCCCAGCAATGAACAGGGGTTACTCCTGGCTCTGCACTCAGGAATCATTCCTAACGGTGCTCAAGGTTATGGGATGCTGTGAATCAAACTCAAGTCGGCTGCGTGTAAGGCAAACGCCCTACCAACTGTGCTATCACTCCAGCCCAGATGGCTCTATTGTCTCTTAACCCTATTCTTTGACATTTAGCTTTTCATATTTCTTTTTCTTTGTTCAATCCATTTTACTCTCTCCTGGTGAATTATTTCATTATTGACTCATTTTTGTTGTGTTAGCTTATTGGTTATCCATTCTTTATGATTACTTTGTTCCAACAAGCAACCTTGACTTATCAGGTAATTCTTTACCTCCTACCTGAATCCACAGAGACTGAGGAGACATTTACCCTTCTGTCTCACTGTGTTTTTATGCCATTCATTTTAATGCCAAGTACATATTTTATGACTCCCAATACATTAGTATTATTGTTTTGCACAATCAATGTCTGTTCCTATAGTTAGCTTTGCTAGAGCTATTATTCCCTGGTGTATATTTTAGTGTCAATAGATTATTGTCTAAGGTATTATTACTTAATGTTCTGATTTTTTAAGGTGTGGATATTCTGGTAGTAATGACGTTAGTTTTGCTTCAATGGAAATATTTCATGTCAGAGAATGTTCAAGAGATATTTCCAGGAGATTCAGGAATCCATGGAGGCAATTGTTTTCTCAGATTCCTTTAAAGATGCCATTCCTTATGCCTTTTAGCCCTTTTTAAGTTTCAATTTATAACCCAGGTCTCAGTCCCTATGTCCTTTACCATTCTGCTTCTAGGATCTTGATCTTCTATCTCTGTGTCACTAGGATGGATTTGTGTATGAATTTCTTCATAATTAACTTGTTTGCAATTCATAGTACTTTTAGTTTGCTTATGAATCTTTATGAATTGAGGGATATCTCAGCCTTTACCTCTTAAATTGTGTCTCCCAGTGCTTTTTCTTCACTCCTAGCATACAAGTGACTATTTTCTTTGTCTTCACTGTATCCTTTATGTCTCTCACACTTTCTTAGGTGTTTTAAGTGTATTTTACTGTTTCTTCAGCTTAGTTATTTTTTAATTAACTAGCATGCTAATCACTTTCCCACTTTTAGTCAATCTGGAGTTAACTTCATCTCACCTAACTGTTATTAGTTACTATTCTTTCTCAAGAATTTCTCTTTGTTATTTTCTACTAGATAACTGTTCTCACAAAATTCTTACTATTGCTATATTCTGGGGAATATTAATCACAAAAGTAATCTACTTCACCAACTATTAAAACCTGGTTCATCTATACTCTCTTGCTATTATTGTTTATCTGTTTGATTTTTGAAATCCCAGTTTGACCCCCCCCCATGGTGTTTTGTTGTTGTTGTCTATGATACCAGACATCATATATGGATATCACATATGAGATATTGAGTCATAAATAATAGTATCATATGCATAGAATGCATAGAATGCAAAATGCACAGAACTGCATTTGCCCGTCAGCTCTCTGTGAGGGAGCAGGTCACTTTAGAAGCTAAGTAGAAGCAGCATTCCTTGCCCGCCGGGAAGGTTCATGCTCCCCCTTACGCCATAGTCTCAGCTCTGGCAGCATCTCATTATATCAACAGAATCAGTGAATATTTACTTATTTATTTATTTATTTATTTGCTTTTTGGGACACATTTAGCGACGCACAGGGGTTCCTCCTGGCTCTACACTCAGGAATTACTCCTGGCAGTGCTCAGGGGACCATATGGGATGTTGGGAATCCAGCCCAGGTCGGCCACGTGCAAGGCAAACGTCCTACCTACTGTGCTATAGCTCCAGCCTCAAGAATCTGTGAAGATTTAAATATTTGCTTCTCTGTGGCCCAAAACTCTCACTGTGGAGAGTGTGGAGTCACACTTGTTGGTGCTCCGGAATTACTCCTGACGTAGTTCTTGGACGTCACCCCATTGTGTGCTAAGAAGTGAACTCAGGGACCCCCAGGCAGAGCCTGGACTCCCTTTGAGCTGTCTCTTCAGTCTAAGAAGTACCTTGTGAACATTCTTTTTATTACCGTTAATTACAACAGACACAAATCAACCCACAATTCAGTTGCAGGCAAATAATATTAAAGCACCGATTCCTTTGCCCGTTTCCCTTGCCTCCTCCAATGGCCCCAGTTTCCCTCCTGCCCCGATGCCTCCCTTTTACGGAAGGAACTTTTCCTTTTTCTTTTTTCCTTTATTTCCCTCCCCCACTCCCCACTGCATTTAAAATAGTCACTGCTAGAGTTTCATGTGAGTCACTTTCCCTCCTTTGGCTCTTAGTCCTATTCCAGAGTGAACACTTCCTTCTACCTGTCACAGTGGTCCCTTCCCCGACCCATCTCCCGCCTATGCCAATGGCATCTTCCTGGTTAGGACCAGGTCTCCCCATCCCTGTTTCTATAACCTCTGGGCTTCGGTTAATTCCTACTCTGTTTCTTTAGAACCTGCATCTGAGTGAGACCCGTGTCTGGCTCTCTCCCTGTGACTCATTATACCCAGCGTGATTCACTCCAGGTCTACCCATGTATTAGCAAGTTGCATGACTTCATCTTCTCTTACAGCCAAGTAGTACTCCATTGTGTATATGTACCATGGTTGCTTTGCCCCATTTAAAAATTTTTGATTTACTTTTTTAAATTGAATTATGATGAGATACAAAGCTGTTTGTGGTTGGGTTTAAGTCATACAATGTTCAAATGTTCCAATGCCCATCCCTCCACCAGTGCATTTCTCTCTCTCTTTCTCTCTCTGTCTCTCTCTGTCTCCGTCTCTGTCTCTGCCTCTGTCTGTCTGTCTGTCTGTCTGTCTGTCTGTCTCTCTCTCTCTCTCTCATGAGCATTTTGGTCTGCTATACAGATAACTGAGAGCATATCACGATTTTTACTTACCTACTTTTCAGCACAGTTTATATCCAGAGTGATTATTTCCAACTATCATTGTCATAGTGGATCCTTCTCTATCCCAACTGCCTTCTCCCCCAGCACATGAGGCAGGTGTCAGCTGAGGTCCAATTCTGGCCTTTTTTACTGTCCGTGGGTATTGGTCCCGCAGTATGTTTTATGTTCTGTAAATGAGTGCAATCATTCTGTGTCTGTCCTCTCTTTCTGATTCATTTCACTCAGCATGATCATCTCTATGTTCATCCATTTATAAGCAAATTTTATGATTTCATTTTTCCCGGAGGTTGCAGAGTATTCCATTGTGTACCACAGTTTCTTTACCCAGTCCTCTGTTCTCAGGCACTCGGGTTGTTTCCATAATCTCACTATTGTAAATAGTTCATTGTCCATTTTCACCTACGCTAAATATGATAACCCATGATCACTGTACTAAAATTTTCAAGTGCCATGATAACTGTACTGATGTTCAAGTATCATGATAACAGCTCTGACTTTCAAGGACTCATTAAACTTTCCTCTTTCCCACAGAATTGCAAGAATTCAACAAATGCACTGGGAGAAAGATTGTTGGCTCAGTCCTCAGCCCTGCTTATCTCCTGGAACTTGGGCTCTCGCGTCCCGTCTGCCTTGGGACTTCTGTTCTTCAACATTGTTCCATTGCCAAAGCTCTGTTCACTTCCCTGGGTCTTGGCAGTGAGTCTCCCTGTGCCTGGTTCTTTAGTCCTTCAACCAGCACAGAAATTTGGCATATGCCATATGGGTTAAATGGGACAAGCAATGGGGATTGTCTTTCAAAGATTTTTATGTCTTCCAGAACTTGCTCTCTTGATGTTGTGGCCTTTATAACACTGGATGACCTCAAATCCACAAGTATATTTTACCTATATTTTTTCATTGCTTGTAGTGGCAGTTTTTTCTGATGTAACCTATTAATCACAATATTTTATGCTCTAAAGCAGAGAAGAGAGTGTGATTTATTCCAGTTGTCTCTGACCAATGAAATGATCCAAGTATTATCCTGTGTGAATTAGCCTGATTATTTTTCTATACAAGTAAAGAAGTAGGTGCTAGCTCTGGTTCCAATGAAAGTATTGTCATTACATAATCATTTTACAAATTTCAGAATTCAAAGTGAGTTCTCCTCTTACATAGTAAGTGGCATGAAGTATAGGATATCTGACACCAAGACTTAGTGGTACAATAGACTCAAGTGGAACACTGGAATGTTAGAGTCAGGTTGAAATCAGAAGTAGAAATCCTTAGATCTGGGCAAGCTGTATTATCATGAGATGTCAGAGGGATATCCAACCCAGCAATTTACACAAGTTTAGGTAACTGGGGATCTTGTTAGAAAAGGGTTAAACAAAGGTTTCTCCTCAGAATGTTGAGTCTACGGAGAAATTGAAATTTTCAATTTAGGTCTTATTGGAAAAGGTTCAAAGGGTTTTTTTTTTGTTTTGTTTTGTTTTGTTTTTTTTGCTTTTTGGGTCACACCTGGCCATGCACAGGGGTTACTCCCGGCTCTGCGCTCAGGAATTACTCCGGCAGTGCTCAGGGGACCATATGGAATGCTGGAAATCAAACTCGGGTTGACCGTGTGCAAGGCAAGCGCCCTACCCGCTGTGCTATTGCTCTAGCCCCCAGGGTTATTGATCTCTGACATTATCTTAGCTCCAGAACTATACTGTTGAGAGAGGGTGGGGAGCTAGAGCCAAAAGCAGAAAAAGAGATAGGGGCTTTGTGAGAAAGTGCAAAGTTATGCCTTATAAGCCTTAGCTAATTTTAGTGAGAAATTGGATTTTTACAAATAACAGAGGCATAGAAGCCATCAAAATTAGATCAAATAAAATTTTCTCATGTTTTCATAAACATTGGCAGTTCAAGTCTTCTTATGCTAATATATAAAAGTTTGGTAAGAACCAAGATTTTCACATGTCTGAAAACCTGTTTGTTACAAATATTTGTTATTATCAAAAAAATCAAGCAAACTGAATCATGTATCATGACTATTTTAAACTTGAACTGGAGCGATAGCACAATGGGTAAGGCATTTGCCTTGCACGCGGCTGACCCGGGCTCGATTCCTTTGTCCCTCTCAGAGAGCCCAGCTAGCTACCGAGAGTATCCTGCCCACACGGCAGAGCCTGGCAAGCTACCCATGGGTATTCGATATGCCAAAAACAGTAACAAGTCTCACAATAAAGACGTTACTGGTGCCCGCTCGAGCAAATAGATTAACAGTGCTATAGTATATGCTTTTATTTACATGATGTTATACTACCACCAAATAGAAGAAAATTACTAGATGATGCCTTCACTTTCCTGTTTATATGTAAATACAAATAACTTTAGCTAATTTCTACTCAACCATATGTTTCTAAAAAACAATGTTTTATTTATAATTAACAGATAATACCTAGCAGGTTTTTAACTAGCCAATAGTAGACATAATTTAAGGTTCTCTATATTTTATGTCAGCAATAAAGAAAAAACCCTACTTATTCATATACTTATTAGTGAAGAAACTGACATTAGTATAGGTTTCAAATTACATAGTTGATTGTCAACTGATCTGGGATTAGAAATCTTCATGCACTTTTGAATAGCATAAGGAATACCAGAAATGACACAATAGTTTAAGGTATGGTTATTTGCTCACCTCTTTGAGTTTTATATGCCAAAATGAGTGGTTCAACAAAACAATATTTAAGGGTTTATAATATTTCAGAAAGCGAATTGTCAATTTGTCAGTAAAGTAAGTTTTTTATTAAAACTTATAGGGCCAGAGAAATGACAAGAAGTATGAGACCTTCCTTGCATGCAGCTGACCCTAGTTTGAGTCCCTGGTACCACACTTAATTTCCTACACACAGTCAGGGGTCTCTTCTGAGCACAGAGCCAGCCAGAGTTCCTGGGCACAGCCAGGTGTGGCAGTCAAGCCAAACCAAACCAACCAATAAATGTATGGCAAACATATCAGAAAAATGTGAGCACAAATTCCAAATATCAGCAATTCTTTTATTTTTATATAAATATGCCAAAAACAGTAACAACAAGTCTCAAGATGGAGACGTTACTGGTGCCCGCTCAAGCAAATCAATGAGCAATGGGATGACAGTGACAGCGACACAGTGACAGGTAGGACACAGAAAGAGACCACAAATCACAGGTGTCAAAGGAATGCTATTGAGTTGTCTACTCTTGAAAATAACTTCATGATGAATTTTAATTTGGGGGTTTGGGGTCACAACAGGTGCTCAGGGTCTACTCCTGGCTCTGTGCTCTTAGTAGTTTAAACACATGCAAGAGAAGTTGCCTTGACCTCCTGCATTGTATCTCAAACCACCCTCAAAATGATTTTGAGAAACTTTCAAGCTGATATATATTATAGCTGCAATAGAAGGATATCATGCCCTGTGTTCTTATACCTTTTTCTAAAAAGCAAAAAAGAACTTATTAATCATTCATTTTTCCCAAATATTATTAACAGCTCAAATCACATTATAAAATAAGACAAATATTTGGGGTAACAAGAAATTAGGAGGGGCAATGTAGGAATCAAAGAATAACTTCAAAATACACATAAGAAATGGTGTCATTCAGAGTTGTTCTATTTCTTCATAAGAAAAAAACCCTATAATTTTTTTTTGCAAGAGAAGAAAACACCTCTAATACTGAGCAGAATCTTCCCCTGGTGACAAGGCTGCCTTAGTCTTCAGCAAGAATTCCTGGAATTGATAGTTTTCTTTATTTTTGCTTTTTTTAAAAATTTTTAATTATATTTTCATAAAGTCGTTCACAATCATTGATTACATTCAATATGTCAACAACAATATCCCACCACTGTTACACCTTCCCACCATCATGATTTTGGAGTTTCCCACCACCCCCCAGGTCTGCCGCACAGGCAGATACTAGGTAGTTTATTTTGTATTGCTTGTTATGAATAGTATGAGATGTCTGTAAGGGTCTATCTCACAGTGATTCAACAGCAATAACAACAAAATAGTATGAGATGTCATGACCACGCACTCCTGGGATTCTAAAAATTTAAGTAATTGGGGTCCGGAGCCATCTCTGCAGTGAGCTGCTCGGTTCCGAGATTCATTTGTGAGTCTCTGGATCATGGCTGCTAATGTGCTTAAATGGCATCTGGAGACAGTTAGTGGGCATGACAGCCCAGACCCCAGAAGGGTAGGGAGATAGGTCAGGAGGCCCAGTCCTGACCCCTTTAGGCCTGGCATTTTCAGTCACTTGTCCCATATACCTGTTGTTTTTTTTTTTTTAGGGATTTATACTCTTGCGTGGGGGGGAGGGGCATGGATGAGCCTGTGAAGATTGGCCATGAGGGTGGTGGTGATTTGTTTCTAGAAGTTTGGAGCAGGTGGAGAGAGAGGATGCCGGCTCCCATTTGAGGTGCCCCGGTGAAATCAGCTCCGCACATGGTTTGGAGCCATCCCTGTAACGAGCTGCTGGGTTCTGAGATTCATTTGTGGTCCTGATGGTTTTCTTTAGTAAAACATGAGACACTTCTTGTGCACCTAGACTGTACCAAATGATAAAGACTAGTTGTGAAATAAGTAGTAAATGAAGAGGCAAGGTCATAAATACATCATCATCATCATCATCCCTTTGATCGTCGAATTTCTCGAGTGGTCTCAGTAACGTCTCCATTCTTCCTAGCCCTGAGATTTTAGAAGCCTCTCTTTGCTTGTCTTTTCCAAAGATGCCACAATGGAGGCTCTTTCAGGGTCAGGAGAATGAGACCCAGCACTGTTACTAGTTTTGGCAAATGAATACACCATGGGGAGTTTGTCAGGCTCTCCCATGTGGGCAGGAAACTCTTGGTAGCTTGTCAGGTTCTCCCAGAGGGAGAAGTAGGCTATAAAATGTATTATTTACGCACTTGGGGGAGTTTTATTTCTTAAACAAGGGCATCTCACTTTGATGGTTACCATGTCTGCCTTCTCATCAGCCTTGGAGCACTGAAACAAGAAGAAACAACTGACCAACTATTTGTGTCTAAAATCAGAAGAAAACCGGGTCTTTCCTTACAAAACGGTATACATATAGAAGAATGTAAATCACAGAAAGAAACAATAAAACCTGCTTACTCAGATCTTAGCCACTAAAAAAATACATGGATGATAAATGACTTATTCTTGGAAAGAGTGCCTCAAATCCAAATTGCAGCGTAACTCACAGTCGTCCATATAAACAAGAAAAACTGTCAAATATGGCTCTAAGTCCCCAAGATCCCAACATTTGCATTAAAAATGAATGAAATGAGAGAAAGGGAAAAACCATCTGTAATTTAGATTTGTCATTCTTGTATCATTATCATGTATTTGAAGATAAGGGGGTTGGCAAAGTGCAAAACATCCTTCAGGAATTCAAGGTTGCAATTTTATTATTTTGAGTCATTCAAGGCTCGGACTCACAACCACTGACATTTGCGGAAGCCCTAAAAGTAATTTTCCTGTGGGCTACAAGCTTCTTTGAGCTACTGCTAAAAGAGAGAGCTGCTCGTAGTTAGATACTGCAGATAGGAGAGGAGAAACAGGAAGAAAAATTCACAGTCATTTCAGGATCCATGGAAGAGTGTACAACTGGGAGTTTGGCACCTTCTTAATATTCAGTCAAAACAAACAGGTTCTGGGGGATTTCTAAGAGGTCATTTTAATTTTAGATGATAGTAAATTTCATTTAAACTCCTGGGGGAAAACTCCAAACAATAATAGTGAGTTTTTTTGTCGAAATATTGAATGTAATCAAAGTAAAGAGAAAGTAAAGTGAAATTTATCAGCTACACAGGCAGGGTGGGGGGCTGCGGGGTGGGGGGTTGGGAGGGAGGTATACTGTGATTCTTGGTGATGGAATATTTGCACTGGTGAAGGGATGGGTGTTCAAGCATTGTATAACTGAGACTTAAACCTGAAAGCTTTGTAACTTTCCACATGGTGATTCAATAAAAATAAATAAATAAGAAAAGAAGAAAACTTCACTGGGGTGTATAGGCTTTAAAATTTCATCCTTCAAATATTTTTTAAAATTGAATCATCATGAGAATCACAGTTATAAAGTTGTTCATGATTGGGTTTCAGTCACACACCGTTCCAACACCCATCCATTCCTTGACTCTTTTATTCATTAAAAAAAAAAATCCTTAGATATTTCTAATCGATTTTACAAAACCTTTATATAATTCTCAAAAAGAAGATTTTCCTAATACGCATGTGCAGGATTCTCTCACTACAAACATGAAGAGAGCAAATGAACCCAGGTCTCAATTCAAGGGGAGGCGTGTAAGTCGTTACTCTGCGCCAAGTTCTGTAGGTTTGATTGAACCCTGTGGCAGATGGAGTTTGGCATGTGCAGAAGGAGGGGACTTTGCCAGGGTACTTCTTTTGTACCATCACATGGTCCTGGCCCCTCCAAAAAGTGGTTTCATCAGTTTGGCACCCCCAAACCGATTGCTCATTCACTCATTGTCTTCAACCAGAAAAGATGCACAAGGAAACTTGGAATGTACTCAGCACAGGCCCGAGAATCACAGAAGCCCGTGCCACCACAAGCCCACACATGAACAGCATGTATAATTGATAGCCTGCAGCTAGGGCAGAGACAACGGGAGCGATGCATGAGTAAATATCCTTCAGTGTTTAAATTGAGCAGCACTGCAGACCAAGCTCAGATTGTTTCTGACAGACTATAAATATATCCTTGGCTATTGCTTGCTATAGAAGAATACATTTAGGCTTCTTTTATTCCTATTGGTAATGGAAATTTAAGCCCTGCCAATAACTATTCTCCCAAGGACAACAAAAGGAGAATGGTAAAAGGATGCAATTAAAAACGCTGTTATTTAATTTTGATACATGGCCAGAAACAGGTCTCCAAAATTTGCCACAGAATTTGCCACAAAATAGGATTACAAATTTTTTCCATCATAGGGCAGGTGAATGACCGCACCACCACCAGTTTTCTACCTAATACTTTAATAAGTTTCAAAGACAAAGGTGCTAGTTTCTGAAGTTTATTACGGCCAATTTTCTCATTGATTTGAACCTTTCAGAGGCAATAAAGAGAAAGAGGTATTCCAACAAAGCAAAGAGCGATAAGTCTGTATAGAGAAAACTACTTGTACTTGGTAATGGAGTTAAGTTACTAAATTATTTAGATGTTTACCAAGAGATAAGTCTATGGGAAATCTTATCACAACAAAGTAGCACGCACACACATGCACACACATGCACGCGTGCACACACACACACACACAGATCAACTAGAGAAAGCAACAGATTATAAATGTGAAGCAGCCACTTAGAAAATTCCATGTACATAATTGTCGGTGAGCTAGAAACATTTTACCTCATTTCTGCTAGAGCGGCTACTACTCCAAGGACTCTCTCTTCAAGTTCTTTATACCAGATAAGGTGAAATCTGTCACGTCTTAGATTTCATTTGATTATTTAATTTTGTTACCAGTGGGTAAGTGGGCAGTTACAGAAGGGAAGGGAACCCATCAGGGAGAAAGATCTCTATCTCTATCTCTCTCTCTCTCTCTCTCTCTCTCTCTCTCTCTCTCTCTCTCTCTCTCTCTCACACACACACACACACACACACACACACACGCACGCATGCGCACGTCACCATTCCTGGTTCACTGTGGCTCCCTGCAGATCTCCAGAAATCAGGGCTCACAGAAGCTCCCAGGGTCTCCCGCACCTTGTGAGCATTGAAAGTTCTTACTTCACCTGATTTCCCTACGCTCGCTGTTTATGTTTGCAGAAAGAGTTTTAGAGAAGGCAAACAGTGAAGCAACGTAATTTTACTTATAAAATACTAGGAAGCAGAAAAAAACAGAGGGAAGATGTTCCAAGGTGAATGTTTGAATGTGGGTGAATGTATGAATGACAGAGGAGAGGAGAGAGCGCACAGAGGAGGACGCATCATAAAGGAACTAGACCTGCCAGTCAGGTAGGAGAAAGGCAGCTGACAGGAGTGGAGGGTGCCCCCCCCCCAACTAAATAAATTTAAAGGAAAGAGAACGTGCAAATTCTTAGCCAACATAACACTCAGTTCAGCAGCTGACGTTTGTCAGGCTCTCCCGGGCTATTCCAATCGGTGCACCCACCCCCAGCTTTGCTTCTGGAGAGCTCAGGAGAGGACTTGATGTCATTAAGAAGCTTGAAGCATCTGAAAAACCTGATTCCGTTTGCCCCAAAGTACTCAGTGCGAGCCAGAGCTTAAGGAACTGACAAATAAAGTCACTGCGATGCTTTTTGTGAAAGGAAACAAACAAGAGCTGAAAGAAAGTGGTGAATTGCTGCCGATACGGAAAGGAGAAAATGAATAAATGGTCCACGAGGCACCTGCAGAGTGAGGGGGAGACTGAATTACTGCGCAGCAGCAGCTCAAGAATCCATCATCCACAAAGACTAGGCACGGGAAAGGCTTCCTGGCACCACCGTGCCCTGTGTTGGCCGTGGAAGGTTGTGCTACTTAAGTGGATGGTACGTCTTTTCCACCGAAAATTAGACAAGGGGAGGGAAGAAAGAAATGGGGCACACCCAGAGAGGAAATGTGTGGACAAATCCCACATGAAGACTATGCAACTACCCCTCTGGTCTCTCACCTTGTGGGGCCAACTTGAAGTGTGTTGCTAGTGTGTTGTCAAGGAAAGACGGTCAAATCTGCCTTTAATGGGTCCATGAAAGACTTGAGACAGATTTGACTTTTAAAAATTTGAAATACTTCACCAAGCTGTCCCCCTCTCCCCCATGGCCTGCTCCATTTCATACCTTCATCAATTTCATTGAATTAACATTGGCGTTTAACACCCATTTTTTTTCTGGCCTATATTGAATATATTGGGGGTTACGGTTTTTTAGAGAACATTGTGTTCTGATCCTTTTTATAATGGGAGTCGATGAGTAATTCAAAACAAATCATCTGCTCAGATTGCCACTAATACATTAAGTCAGGAAAACTGGTTTAATTTTAGATAACTAAAAGAAGGCATTATTTAACGTCTATTGGCTTAATTGAGAAACTAATTACAGTTCATGATCAAAGACATTTTAAAAAATTATTCCTTAATTCATCTTTGTATTGTACTTCACACTACCCATGTTACAACATTTTTGGAAAAGTCCCTGGGGCCAGAAAGAGAAGCCCAGTCACCACCAGAAGACCTGGCATTCCTGCCTGACGTGACAGTGTGACCGCATGGCACTGTTGGGTGCTGATCAAAGAGACTGGGGGTGGCTCTTCTGCTCTTCTGAATGTGATTTAGAGACAGGAGGTTGAATCTTTTGTGTAGGTTTATCTGACTTCATACACAACCTTTGCCCTACTCATTTTGTTTTCCCATCTGGAGTAAACTACTTTGATTCAGATTTTTTCATTTAGTTATCTAATAGTTTCAATGGTTTAATAATGAGCCAAGGTTATTTTATTCTCTGAATATTTCTGGATATATAAATTGTCTTTTGGTAGCTTTGCTAATTAGTGGGGAAATGTTCTGTGTCTTTTCTAACATTACATCACCCTCCTCACCCACACACCATTTTGTAGGTATAGTTTCAGTGTCTTTGGGTGTGGTATAGAGAAGTCTGAGACCAGCCTTATTTTTAGTTGCCCCCTACAGAAATAAAATATTTATTGTCTTCATTTTCTTTTAAGTCAGTGACTCATATAGTATATTTTTTGTGTTTATCGTTTTGTCTATTATAATCTGGACCAACTGATATCATCCAAGAAAGTTTCCTCTGTTCTACTTCAGTATTAGTCTCTGTTCAGCTGTTCTGAATTTTTTTCTTTCTGCATTTGTTCTGTCAAGTTTCTCCTTTATCTTAGTTATCTCATCCACAGTTTTGTGGCCCTTTTCTTTGTGTTCTTAGCCTTAAAATTCTTTTTCTGTGCCATTGATGATGGAGCTGTATCTTTGATCTTTTGAATTTATTGACTTTCGTCATTTCTTGTAGCTGCATAGTATTCCTTGTGTATATACACCGCATCTTCACTAGCCACTGGTCAATGTAATCTGCAATTTGGTGCAACTCAGATAAACTAGAGCATACTGGTTTTTCAAAAATCTGTTTGTGTGTTTGTGCCATACCCAATGGTACTCCTGGCTCCAGGTTGAAGAATCACTCCTGGCAGGGCTTGGGAGATCATGTCGGATGCTGGAGAATGAGCCCAGGTCAGTCTCAAACAGGGTAAGCACCCCTAGCAGCTGTGCTTTTTTTCCAGCCCCAGAAGACATCATGTTAAATGAAGCCAGAAGAAGGACAAACACAAGATCATCTCACGTATCTGTATAGAATAACAGGATGAGGCAGCACTGTAGTTCTGTTGTCCTATTGTTCATCAATTTGCTCGAGCGGGCACCAGTGCGTCTCCACTGTGAAACTTGTTGTGAGTGTTTTTGGCATATTGAATACGCCATGGGTAGCGTGCCAGGCTCTGCCGGGTGAGATACTCTTGGTAGCTTGCTGGGCTCTCCAAGAGGGACAGACGAATCAAAACTGGGTTGGCCACGTGCAAGGCAAATGCCCTACCCGCTGTGCTATTGCTCCAATGCAAGATATTAAGGTGGGGGGGGGGAGTAACTCGATCATCTTTGACCACAGATTACAGGAAGAAAGAGGACAGAGAGGGAAAGAAATTAATGGAAGTAGAGGAAACAGAAAGTAACAGGGTGCAGGGTTCAAAGGCCTCTGGTACAACTGTGATGTAGAGAATTCCTTTTGCAATTTATACTAATTTAATTTTATTGAAATTGGAGTCACATGCAGCTATATAAATGAGTTTTCTTTTGCAGCTACTCCCAGAGACCTATATCATAGTTAGAATGTTCATAATTGTCACCAATTTCTCTCTTGTCAGTCTTACTTATGTCTGATTCTTAAGTCACCACAAACAAATTCATTTCTTATTTCTTCCAAATCTTAGTAAAACCTTCGGCAAGAAGTTACAGTAGTTGGTGGTGTTAAAGGATAAAATATAGCACACTAAAATATTTAAGAGCAAAAATCAATCCAAATTGGACAGAACCAAATCTTAAGTAGTGAGGTTTCTGTGAAGACACAGAAAGTGCAAAAGCAAAGGAAGAAAATTAGTTAATTGGCTACAACATAAACTAGATAAACTAGTTGACTATTAAGTTGGGTTGTCTGAGCATTTTCATTTTGTAATTGCAAGGCAGCAGAATCTCCTGCCTCCACACCGGGGTCCCTAGGAGGGGGGTGGGTTGAGACTCTCTTCCCGCCCCAAGCAGAACACCAGCAGCCCCAAATCTCCCAAACCCAGTCACAGCCATGCTCAAGACCACTCCCCACATGCTCGGACAAGCATCATGGTGAAGGAACGGACGTGTGGGATCCATGGCTGAGATCTCAAGCCTGCTTGGATCGGGACTGGACCTCATCCACCCAGATCCTCAGGTTTCCAGTAGCTTGGCAGTCACACCCACAAACTGCCTCTGGCGCCATGTAATATCATTAACGGCCAAGATCCAGAGACTATAAAACAAAACTCCTGGAAGAGAGAGACGCAGAATTTCCTGGAGCCTCCGTCAGTCTTGGAGAGCCCAACAAGCTACCAAGAGTATCCCACCTGTATGGCAGAACCTGGCAAGCTACCCATAGTGTATTCGATATGCCCAAAACAGTAACAATAATGGGCCTCATTATCCTGACCCTGAAGGAGCCCCCAATATGCCAGCGTTGGGACGGATGAGTAAGGAGAGGCTGCTAAAATGTTTGATGCTCTTCGTGTTCCAAGAGTGAGCAGACACCGTTGGGCTACACTAGCACGCGACAGGGATGAATAGAGACATTAATGGCACCTGCTCAAGCAAATCAATGAGCAACGGGATGACAGGTGATACAGGTGAATTGCAAGGCATTTGTAGGCTATGTTGTGGTTTACTTATGTCAGCTGTGATGGCAGTGGAAGCCACCTCAGCCTAATTGCCTTCTTGCTCTATAAACTCCACCATAGTTAATACAAGGTTTCTCTGACTTAGTTTCCTTTTTCTTTAATTGTACTGTAGACAATCAGAGTTGGATCCCTCCCTTCCTCCCTGCCTCACTTCCTCCCTGCCTCCCTTACTCTCTTCCTTCTTTCTCTATTTCTTTCTCTCTTTCTATCCTCTTTTGCTTTTTGACCACAGGCTCAGATACTCAGGGCTTATTCCTAGCTCTGCTCAGGGATCATTCCTGGTGAGTTCAGAGGACATATGGGATGCCAGCGACAGAATCTGGACAGGCTGCGTGCTAGGCAAGCTCCCTACCCAGTGTACCTACTCTCCAGTCCTCAATTGTTTTTATTTTCCTTCTAAAGGTTCCACCTTAATGTGGTTAATTAAACCTCACACAATGTTTTTCAAACTTACTCAAAAATATCTTGAAACCATTCTTACTTTTCTCATCAGTCTTTCAATCCTTAATCTTTCCAGGAATTTTCTTTGTGCAACTTGTTTCCCTTGCCAATTTTTCCCCTTAGTTTTCTTCCCTTCCTGTCTTATTCTGTTTATCATATCAACTGCCCCAAACTCATCAAGTATTCTTAAGGTCATAGTTTTGGCTCATCACATCTAAAAAAAAAAAAGAACTCTCAGGAAAAATCCTAGGAAATAAAGAGCCTCTCAGAGTTAACTATTTATGAAATCCTTAAAATTTCATATCTTCCATATTTCCTGCTAACAGTGTATTTCTTTCCATATTTTTCTCAAGCATCATTATTCAGAATAAATTCAGAACAGAATAATAATATTTGCTCACTGTCACTGTCATCCCATTGCTCATCAATTTGCTCGAGCGGGCACCAGTAACATCTCCATTGTGAGACTTGTTGTTACTGTTTTTGGCAGATCAAATATGCCACGGATAGTTTGCCAGCCTCTGTCGTGGGGGCGAGATACTCTCAGTAGGTTGCTGGGCTCTCCAAGAGGGGCGGAGGAATCGAACCCAGGTCGGCCATGTGCAAGGCAAACACCCTACCCAATCATCATCATCATCATCATCATCATCATCATCATCATCATCATCATCCCCTTGATCATTGAATTTCTCGAGCGGTCTCAGTAACATCTCCATTCGTCCTAGCCCTGAGATTTTAGAAGACACTCTCTACTCATCCTTCCCAAAGATGCCGCATTGAAGGCTCATTCAGGGTCAGGGGAATGAGACCCAGCTTGTTACTGGTTTTGGCATATGAATACACCATGGGGAGTTTGTGAGGCTCTCCCATGTGGGCAGGAAACTCTCGGTAGCTTGCCAGGTTCTCCCAGAGGGAGAAGTAGGCTATAAAATATATTAAGGGACCTTGCTTTTAAGTTTCTGGATGTTGGCCATTGATTGGATTATACTGTGGGGGGTGGGGGGAGGGATTTCCTGGGTGTGACAACCTAGCTACTGGAAAATGGTAAATCTGGGAGGAAGAGGCCCAGTCTCGATCCCAGCAGGCTTGGAGGTCCCAGCCCCAGGTCCCACACACCTGGGTTCCTCTGCCAGTACCTTCATGCGTGAGGCTCATCTGAACGTGTGGAGAGGGGCCTTGAGCATAATTGTGGCTAGGCTCTAGAGGTCTTGGCCACTGGGAGCTCTGATCTGGAGGGGGTGGGAAGCTGGAGCCCATCCCCTCCAAGGGGCCCCGGGGAAGACAGCCAAGCATGCGGGCAAGAGACTCTCACCCTACCCAATACTCTGAAATTTTTTATTGCATTTAATTTTAAGATATAAATACAAATTATAGTCATTGAACTATATCTCATGTATGTAAGTATGAAAAGACTTGTCAACCTATATATTTGTGTGCACGTGGGTATATATACATATATGTATATATGTATTATATATCATATGTAATACATATGTGTGTATTTATACATGTATATACATATATATGTATTTGTATACATAAATATGTATATTTAATTGAAATGTGAAACTAAAAACATAAAAAACATACACATGGCTAACCCCAGTAAATGTTTGAGTTATATATTTAAATTGGTTCCATTAAAATTTTGGATATAAAATAAAATGCATCTTCTAACATGTAGGTAGCAGTATCTCAAAGATATTGAAACATGTCAGTAACAGAGTAAAGCAAGACAGGATCTGGGTCTAAAATAGACTTGCTGAATAGTAGGGGCTCTCTGAGTTTAGCAGTACTCCCATACATTCTAAGTAAATTGTTGGACATAAGAAAGGCACATCTTTTTTTAATTTTTTTTTTATTTTAGGGATATTTGTACCATACCTGGAGGTTCTCAAGGATCCCCCTGAAAGTGCTCTGGGAACTATATGTGATTCTGAGGATTGAATTGGGATTAGCCATTCAAGAGGCAAGTGCCTGAACCCTGTAAAATCTCTCTGGCACTATGAAGCGTACAGCATTTGTTTTTGAAGGGTACAGCATTTTAAAGGATAGGCTTGGAGCCCTTTTTTTTGTGGTTTTATAGTCCCACATATTTCTACATTCTGTGGTGAAGGAATCAGGGACATAAGAAGTAGACAAAGTGTACCGAAATAGGTTTCAGGGATCAGGGAATCTGGATATAGTAATATACTTCTTTATGTCATAGAGAGCATTAATATGAAAACAAAAATGACATGTATAATCTCTAATGCCTGTTTGGAAGTGACCTGCTTTTTTCTCATCCTACTTCCTTGAAAACAAGTAAGGTATTCATTTCTGTGGTCATTTTTCCTTAGCATTATCCCTTCCTATTCTCTCTCTGCAACTCTTTATTTAATCCCTCTCGCTTTGCAAAGTGCTGATTACCATGCCTTAAGGTGTTAACTTAATCACATGCGTTTTAATTCATTTTATCCCCAAGGTAGAAACTTTAATCAATTTTCTACCAGCAACATTTCATTTTCATTTCAACATTCAAATTTTCAGGTCTGTGTTCTTCTAAGCTCAGGGAAGAGGTTTTGATCATTGACCTTTGCTACAGTTTAGACTTTACTTTCCTCTGACCTCAAGAATATTTCTTCCCTACACAACAAAGCTAACTTCATTTCCATCAATTTTATAATTTTTTTCAAGCATACAGTGGAAAGAGAATAGGCACTGGAATTAAGCCACCTTGTTCAAATACGACCTCTGCCATTCAGTATATGTATGACATTTATCCAGCCACGCGATCACTGCAAGATCTCCTGAAACCTCACCTAAAATTCAGGATTAAATCATTTTAGAAATTTTGTAAATGCTATGCGAGATAATTAATTCATATTATCTAGCAAAACTTAGTATCCAATAGGAACTAATAAGATCTGAAAAATTCAACCTGTCCCTTTATCCCAGCATTTAAAGAACCTGAAAAATTGGTCAGATTGTTAGCAACTGAATCTAATGCACTAATTTCAACCACAATATTTTCCAGATAGTTTTGTGTCTGTTTTAGATCCTTGCAGATGGAGAATCTAATTTATACCCCCTTAAAACTTGGCACAAATAAGAAATCCAAGAAATATTTAATGATGACAACATTAGTTATGGTATAAACAGTATGGAGAAAATTAGGGTTCCAAAATGACCATTGTGAAAAATGGCAACATTTTTGTCCTTGTTAAATAAATAAGCTGAAATGTGGAGAAGAGCTTAACACATAATACTGTTTCTCACATGATGTGTCTCAGCGAAGCCTGAGGTAAATTCTCAGAATTTTTCTCCCTAGGAGTACGTCAGATTGACCTTCAAGACAAGACAAACTATAAGCAAATATTTAATAATGTAAGTAGAATTTCCTTTTCAGTAAATTTCAGAATTTTCGTTAAAAATATATGGCTTTTGTATCTCACATCATACAGAAAAGTTAATTTAAAGTGAATTAACGACCTCGATATTAGTTCAGAATTCATAAAATATAGAAAAAACATAAGCAAAATGCACTTGAATATAGATCTCAGAAGTGTTTTTAATGATTTGACTTCATTTGGTAAGGGCAACAAAAAATAAATGAGACTATATCAAATTTAAAAGGCTTTGTATAGCAAAAGAAACTCAGTCTAATGTAAAAGAGAAACCCTACTGAATGTGAAAAATATTTTCACATGATACACATACTGAAGGCCTAATATCCAAGATATCTATAGCAAGAACAAAGATCAAGAATGATTTAAAAAAATACAAATTAATGGGTAGAAGAGAAGAGACACTTCCACAAAGAAGGCAAACGGATGACCAGTGTGTACATAAACAGTATTCATTGTCACTTGTTATTTTTCAAATGAAATTAAAATTAAAATGAGATATCATCTCACAAGGTAAGAATAGTATATATCAGAAAGCTGATACAACCAGTATCAGTGGTGATAGATTGAAAATGGTATTCTCTCTCACACTGTTGGTGAGCATGCTGTCTGGCTCAGCTCTATCACTATCATTATCACTACCATCCCACTGATTGTCTATTTGCTCGAGCAGGCCCAGTAATGTCTCCATTTGTCCTAGCCCTGAGATTTTAGCAGCCTCTCTTTACTCATCCTTCCCAACCGTGCCACATTAGAGGCTCTTTCAGTATCAGGAGAATGAGACCCATCATTGTTACTGTTATTGACATATGCAATACACCATGGGGAGCTTGCCAGGCTCTCCCGTGAGGGCAGAAAGCTCTTGGTAGCTTGCCAGGTTCTCCAAGAGGGAGAACTAGGCTATGAGAATTCACGCAGCCACAAATGCGGCCATGTGCTTCTAGAGCATTGTTTTATAGTCTCTGGATCTTGGCCATTGATGGGATTACATGGCACCGGGGGCAGTTTGTGGGAAAGTGGGGGATCTGGCGGAAGAGGCCCAGTCCCGGTTTGAGCAGGCTTGGAGATCTCACCCCCAGGTCCCGCATACCTGGGTTCCTCTGCCAGTTCCTTCATGCGTGAGGCTCATCCAAGCTTGTGGAGAGTGGCCTTGAGCGTGGCTGTGGCTGGGTTCCAGAGCTCTTCAGCTGCTGGGGCTCTGCTCGGGGCATGGAGGGAGACTCAAGCCACCCCTTCCGAGGGGCCCAGTGAAGACAGCCAGGCACGGGGGCAAGAGACTCTGCCTAAACTTGTTGCTTTTTAAAAAATATGACTGACACAGTTATGGACAAATAACTTTTTTCAGTGTGTTGTAATTTACTTTGACTTTTCAAACCAAAGTCCAATTGAATTTGAAAGCAATTATTCAAGGGTAGGTGATGAGTAAGCTTCCTTCATCTCTTTTTTTCCTCCAAAGCAATATTCTGTAATATACGCCATAGCTTCCACTCAGAGCTCCAAGAAGTGGGCAGAATTTCTCTGCAGTAATTTAATTTCCTTTCAGAATAGAAACCAAGACTGAAGAGCTTTACAAACAAAGTCCCTCAACTCTCATAACACTCTACCCTTTTCTATGCTTTAAGAAAAAGGTCACAGACTGTTTTGTGCTGGTCTTGGGTGAGTTCCCAGGCACACCACCTCCTGCTTTGCACCTGAACTCATCTAATTAAGCTCACACATTTCATAGGTATCTCTAGAAAAACAAAACACCTGACCATATACTTTTCAATGATTTTTAATTCACACAGTAGTTTTAATTCTTGAGCTGCCTTAAAGCTCTAAATGCAAAGAGTTAAATACAAAAGCCTAGAATGTAGCATTTAATGAAAAAATAGCTCAGCTCTATGGAAAACAATATGGAGATACTTCAAAAGAGTAAGAATAGAGCTCTCATAGTAACCAAAGATTTCTCTCCGCGCTGTCTACTTCCAAACAAGCAAAGATATTAATTCAAAAAGACTTAATGCATACCTGTGTTCATTGTAGCACTCAGCACATTATCTAGGCTATGGAAACAACCCAAATGTCTATAATAGATTTATGCACAAAAATGGTTGGTATATGTACATATGGAGTACTATACAGCTATAAGAAAAGATGGAAAAATGCAGTAGCTGTAAGAAAAAATGAACTCATGTAGGTTACTGCAACTTGAATAGAACTGGAAAGTATCATGTTAGATGAATAAGTCAAAATAAGGACTAATAGGCAAAGTCTCTTGCCCCCACGCCTGGCTGTCTTCACCGGGGCCCCTCAGAAGGGGCAGGTTCCCCTCCTCGCCCCGAGCAAAGCCCTGGCAGCTAAAGACCTCCAGAACCCAGCCACAGCCATGCTCAAGGCCCCTCTCCACAAGCTTGGACGAGCCTCACTCATAAAGGGAACGGCAGAGGAACCCAGGTGTGCAGGACCTGGGGCTGAGATCTCCAAGACTGCTCAGATCAGGACTGGGCCTCTTCTGCCCAGATCCCCCATTTTCCAGTAGCTAGGCAGTCACACGCAGATACTGCCCCTGGTGCCATGTAATCCCATCAATGGACAGCATCCAGAGACTATAAAAACTAAGCTCCCAGAAGGATGCAGTAGCTTATAGCCTAGTTCTCCCTCTCAGAGAACCTGGCAAGCTACCAAGAGTTTCCTGCCTACAAGGGAGAGTCTGGCAAGCTCCCTGTGGTGTATTCATATGCCAGAAACAGTAACAGTGATGGGTCCCATTTCCCTGACCTGAAGAGCCTTAGGGAAATGGGAAGGACGAGGAAAGAAAGGCTGCTAAAATCTCAGGAGAGATTACTGGGCCCACCCAAACAAATCGACGATCAACGGGATGACAGTGATACAGTGATATAGTAAAGGACAAAAAAAGATGGTATCATCATCTATGGTAGAGAAACAAGGGTATAGGAAATAATTACCTATGATAGCCCTTCACCACGGATTACAGAACAGAGATCATTAAGCAAGAGGAGTAGAGGTGAGGTGATGAGGAAGTAGACTACAAGGAACCTAAGGACACGGGTAAAGAATCTTGAGCTCCTTGGTGGTGGTGAGATCAAAACATCAACATTACAATAAACATGTACATACTACTAAGCTATAGCAATTATTTTTAAATCTTTGATTTTCAAAGGAAGGAATATTTAGGCACAACATAAATTAAAATGATACATACTTTCATATATTGATTTACCTAGTACTAGAAATAATGAAAATTGCTTTAATTCCAACACAGTGTGTACATTGTATATTTTTATGCATTGCAGGTCATAACACTGCATGCCTAAAATTAAAATACACTCACTCATATTCTCACCTGAGAATAATCAAAACCCTGAGAGAAATGATCCTGTATAGAAGAGCACAGAACTTGAAGCAGTAGGATTTATATAGAAATGGGTTTCATATAGAAGTGTGAACACACCTGTGAAAGAAAGTGTTTATTTCCCAGGGAAATATTATTTTATGACTAAGGAAAGTGTCGTTGATTGAAATAAATCAGTTTGCTTCTCAGACTATAATCTATCTCCTCTGAGTTGACAGCAGACAGAATGATTTGTCTGGTCAAATGTGAGCAAGACATAATTCATGTTATGGGCCCTGACTGATCAATGTATCCTACTAATCAAGTCCTAATCTAGCCAGAGACATCTCTGGTGGTCTTCAAAACGGCTGGAGAAGCCCTCCACAAAATAAGCAAAATTTGGGATGACTTCCTTGTGTTCTGAGAAAGAGATGCATCACACTGAGATAAAGTGAGAGGACTGACTGAATTAAACTTGTAAAACTTGTTTTTAGCCAAAAATAATATAGGCTAACTTAATAGAAAATATTCAACATGAAAAATGTAGTTTAATGTCTCTATAAAGACAGCAAGGGTTAGTAACTCTGAATAGTACACTTCAGATTATGAAGCTACTCTGAATAGTACATTTCAGATTATGAAGCTACTCTGAAGAGTACATTCTCGATCATCATAGCAGGTAGGGCACTTGCCTTGCACATGGCCAACACCGGTTCTATCCCAAGTATCCCATAAAGTCCTCTGAACCTTCCAAAAAGTGATCCCTGAGTGCAAATCCAGGACTAACCCCTGAGCACTGCCAGGTGTGGTATCCCCCCAAAACAAATCACGATCACGATCACAAAATCCCGTTGATCGTCGAGTTGCTCAAGCGGTCTCAGTAACCTCTACATTTGTCCTATCCCTGAGATTTTAGAAGCCTCTCTTTTCTCAGCCTTCCCAACGATGCCACATTGGAAGCTCTTTCAGGGTCAGAGGAATGAGATTCAACTGGCTTTGGCATATGAATACACCATGGGAAGCTTGCGAGGCTGTCCCTTGTGGGCAGGAAGCTCTCAGTAGCTGGCTAGTTTCTCCCAGAGGGAAAAGTAGGTTATAAGATATCGCTTTTGGGAGCTTGCTTTTAAGTCTCTGGATGTTGGCAGTTGATGGGATTACATACATCTGTGTTCCTCTGCCGGTACCTTCATGCGTGAGGCCTGTCCGAACTTGTGGAGAGGGGCCTTGAGCATGACTGTGGCTAGGTTCAGGTGGTCTTTGGCCACCGGGAGCTCTGCTCGGGGTGGGGAGGGAAACTGGAGCCCACCCCCTCCGAGGGGCCCCGGGGAAGACAGCCAGGCGTGAGGGCAAGAGACTCTCTGCCCCCCCCCCCAAAAAAAATAAGTACATAAAAGGCAAAAGTTACACATGTCCTAGAACTGACTTTATATAATATAAAACTTGCACATATATTGTGGAAAGGAGCTAAAGAAACAAGGACTGGAAAATAGCAGGGAAAAAAATTCTTTCAATCTTCACAACTCTTTCTCATGCTCAGCCTACATGCTTTCTTTCTTAGTGCTTCTGAATGAAAGAATACATGTAGGGTTCAAACATGCCAGAAGGGGGTCTCTGTGAATGTTCCACAATCAAAGCAAGCTGGTGTTGCAAAGAGCTTTCAGTAAGCCAGTACTACAGGACACCATTTGATGTCCAAGAAAACTACTCACAAGGAGAGCTTATCTCCAATATCCCAAAGCCAGCCCCTGTATATTTTGCCATAACTATCCTGTGTGTTAAAAGAGTGAAGTAACATTATAGTGGTTTAAATTTTACACTTTAAAATGTTAGAGGGAAGAAAATGACCTGCATTTTGCATAATGCTAAAATCATCTGGCAATAGCTCTAAAGATTATAAATTAATAATTCATAAAATATGCAGCTGTGGGGGAAAACTGTTAATGGGGCATACTCTAAACGAATAGTATTAAAGCACCGGGATTAGTCATTCTAATACACAAAAATATAGTTTAAAAGTATGTAATAATCCATCTAAAATGTACTACATGTTTCCAAAGAGCATGTATTTAAATGATCAGCATCTCAACCCAGGAAACATATCAATGGCTTGTCTCAAACAGCTGCGAAATAGCTAGGCCCTCACACTAACCTTCCAGAATGTTCAGAATTTATAGAAAGGCCTTAACTGTACCCAGTCATATATACATATCATGTTTTCAACAATATATCACTTTGTCAGGCCCTGGTCTCAAATGGCTCTTAAAATAGAAACTATAAGACTATGGGCCATCCCAAGGAGGGGAATAAGAAACCTTTCTCTGATTGACCAGCGCTGAGGTCAAATGGCAGTCACCTGTGCCTGTTCTTGATGACCTCTGCTAAGACCCATGAACCCAACAAAAAAGACACCTTAGTATGTAACTTAGACAATGTACTATAATCAACAGCATATTTGTAAAATAGAGTTGAAAAAATATTAGCTTCTCTCAGGAATGTCAATAGTCATAAGAAACTGCCCTTAAATTCCTGGGCAGCAAATATTTTGAGATTCAGGAACATAAACCATTATATTTCACGTAACATAATGAGACCATTTGTATTGCCAGAATGCTTGTTCCCAGTTAAAGGCTGAAAGGCATGTCAAAGAACAGGCTTTAATACGTGTGAATCTGTGGTTAGTTGGCTTCTCCATGCAAGAGCACAGGCTTCAAGAGGACAAATGATTAGGCATGAGTGTCTGTGAACATGGCTAAGGACAGACATAAACAATGGTGCTAACTAGCCATCAACTGTTTCATTGGGTTTTATAGCAATAGGTGATGCATAATTCCTCTGGTGGACGTGCATGCAGGCCAGGCTGAATCCATGTCTGGGAAGGAGACAGGAAATGAAACTCGCCTCTGCTCCACTATTCGTTCTGCCAGTGACCATCCTCACAGGGGTCCTAGGAGATGCTCGTGCTACCACAGCTGGTCAGGAGCCTCAAATAGGTTCTTGTCCTCTTATTGCACCTAATTGCTATTGATTTAGGATTCCTTAATATCATCAGAGCCCAATAACTCTGACTTAGCAGATTCTAGGGATGATAGGATATCTAATGTATGTGAGGTGAGTGTAAGAGAAGGCTTCTCAGAGAAGGGATATAAATTTTATCAGATTGCCAAGTCTTCATTTCTTTGTTGCTTTTGTCAATGTAAGGATTTGGGGATTATCTTGAAGGGTTCCATAGTATTCATATATTTAGTTATAGCAACTGAGAAGGATGATGTAAGTTTTATTCTGAATCTGTTCATATCAACACAATGAAATGCTCAAAGTATACTAGATAAATAATCCCCCCCAATTCATCTGGACACAAAGTACTTGATATACCTGCATCAGAAAGTGCTGGATGCAAACCAGTGGACCAGAGGCAAAGTTTGAGAATTGTGTAATATAAGGAAAAGTCCAATGAGCATGACATACCGTGGCCCGACCGCTGGGCGTTAGCTGTACATAAAATCTGCTTTGGGGCTGGCATGATAGTGCAGCAGAAGGGATGCTCTCCTTGCATGCAGTCAACTTAGGAGTTTCGCAGCTTCACGTATCACTCTTGAGTCCACCAAGAGTGATGCCTGTGTTGAGAGCCAGGAGTAAACTCTGAGCACAACCTGGTGTGGTCCTACAACAACAAAGGGGAGGCTTTGGGAATAGTATGTAGGACATTCTATGTGTGTGTGTTGAGTTGACTCAAGAGACATCTTCAGAATGTCTTTGCACAGCTGCTCATCTAAGAGGACTTCTGCAACCTTCATCAGAGTCTACACTTTTACCCACTTTTTGATGTCTGCAACAAGTCTCCAGAGATCTTTGTAAGAAGAAAGGAAACACGCCCTGATCTCACTGGATAAGGAAAGATCTAGCATTTATAAGCCATTAAGCCTTCGTCACGATTGCGCCTGAAGGAGATAATAGAGCTGTTTTCCAGTCAACAATGCTTTTATAGCATCTCGTCAATGTTGGAATCACCGGCAGTTCAAGTTATCTTTTAATATCTTTTTTTTATGCCATTATGATGTTGTTATCATGCGAATTGGAATGAGGTGACAGGGAGCGGGAACGTGCGTGTGCATTTTAGAATGATGCCTTACAGCAAGGGGGGAAAATGTTTTCCGGAAGTGTGCTGACAGATAAAATTTTTACATCAGACATCTCTCAGATGCCTTCTACTTTTAAATTTAGTGGAAGAATAAAATATGTCATGTGCTCTCTGAGAAAAGAATTGTCATGATGAAAGTTATAAAACAACAAACACCAAGCACTCATGCTTAGCTTGGTCCCAAGTCAGGGCATTTGTGGGTCCTAAAGCTCATGCGCAGGAAGGAAAACAAATAACCTAAAGATTTTTGGTGAGGAAGAAGGTAAAGGAGAATGTGCCCAGAGGCCTAAGACCCACTGCTTGAGAGATTTTGCTCTCTGAATGGGTCTGAATGTTTTTAGAATGGGTCTGACTGTTTCTGTGCTCCCGAAGGTGGTGGGCTGCTTAGTCCACATCTGGTGGTGCTTAAGGCATGATGAAATACCCGGGATCAAGACTTAGGGCTGTAGGCATGATGCATGTACTCCATTAAGCTAAAGGGAGAGGTGGCCGGGCAGCACCAGTCTCTCTGGTCTGAGCTCAAGGTCCGGCTTGAAATATTGTAGTGCCGTGTGTGCTGCGATATTATTATAAAAGACCACATAGTACCTCAGTCTCTAAAGAGCACTAAGGCTTTGCAGACCGTGAATGCACGCACACTGAGAAGGGGCTTCTAGAGTCAGGTTAATGAGCTACCCTTCCACTCTGAAGTATTTCAGCAAACTTACCTCCTATGCATAGGTAAACAATTTCTCATTTTCAAAACTTAATTTCTGGGGGCCTGAGCAGTAGTGCCGCAGGCACTGAGCTTTTCTTCCCTGCAGCCAACCTAGGTTCCATCTCCAGCACCCAGTACAGTCCCTTCGGCCCCACTAGGAGTCATCACTGAGCACAGGAGTAGAAGTAAACCCCGGATACGGCAAGATGTGGTCCGAAAAACCAAAACTAAAGGAAATTTCCATTCACGTTTGTCTGTCTCTGTTTAGGTACAATGATTCCCAACTCAAGAAAAAAAATCCATGAAAATTTTATAACTAAAAATGAAATCTTACATTAATTTTTGTTGGTGTTGTTTTTGGCCCACACCCAGTGTGCTTGGGGTTTTTTTTATTCCTGTCTCTGTACTCAGGGATTGTTTCTTGTGGAACTAGAGGGACCATATGGGGTGCTAAGGATAGAACCTGAGTTGGCTGCTTGCAAGGCTAATGCCCTAGCTGCTATAATGTCTCTCTCGCTTAAAATCTTGCTACTTGAAACATAATTGACAGAAAATGGAAATATTTCAATGCAATTTGATGTCTTTCATCATTCCTGAAGAAACTCCTCTAGTAGTTGTAGCAAAGTTTGCATCAGCCAGTGTTCATGCTCCTCATCTTTGTTATCATGCCTACATCTAATTCCCCTGAGCATATAAATAAAAGTTTTATGTGTTCAGCCATTTCTTAAGAAGTTAGCTCTCTTCTGGGCATAACTTTGAGAAACAGGAATATTAGTATTATTTCAGAAACCTCCCTCCTCTGCAGCCAGCCTACTGCACCAAGGGATTACACGGGAAATGGAGTTGATCCCAACTAACTGCCTCATACCCAACATTCCCCAATGCAAAAAATTCATCACCTAAGTCAATCAGTGAAGCAAAGTAGACTGAGCACTATGTCATTTGTTAACATACCTGACCATCAAATCAAACACAAGAAACTTATTTATAGAACTTCAGAAATTTTCAAATTTTCAAACTACAAAAAAACCTACTTCTAGTAACACACTAGAACCTTTTCCAGTCAGTCAACTGCCCACATTGAAACACTTTCCTTCCTAATCAATTCATTGTGTTCTACTAGGTTCTCTTTAAAGGAGAAACAGTTCAACATTCTAGGCTGATCCTTATGCAAAGTCTGAAATGTCCTTCCTTGTCCTGCCATGACTAACAATGAAATAGACTTCATGATATTAGCGTGTCCTGGCTCCTAGATGCTTTGTCCTTGAAATTGTTACCAGGGCTGAATGCACTATTTCTTAACTAAAGGTCAAAATTTTCCAAATTATAACCTTTTTAAAAAAATCTATATTGTATGACACTGACCTTATCTTAGCAGTGCTTTTGGAATTTCCAAGTTACTTTGGGTGCAGAGGTGACCAAACTTACTTATAAGTTATAATCTGAAATTTACCACCAAATATATTTAACCTCATTATTTTTTCTCCGATTCTAATTTTGCCATGACTTATCAATTCTGACCAATCAACTTTATACAACAGATCTCTGTGTTCCTTCAGGTCTTATTGTGATATACATGTCAAAACAAGAAATTCTAAAATGCATTTATTTTTTATGCATTTTTTTAGATCTTTTATTAATGAATCACGTTGGGCTACACTAGCACACGACAGGGACTAATGGAGATGTTACTGGCGCCCGCTCGAGCAAATCGAGTATCAACAGGAAGACAAGTGATACAAGTGAATCACCGTGAGGTACAGTTACAGACTTACAAACTTTTGTCCTTGCGTTTCAGTCATACAATGGTCGAGTAACCACTCCTCCACCAGTGCCCGTTCTCCACCACCAATGGTCCCAGAGTCCCTCCCACCACACCCACTCCATCCCCTCCACCCCACCCCATCTCTGTGGCAGGGCATTGCCTTTTTCTCTCTTTCCTTTTGGGTGTTGTGGTTTGCAGTAGAGGTATTTATTAAGTTGCCATCATGTTCGGTCTATAGTCTACTTTCAGCCCACATCTCCCATCTGGAGCGGGCCCTCCTAGCACCCTTTACTTGGTTGTCCCTTCTCTATCTGATCTGTCTTTTTCCCCAGCATGGAAGGCAGCTTCTAAATTGTGGAGTAATTCTCCTGGTACTTATCTCTACTGTTCTTGGGTGTTCGTCTCCCATTCTTTTACTTTATACTCCACAAATGAGTACAATCTTCCTATGCCTGTCCCTCTCTTTCTTACTGATTTCACTTAACATGATACTTACATGTTGATCCACCCATATGCAAATTTCATGACTTCATCTTTTCTAACAGCTGCAACAGATTCCATTGTATAGATGTACCAGAGTTTCTTTAACCAGTCATCTGTTCTCAGGCACTTGGGATTTTTCCAGATTCTGGCTATTGTAAACAGTGCTGCAATGAACATAGAGATGCAGTTGTCATTTCTATTATACTTTTTTGCATTTTGCTGAAGAGATGACAGAGCAGGTAGTACAGAGGTAAGTGGCCAGCCTGCCTTTGATTCCCCATTCCCTCATATTGGTTGATCCTCTGAGCCCCATCAGGAGCGGTCCCTGAGTACAGAGCCAGAAGTAACTTTAGTTTGACGAGTGTAGCTCAAAAACAAGCAAAAGAACATCATTTTAACTGAATTTTTTATGTCTTCCAATTAATGACAATTAAAGAAAAATTAAGTTGCTTTAACTGAGGGCCGGAGGGATGGGATGGGTTAGGGCACATACCTTGTGTGTGGCCACCCAATTCATTCTGAGCAGCATACAGTCCCTTGAGCACTGCTAAGAGGAGCAAGAATTAGCCTCTCAATTTCCCCACATTTTCAACAAAATCAGCTTAATGGGACCATTTAAGAGACCACACTCTCATTGAGGGGCTTCCTTGCGTGGGTGGCCAACAAAGTGAACGTGACTAAGAATTTTTAGTTTCATTCTACATGTGCCATCTTCTTATCCTTACTGTCATATAGCACCAACGATGAAACACATGCATGGGCAGGATCCCAACAGACAGATCACATATAAGTCATCAAATCACTCTCCTGTTGGCAGATGAGTGTGCTCTGAAATTGAAATTCAAAAATCATAACGATTCCGGTGCCATGATTTCCTTCCTGAAATCTTCTTCTAAAATCATGTAGACAGAAATAAGACGTAGCTACAAGAGAAAAAAAAAAAAAACTTCTGGACTCTTCTACCATTTCTGTACACACTGGAGTGGAGGGTGTGATAAGTGATACCATCAAAGTAAATATAAGTAACCTATGTTAATACAACACTTTTGCCTGTTGCATTTTTCAAAACATATCCCAGTGTACAGTGACACATGACTTTTAACAAACTCCCAAAAGTGAAAGGATTATTTTTCATTTGCTACGTTTGTGTGTGCTCTAGTCTACCTTAGACATTTTGCTTGGCCCGCAGTAAAGATTTTATTTATACTATTATTATTTTTAAGTGGATGCTTTTGACTTAAAATATATAAAACTAGGGCCACAGTTATAGGAGAGTGGGCAGGGTATTTGCCTTACAAGCGCCCAATTCAGGTTCAATACCTGGCTTGGGGAATCATGTGGTTCCCCAAGCACTTCCAGTAGTGATCCCTGAGCACAGACCCAGGAATAATCCCTGAGAACTACCAGGGATGAGCTAAAAAAAAATAACAAAAAAATGTCAAACTGGATTAGGGAGAGTTTAAGCGACAGAGCACAGGCCTTGCATGTGTAAGACCCTAGTTTAGTCCCTGTCACCTCTGGGTCTAGCCCTGAGGGTCCCTGAACATCTCAGGGCTAAACATCACACACCTGGTGTCAGATCATCACTGCTAGACTGAACTTGGCCAGAAGTGGCTTCAGTCCCCTTCTCACTGCCCCTACTTTCCCAGTCCAGCTGGGTGTGACCTGGATTTGAAAAAAAAAAAAGAAGAAGCATTGAAATAGAATATGCTGGGCTGGACTGATAGCACAGCGGGTAGGGCGTTTGCCTTGCACACGGCTGACCTGGGTTCGATTCATGGAATCCCATATGGTCCCCTGAGCACCGCCAGGAGTAATTTCTGAGTGCAGAGCCCAGGAGTGATCCAAAAAGAAAGAAAGAAAAAGAAAACAGAATATGCTGAATAAATTCTGGTCTCATTGCCTGTTGTTTCCCAAACTCTCTACTCTTTCGTACCTTCAAGAGACCAGGCTATCCACTTACTTTCCTCTGTCAAAGACTTCGCCTGTTTCAGCTTTTATATGTGGTTGAATACTCCTTGACTTCACGGACATGCTGCGGACATGATGACTGGGATAACCGGCCTCTCTGAGCAGGGCAGTTGTGTGAACAGACAGGTCACAAAGGCTGTGCTTCCCTCCAAGCAACCCAGTATTTCTCGTTTGCATTTTCCAGAGTGCGTTCGCTCCCGAGGAGAATCCTGCCTCATTTGTCAGCGCGAGTTCCGAGGGTGACATTTCTGAAGCGATAAAAGTAGCTTTTTAAGCAGGAGAAGGAGAAGGAGCCTGAGCGACTGCATTTAGCCTAAGAATCTGTCAAGTCGATCCTGAAGATCAGTACGGCTATCACGTGGTTACCTCCAGGAGCATCTGGGAAACACAAGAGCATCCTTCAGCATGGCAGTTGTCATGTTGCTTTGTGCGCGACAGTTAGCTGCGATGAGACGGAAGCCTGAGGATGTGTGTTTTCCAGCCCCTTTTATCTCCCACTTTACATTTGAAAACTGCCTCCGTGTGGCTTAGCGCACAAAATTCCCACTGCACTGTGGAGATGCAAAGCAACGTGCGCATTTCACAGGAGGAGGCCCAGGGTGGAAGTGGAGTGTTCCCCGGTTCACAGAGGACCGGCAGAACTGCAAGCCAAGCAAGGAAATGTTTCCACCAGAAAATCCGATGTTAGGGGTGTTGTCTCCTGCTGATGAGTCCTGGGTCAGGTGAGGGGATGGCTATTCAGTCACTTATCTTATCCTTCCCTAAGTTATACATGTGAGTACTGTTTTCTGTGCTAACACGGATGCATCCATGCTTATAAGGAGCAGAGTTACTGTTTCCTGTTTGGGTGGTCACACCCGGCAGTGCTCTGAGATCACTCCTGGCTCTGCACTCGGAGATCACTTCTGGTGGGACCCAGGTCTCCCTCCCCATTGTCCTACATAGCTCTCACCCTGCAGTGTTTCTATTCTGTGTTTACTCACAAATCTCTCATACGAGTAGGAAATGAAGATAATCTACTGTTAATTTAACTATGAACACATTGAAACACCATTTACATTCTAAATAACTGTGTGCCTTTATTAGAAAAATATCACTTTTTCCAGCAAGAGTGAGTCAAGAGGAATAATAAATGGATATGTGATTTCCATTCCATTTCTGGGACAGAAAAGATTTTGCAAAACCTCCCAGAATCAAACTCTGTTTGCTTTTGCAATGTATAAAAAGTGTCCAAATAATCAATAAAGTGCAAGTTAAACCCATGTTAGAAATGCACACCAATTTAATTCACATATGGTTAATAATGACATCAATTAAAATATAACTTCTGGCTTCAAAAAGAATGAGTCTGAAAACATATGCTATCACTAATGATAGAAAATCCTCCCTTCAGGGAAATCAGTATTTCCAGCTTCCAGGATCTATTAATAAGATATTAAAAGCTAGATACTATATCTACAACTTCTTTTGAAACAATATTTTAAATTCAAATTGTGGTCTATATATGTTGAAAATTTTACTAAATCCCTGAGAATAAACCAAAATGAGAAAAAGTATATAATATGTAGAAAAGAATATAGATTACAATTACGGCACTATTTTTTCCTTTGATTTTTTTTTTACTTTTTGGACTTTTTCATCAGAAACTTTTCATTGAGCAAGCAAACGAAAAAACAAAAATATTGAAGTAATTAAATCACTCCATTGTTGACAGATGAGTGTGCTCTGAAATTGAAATTCAAAAATCATAACTATTCTGATGCCATGATTTCCTTCCTAAAATCTTCTTCCAAAATAGTGTCATAGGGATGAAATAAGATGTAGCTATAAGAGAAAAAAATTGTCATCTGGACTGTTCTACAATTTCTGTAGCATTCACTCACACCTTAGAAAATTTTCAAGATTCTTTGTCTTTTTTGGTTGGTGTTGAGTTTTGGATCATACCTGGTGGTACTCAGGGCTTACTTCTGACTCTTTGCTCAGGGAGCACTCTTAAAGGTGCTCATTGGACTATAGAAGGGGCCCGGGATCAAACTGAGTTCAGTCATGTGCATTTTAAGTGCCTTAACCACTGTACTATCTGTCTGACTTTGTTTTCAAGATTTTCAATAAAAATTAAAACGTTATTGGAAGAAAGCACCAATGGAATTGAGAAAGGGTCATCTGACGTCTTTTTTCAAAACTCCATTTGACTTTTGAAATCATAAATTAAGTGAAGCCTGTGTTATAGATCTAGAAATTAAGATGTGGATGTCCTAAGTCTATAAACTTAAATATTTAAATCATCAACAAAAGTACAATATGGGGGCTGGAACGATAGCACAGTGGGTAGGGCATTTGCCTTGCACATGTCCAACCTGGGTTCGATTCCCAGCATCCCATATGGTCCCTCGAGCACCACCAGGAGTAACTCCTGAGTGCAGAGCCAGGAGTCACCCCTGAACATTGCCGGATGTGACCCAAAAAGCAAAAAAAAAAAAAGTGCAATGTGGCAAACTCTATGGGCAATGATCTTAATATACACAGAGAAAGATCTTGCAATCTATACAGTATCTAGAAGGGCTGGAAGGATTTATCATCTAGAGAAAAGGGGATGGGATACCAGCAAGAAGACCTCCAATGCACTCACCTCCAGAAAACAAGGTCATGTTGATTTCCTACAGGATGCTCCTTTGCTCTGGGCACTTCCACGCAGGCCTATTGGACCACTCTTCCGGAGCGATTCCGTGAGATCTGTGAACAGTTCTGCTAAAAGCATGACTTTGCTGTTTGTGTCTCAAGAATCTATGTGTCCCCTTGGCTGGTGAATCCTATAGGCAACTATGACAATGTCCCTACTGGTTCCCTCCTGAGTTCAGCCACTTTGCACTTAAACATCTTACATTCATTTTCGAAAGTTATTTAGAAAGGGGAGCAGGATGAGAACAAAGTGCAGAGGAGAGAGGACCAGCTGGGGAAAGGCGGTTTCCATGAGAACTCAAAGGAAAGGGATGCTTGGGGCAGGAGAAGTGGAGTATTTTGAAAACAAACCCGCTAAGGTACAAAGCATTCTTCACACTAAATTGCAGTCTGATTCCCCCCTCCCCTTTTCTCCCTTCATTCCTTTCTTTTATTTACTCTTCTCTCTGGAAAATACTTTGCAATTTCATGCTTTCTGGGTAGGAAGTGAAGAGAAAAAGAAAAGCAAGGGATTAAGGGACACAGAGAAGAGAAAGCTCAGATTAGGGACCAGGAAATCTATATTGGTTTTAAGGATCCAATCTGACCAGTTACTCACAAGTGCTAACAAATGCAGAATGGTAACATGTTTTAACTATAAAGCAATAAAGATACTTTCTGTCTTACATGGGGAGGGGGTAGATGTGAATGGGACATGATCCCTTAATTCTTCTTTGTACATTGATCATCGGGCTGGAGCAATAACACAGCGGTAGGGCATTCGCCAACCTGTGTTCGATGACTCCACCCCTTTCTGAGAGTACCACGCCCGCACGGCAGAGCCTGGCAAGCTCCCCGTGGCATATTGAATATGCCAAAAACAGTAATAATAGATCTCACAATGAGAGACATTGTGCTCGCTCGAACGAATCGATGAGCAAAGGGACAACAGTGACAGTGACAGTGATCATCATTGGACAGAGTAAGTATCTGATGAGTCGTGTTCTATCTCTTCACAGCCCTGCAAGCTGTTGAGGTTGAGGACACATTTCCTTTCTTTTCTGCTGAAACTTTAGAGTGTAAAGTAGTCCTGCATCATGGTTGGGAATCACTGAAATGAACTGCTCCAGAGGTGAATTAGCTTGATGAGTAAGTAGAAGACAAACATCAAAGTGCTCTGCTAAGCGCAACACAGTACTGAGAGAGAGGCTGACCGAGTTTCATTTGCTGTGTGACCTCAGGATCCCTTCCCTGTAATGGGTACAGGACAGAACACTTACCTTGGGTGATTAGTGTCAAAATAAAACAAGTCAAGATGCTGAATAAGACTTAGTACAGAGAAGTTTTAACCCCCCTGGTAGTTGTTAGCATAATTTGCTGTGGGGCCTGTCTAGTAAGATGAATGCTAAATTAACAGAGCTACTTTCCTCCAGGAAGAAAATCACCCTGTTGGAAAGGGTCCAGATAAGAAGAGCAAAGCCTGGATTTGTACCTAGTGGTAATGCTTCGAAACAATTAGAAATCGGTTCAACTTATACTTAAAACACAGGCACAGAAAGCTTTGGGATTCCAAGAGTGGTGCATTGGATCTTATTCATAAATACAGATGAGGATTCTGGTTTTTCCAAAATGTACTTTCGTAAGAGGTCCCCATATATCAAAATGATCTTGGCTAAAGCAAAGGTATTTTCATGAAACAAAGTGATACAGGCTTAGATTACTCTTCATTTCTTATTTATAAGAAGGCAGTCTCCCAGCATGCTGAGTTTAAAAATTGAGACATCTAAGAGTATAAGCAAGCTTCACTGGGTCCTGGGGACCGAAGAGCACATGTACAGCCTGGTCTCAAACAGCAGCCACCACAGCCTCTGCTTTACCTAACTGTTCATCCTCATGACATTTGAAATAGTTATTAAAAATAATATTTAAAATAACAAACAAAATAGTCATGAATCTGTTCATCCCGTATTACAGACTGTGTATATAAAAGAAATAAAACAACTCGGAAGTGAGTTAGCACAGAGAATTTTTGCAGAATGTTCAAATGCTGACATTTGTACTTTAGAGTTATATTATATCGTGTTAGCCAAGTATACATAAGAGCTATTCTCTTTCACATAAATTCACAAATCATTCCAGGTATTCTATGGGAATAAGTATCTTATAAATACTAGAGCACCCTATAAATAAATGAATATACTTATAAAAGTATTCTACAATACTTGGACTGTTATGAGCTCATAATTATCTCTCTTCTCAGATACAAAGAAGTAATACAAAGGAGAAATGATTTCATTGTGTTTCTGTCTCTCTGTATCTCAGTGATGTTAGCTACCTCGTTTCAGAGTTTTGGTTCTCTGGAAAGTTGATATGACAAGACTTTAGTATGCAGAATACTAATTAGAAAGCACCCCTTCATTGACCCAAGTTCTAGAGGTAAAGGAAGCAACAAGCTCCTGAACAAGGCCTTAAGTGATAGGAACTCAACACAGCCTCCACAGTAAACCTTCTTCATAGAAACTCCCATCTCAAAATATATTTCCTGGATATGACTTCTAAAATAACTCATTCCAAAGAAAGAATTTTAGCAGTTAGGTAATGAATTTGCTAATTAATTTAAGGAATCCCAACCTCAGTAACAGGTTAAATTCTGATAACTCTAGATTACTGTGCATTACTTCAAACTGAGATAAAAATCATTGGAAGGGTTCAGCAGATGGGTTTATGATTGTCTTATATCAGCTAGCCAGAGTGAGAACTATGTTTGTAGAGTTGGGGTCTCTAAGGAAGATGTGAGTATCCCAAAGACAATAGAAAAGGACAATGACTACATATTCTCATTAAAAAGAAATGTGATAGCATTTAAGAGGTCCATAAAGTAACAGTGTCACTCAGGTTCTCTGACTTGAAAGGGATTGTGGAAATGGTCAATATAAATTGAGGTTCTTGGATACAAGGCAAAGGCATAACTAACAAGGGGATTACTAATTAGTTTATACCAGAATTTCTCAATCATGATAAATCATGATACCACACTTCAAGTGAAGGGATGTTTAGCAACCTCTGAACATGTTCTTTGTCTAACACAACCTAAGGGGTTCTGTCACACTAAGTAGAAAGAGGTCAGGAATGTGTGAATGCCCTACAGTGCATGAACAGTGCCCACCACGGAGAATCACCTGTCTCTCAAAGCAACAGTAAACTGGGTCTGTCCCAACAACAAAAAACAAAGACTGAGCACTAGGGTCCCCAAGGGATGATCCTTAAGTCTTATCCCAGAGCTGAATGAATTGTGAATTTCCAGATTTTCGGATACTAACAACAAAAGGGGATTTTATGAACCATAGTGGGTGTACGTTGTGAAGCTCCAAGGCCTTTCTGAGATACACATTCTAGTGTCAGATACATATCACAGGAGACTACTCAAACATACAAGGACCATCTCATGATGCCTGATTTGGTATTAAATCCTGAAAACCACCAGTTTTGGGCCTAAGAGTAGGAGCTTCCTTCTTGGTGAGGGTTAAGGAAAAGCTCATGAAACAGACCAAGAGAAGAGTCAAAATTTGAAATACAGTATTTTATTTCCGAAATATATAGAAGACTTGTCTAGCATAAATTAGGCCACCCCCTTCCACAAAACCATGTTTAGGCAAGTCCATTCCACATACCTCCATAACAAATGAAGGTACAATTTATTTTGAGACTTGAATTGTGCTTTTCCAGTGAGAAGAGAAGGCACAAAAGCTTCAGTTATTACTGTCTTAGCTGTGTTGCACCAAAGGATGAGTCAAGTGTATACTGTGTATCAGAAGTGTTTGTTCCACAGCATATCCCCACATCCTTTCTATATTAGAGAATCTAAAAATAGAAACTAGGAATTCTACCAAGAAAGTAGGTGTACAGGTGAAAACTCAGCCAGGGAATCCCTAGGCTCTCAGTGCACAGCGCCTGCTCATCCTCGCACCACTTGTGTTGACTAAACTTAAAGCCACACAGCTAAAGTACAAAAAATTGGAACTGAAAGTGGGTCATCTGCCTGGGGGATAGAGTTTGCAGTTCAGGTCTATCCAACAAATGCTTATTAGAGTAAATGGAGAGAAGCCTTGTTCTATATAATGTTCAAAATGTCCACCTAGGTTCTAAATCTACCTGAGACGTGAGTACCTAAGAAAATGTAAAAGCTCTCAAGATAAACTACAAGCAATTGATCCTACCTCTGTGATAACCAGGCATTGGATATACAGATATATATGAAAATGAATTTGAAGCAACTAACATATCATCAATGATAGCAAAATGTAGTTTACATGAACAAAATTATCAGCAGAGAAATTGGCTCTGGGACCACTTCTGGCAATTCTCTACCAACCATACCTGCAGTACAATGCAAGGGCCCAAGGATATGATAATTCTGTGCTGGGGGTTAGCCCGTCTATGCCGATAGTGCCAGAGTCTTCCAAGGCTGTACTTGGCAGCATTTGAGGAACCATGTGGTGATGGAGATTGAACTGGCATTGGTCACAAGCACTGACATCCTTGTACTATCTCCCTGGCACAGACAAAGAGTTTTGTCAGCAGAGATGGAACAACAACAAAAATCCCTAAAACCAGAATTCTAGAACCATGAAATATAAATTTAAATAAAATTTCTTTGGTAGAGTTGGTGGCTTAATAGATCCAACAGGCAATGAAGTATGAGAATTTTAATTAAAGGATTTAGTAATTATTCAATGTGAAGTGCAAGAAAATAATTAAAAGAGAACCTCAGACAAATGCGTGTGTTACCAAACTAAAAGACATACGTGTCATTGAAATAATGGGAGAGAATAATGTGCAAAAATAAGTTTTGAAGTTAGGATTTCAAGGAATGTCTAAAAATTGGCTAAAATTGGGCATCTGGAGAACCAATAGATTAAATGAAACCAACACACACATACAAACACTAATCCCACCAACACACACACACAAATACACCTAAGAACATGTAAATGCACAAATACACACGCACAAATCCACAAGAACCTCATATAATTATGCATGTCTATACAAAAATTTTCCAGTAGCTAGGCAGTCACACACAGAGACTGCCCCCAGCGCCATGTAATTCCATCAACGGCCAACATCCAGATAGTATAAAACCAAGTTCCAGGAAGCAACCGCACAACTTCTTAATAGCCTAGTTCTCCCTCTCGGAGAACCTGGCAAGCTACCGAAAGTCTATTGCCCACTTTGGAGAGCCTGGCAAGCTCCCAGGGGCATATTCATATCCAAAATACAGTAACAGATATATACATACCTCTTAGAGAGCCCGGCAAGCTACCGAGAGTATCCTACCCATATGGCAAGCCTGGCAAGCTACCCATGGTGTGTTCGATATGCCAAAAACATTAACAATTGGTCTCATTCCCCTGACCCTGAAAGAGCCTCCAATCATTGGGAATGACGAGTAAGGAGGGGCTGCTAAAATCTCAGGGCTGAGTGTAATAGAGACATTAAAAAGAAATGTACACTCTTCTAACATTTTCCTAAGTGTTTTACAAGTATAAAATAGTAAAATTATTATTGGTAGGTTTATAACTAACATAATTTTGTTATATACAATAAGTATAATATAAAGAAGGAAGTATATAAGCTTCCAAGTTTGAGACATTTTCATAATTTACAAGAAGTACGTTAATAGATCTAAATGAGCTGTGTGTATGATCATATGATCAGCCTGCATATGAAGTCTGTAGGCAACAATCAGGAGATAAAAGTAAAACAAAAAGATAAGTAAATTGGGCTTCCAAGAAAAAGTTTGAATATTCCAAAAAGAAGCTTGGAAAATATATAAGCAGAGAAGAAGAGAGAAAATGGTAGGCACAGGCAAAACTCCACTAATGCTTTGTTAAATGTTGATAGACTTGACAATGAATTTAAAGCAAGAAAGCAAAGAAAATGCAATGGATCCAGTAAAGTATTAAAAATTGGTGCTGGGAAATATGGACAACACTACCTAGTCCCATACACACCAAAATATCATTTAAAAGCAAATAAAAGGTCAAGTGACTGCACTAGCGGCCTCGCAGTTTTGAGTTTCTGTATTTTAGTATTTTAGTAACTTTATTCTCAGCAATGGAAAACAAATTATCAAATGCTTTCTTTTCAGCAGGTCCGACTTTAGGGGGGAGAAACTCCAAACAATAATAGTGAGTTTTGTTGAAATATTGAATGTAATCAAAGTGAAAGTAAAGTGAAATTTATCAGTTACACAGGCGGGGGGGGCGGCGCTAGGGGTGTGGGGGGGCAGAGTGGAGCTATACTGTGATTCTTGGTGGTGGAATATGTGCACTGGTGAAGGGATGGGTGTTCAAGCATTGTATAACTGAGACTTAAACCTGAAAACTTTGTAACTTTCCACATGGTGACTCAATAAAATTTTTTTTTAAAAAATAAAAGCAAATAAAAGATATTAATGGTATAACTGAATAAAAGACATACTGTTCGATAGGAGAATATATTTCCAATCATATTCAGAAAAGAAGATAAAGAATTCACTTTTACAAAGGGCCAAGGAAATAGTATAAGAGGTTGTGGACTTGTCTTGCATGCACCCCGGTTCATTCTCTGGCACTGTATATAATTCCCTAATCACGTGAGGCCACGAGAATCCCTTCACACAAAGCCAGTAGTCAGCCCTGACCATCACTGTGTGTGGCAGAAAAAAAAAATAAAATTCAAAAATTTAATTTAAAAAATGGGCATAGAATATGAATATTTTTAATAAAAATATTAATTTTCCTAAATAAATATAATCCAGCAATACCACATCTAGGTATTTGATGGAGAATAATGCAGATTCAAAAGGGTATTTGCACCCTAGGTTCATAGCAGCATTATTCAGTGTTTATGATAAATGACTAGATTTATATATAATCTATTAAACAATATATATCATAATAAATAATAAATAAATATATAATCTATTAATTCACTGATTAAGATATATAATCAGTGAAATTTACTGAGCTGTTAAAAATGATAACCTGGGTAGATCTTGAGGTGATTATTCTAGGTAAAATTAGTAAGGAAGTGAAAGACACTGAGTGAAGTTGGAAGAATGTTGAAGAACAGCTTCTCACCAATCATCTGGGAAAATAAAATTGGCAGGGACAGTAGTAAATTACTTGACTGGCTGATTATAGTCCCAGGAAAAGAAATATTAAAGGACTGAGTAAAAGCGTTCTGGATAAAATATTGTTATACTTACAGGAATAATCACAAAAGTGTGAAGGAAGTCTGCCACACATTTGTGCTTACTAAGAAGATGCTTTAACAACAACCTGATAAAATCAACTTGGTCAGTTTCCTATCAATCAGTTTCTGGTGTCTATTCCTGTATTGGCACAATGAACCAACAGAAAAGGCAGAAAGGGAAACTATGCATGAGTTCATGAACAGGAACCCCCACAACCCCAAACTCACCTCTTTTCTGCTACTGGCCATTGGATTCCCTGCTGGCACAGTTCCGGAGCCGCCTGATCAGTGCCACCCTGATGAGGAATTTTCTGGAGACTCTCTTTGAGGTGAAAGGGCTTCGGAGACATGTTTCCAGAGACGGGAAGGGCAGTACCCGAAGGGGCACCATCTCCCCACACCATGTGTAATTGCTTCCTCAGTTCCAAGCAGCTCGGGCTTGATTTGGGGTTGTTCTTTCTCCTGCCCAGAGAACTGACAGTAATTGAGTCACTTATCACCCTTGCTCCCATTGTCATACCCACTGCAGTGCTCCAGGGGCACCTCCAAACCCACAGGGACATCCCCAACTCCCCTTGCTTATGCTGGACTTATCCTATCCTTTGTGCCTTACCTCCACCGTCTGTTAATGGTTTTTTGCATTGTTTCCCATTCTATCATTCCCCACCATTCACAAAGCACAGTTGCTCTTTCCATATAGTAGCGCTGGTTGGTTTCAATAAAGTCATCATTGGCTATCAGCCTGTAGGCCCATTCTTCCGTTCATCGGCCAGGGGAATGACTCTCGTCCCCTCGGTCCTGGATGCATAAGGGGATGTGGCCACGGTGGGATGGTGACAACTGGCGGTGTGTAATCTCTCAGCAATAGTGACTAATCGGGAATCCCCAACATGGAAAAATATCTTAAGACATTCAACCAGGCATGTTGATTATATTGAACCTACTCTACTCAGGAAGGAAGCTATTTAACAAGACAAAAGCCAGTACATATTCCAGAATTGCATCTACCCAATTTACCTATAAAGTCTCGGCAAGCACCACTATCTAATGCTTACTGAGGTATTATCCCAAGTCATGGAAGTTTACAGAACAATGCCATAGAAGCAGAAAACAGCTTCATTACAAAGAGGATATAGTTGGTATATACATCTGGTATCTATTACCTGACTAAACAGAGGATAAAAATAGTAAGCTGGTGTAGGATCTGGTATTTACTCTTAATCAAAGTTTATTGTCTCCAGTGCTGTTTTGTCAAAGAGAGAATTCATATATTGCAGTACTAAGGAATTAAAAGAAAATTGGCTTTTCAAATATTACTCCCAACAATGGACATATAATTCTCCCTTTCCTCCTGAAATTTTAGTCTGTTTCAGTTCAGAGGCCCTTCTTTTCTTTAAAAAAAATTAACCGTCATTAAGACATAGTGGTAATCCTATTTAAATTCAAGCTGGGATGGTGGATATGGGGCAGCTTGGGGCAGGAGTGGTGGTGGCTGGAGAGATAGTACAGCAGGTAAGGCACCTGCTTTGCATGTGGCTGACCTAGTTTGGACTCTTACCACTGCATATATTCCACAAAGCCTCAGTAGTGATTCCTGAGCCAGGAATAAACCTGGAGCACAGCCAAGAGTGGCCCTACAACAACAAAATCAGATTATGTTTGCCAGTTAGCCATTTTGATCTCTTCATGCCAAACAACAAGCAAACAAGAACACAAGGGGAGAAATAGATGGAGCCAAGAGACTCCAAGCATCACTGAATCGTGGTCCTGGAGACCCCCTGCACTGCAGAGTGGCCCTTCTGGTAGCTGACCCTGCAGGTCCCAAATAGCCCCACGTCCTGGGACTGTAGACCCCAACTGCGGGTGTAGTGGTCAGAAAATCAATGAGAGTGGTCAGTGGCTTCTTGCAAAACATTTGGGATCCCCCTGCTCAAAGTAGAACATTCAGATTTATTTGCTACAGTGCTGCAGTGGATTAAATATCAGATCACTCTAGGAACATGATCATTTAACTGAAAATGATGGTCAGAGACACTGAAGAGAATAGCACCTCAAGAAAGGCAACATAGGAGAATGGGACTTAGAGGATGTGATGCAGAATGAGGTCTTAAGACAGATGACCGTAGGTAGCCATATTTTTATCATGCAATTTTTTTCTGCTTTTCAAAACAATAAAATAATAAAACACATCTATAAATGTACAAGTATTACAATCCATGATGGAAAATAATTAGAATATTTAAAATTTATATCTGTCAAGAGGTGTGAACTTTATAACTTCCCGTTACTTTTTATACCTTCCTGTTTACTTTAGAATTTCCTGGAATAAAATAAATAAGTACAAGGTTGTCATAGCCCTGCAGTTTGATGCATAGGATGTTCTAAAAGAGTAAAGCTTGCAAGCTTTCATCACAAGGACAATTTTTCCCCTCTATTTTTTATTATGTCTATGTGAGACTATGGAGGTCAGCTTGACCTGTGGTGGCATTCATTTCACAATATATGAAAAGCACTGTGCCATATGATTTTAATATATTCAGTGAGGTAAGCAAACTCTTTCTTAATAAAACTAAAAATATATTTCTATACAATTAGAATATTTTTCATTTCTTAATAAAAGAAATTCACCCCTGGGGCCAGAGAGAGAAGTCAATAGGTTGAGCGCATGGTTTACATGTGGTGTCTTGCCGTCAGCACCCCCCGCCCCCCCCCCCCCCCCGCACTGCATGTTCCAGGACCCGGCTGGGAGTGACCCCTGAGCATTGAGCCAGAAAAAGCCCCTAAGCATCACTAGTGTTGCCTACCAAAATACACACAGACCCCAAATCCACTCTGGTAAAACTTTATAAATCAATTAAGAAGTGTAAATGAGTCCCTGTATCAAGCTGGATCATTGATGAAGGGACGACAATTAGACTTATAGAAGAGCTGAAAGAAAATAGCGGGATGTTATCTGAGAATTGTGTCCCCAGTAAAACTACTCTTCGAGATAGTAAATAACTGAACTGTTTAGATGAAGTTAAAAAAAAAAGATTTGTTCAAAGGGTATGTCTTAAAAATGTGCTGTGCCCTTCAATCCCAATAATTGAAAACAGATTCTCTGTGGTCCAATATATTTGGAATCTTAATAGATTGTGACTTGGGTACTTTGCTATTGATTTCTTTACCCTTTTGTTGCTATAACCTGTTAATTATAATTTAGGTAATAGGGTTATGATAGTATCTATATTTATGATATTTATGTACAAAGCCACTGCACATCACCACGAGCAAAATCCCCATGACCCTCAACTGCCTTCCCTTTCACCTCCAGTCTGACCCTCCTTCCACTCAACCCTTCTCCTATTATTTTTTGATTGACAGTTATGGTTTTGGCATACTTCCATCTCCCTTGGTCACCATTCGTCCTTTCCAGTGCCAGGGTGGTGGAGAAGTGATGGGACATTAGGCTGACTGGAAGTAATATTTTGCTATTCAAACCACACATTTATTCTTTTTTAAGACATTTTTTAAATTTTATTGAATCACCGTGAGATAGTTACAAGCTTTCATGTTTGGGTTACAATCTCGCAATGATCAAACACCCATCCCTCCACCAGTGCACATTCCCCACCACTAATATTCTGGGTATACCCCACCCGGGTATTTCACACCCTCCCCCTACCTCTATGGCAGACAATATTCCCCATACTCTCTCTTTACTTTTGTGCATTATGGCTTGCAACACAGACACTGAGAGGTCATCATGTTTTGTCCATTATCTACTTTCAGCATGCATCTCCTATCCCAATTGGCTCCTCCATCATTTTCTTAGTGATCCCTTCTCTATTCCATCTTCCTTCTCCCCTCCACTCATGAAGCAGTCTTCCAGCTATGGAGCAATCCCCCTGACCCTTGTATCTACTGTCCGTGGGTGTCAGCTTCATGTGATGTTATTTTATACTCCATAAATGAGTGCAGTTCCTCTGTCTGTCCCTTTCTTTCTGACTCATTTCACTTAGCATGATACTCTCCATGTCTATCCACTTATAAGCAAAGTCCATGACTTCATCTCTGTTAACAGCTGCATAGTATTCCATTGTGTAGATGTACCAAAGTTTCTTGAGCCAGTCATCTGTTTTAGGGCACTCAGGTTTTTCCATATTTTGGCTATTGTGAACAGTGCTGCAATGAATATATGGGTACAGATGTCATTTCTACTGTGCTCTTTTGCATCCTCGGGATATATTCCCGGAAGTGGTATTGTGGGTCATATGGAAGCTCAATTTCTAGTTTTGGAAGGACTGTCCATAGTGTTTTCCAGAAAGGCTGGACCAGTCGGCATTCCCACCAACAGTGAAGGAGTGTCCCTTTTTGCCCACATCCATGCCAGCACTGGTTGCTTTTGTTCTTTTGAATGTGTGACAGTCTCTGTGGTGTGAGATGATATCTCATTGTTGTTTTGATTTGCATCTCCTGATGACTAGCGATGTGGAGCATTTTTTCATGTGCCTTTTGGCCATTTGTATTTCTTTTTTGAGGAAATTTCTGTTCATTTCTTCTCCCCATTTTTTGATGGGGTTAGACTAGTGTCTTCTATATCCTTGATATTAATCCCTTATCAGATGGATATTGGGTAAATATTCTTTCCCTTTCAGTGGTTACACAAAAGATTCCATACCAGATTGCTATTGTACTAAGTACTGGGCCTCTGGGACAAGACAGTGGGATGGCATTTTCTCTCCTTAAAGCTTCTGAAACTTCTGTTCAGTGTGCATAAACAAGGAAACATTTAGCTCATCACCTTGGTTCCAGTTAGATCCACATAGAGCAAATACTCAGCAAGTCAGAACCTTCCCTCCTTTAGAGGAAAGAGGTAAAACTCTTTTATAGTCAAAGACTCCTCCTAATCATTTTCCTTATTCTTTCTCTGGATGCCCAGAATTCAAAAACTAAATACTCAGATAATAGTTACCCAGTGATTTTTAATATTTGAGAAAATAGAAAGAGCATTAATAGATTATCCATCTTTCCCTTATGTAAAGGTTGTCTAAAATAGGCTCATTAGATAGAGTGTCAGTTTTAGGATAAATAGAGATTTATTGCTAGCAATTATTTGACACAGTATTTCCCCATGGCAAATGCTTTCATAATTAGACCTCAAAAACACAATTTAAATTAAAAGAGAATGAGTGAAATCAGTTGGGTCTAAAGGAAATAGGCATGTTAACACACACCCTTAAACTAAAATCGATGCCAATACCTTCTCTGCAATAGTTAATTATCCAAGGACGCCTATGTGTGAATTGATGGCAGTTTTCCCAGTAGAGAGCAGATAAGCTAATTTAACTTTTTGGCAATATTCTTCAGCTTTATCATACACATACATATATCTGTATATATAGATATGTGTGTATATCATTATATTACTTATGGGCAAACACAAAGTTGTACCAAGTTGAAAAAAAATGAAAGTTCCCTTGTGACCAGTTGGTGTGGTGAAAAAATGTGGTGAGTTGTGAACCATAAAGAAGTTACCAGTCTTTTAGGTGCCGTTTGAAAATACCTTTTCAGATATCTTATAGAATGATCTCCAGAAAGAGATTATCAACTGATGATAAATATGTTGGGATAGATACATAATTAAATACCCAGTGAATCCTGATTCATATAGTAGTTGAATGACAAAGTTATTACCACAGGAGACTCAGAGGATTTCATCCATGGTACTTAATATTAATGCCTTAATATGTTAAACAGAGGCATGGAATAAAAATATATCAATGTCATATTTTATAGACTACCCACAAAGTTCACTTTAAAATAGCTCTATAATTTGTACTTTTGAATATTGCTACTCTCTATTGACTATTAAACCCAGGGTTTAAACGTAATTTCCAAACCCAATGTTCACTGTTTCCTTAGACAAAAACAATAAAAGATAAAATCATGAAAATCATCCCAAACTTATTTCTACTGTAATATTTAAAGCTCTTAAATGTCTTCATTAAGCTGATATTCCATTATTCTATTTCTTCATTCCTAAAATGCAGTAAACTCATTCTCTACTCTTATCGCTGGATTAAGTTCAAAGATATGGATACGCATAGGAAATGCTTCATTTTTTGTACATATCCTAGAAAAGTCAGAAAGTTCCAAATGCAGACTACAGTTTTACTCGTTTAAATTTCAAATTATAGTTACTCTGTATTGGTTGGTTAGTTTTTCAGTTTTTCAATGCTAGGCACACATATTTTTTTTCTTAGCTTTTGCATTCACAGATGGAAACAATGAATCAATCTAATCTAATATTTATTATATTCAAGTAAAGAATTTTTCCTCAAAAATTTTTGTGCTAATTTGGCAAAGTAATTTTAACATTTAGATTGCTTGAATATCATCTGTGAATAAATCATCATCTAAAAATATTTTTTTTTCTGATGCCAAGAAGCTTTTCATAGACTCTACAACTTTTGCAGTGGAAAAAAAAAAAGGAAGAGGATCCAAAAGTCTACATTGCCCTGTAGCATTGTAGCACTGTCGTCCCATTGTTCATCGATTTGCTCGAGTGGACACCAGTAAGTCTCCATTGTGAGACTTGCTGTTACTGTTTTTGGCATATGGAATATGCCATGGGTAGCTTGCCAGGTTCTGCAAAAATTCATGGTTGCTGCTCCATCATTCCATTTCTTGCAAGGGAGGATTGACCCATTCTCACCCTCCTGTGAGAACAAACTCTCATTGGTGTTCATTCAGAAGCCAAGACTGCAGCGTGACAGGTGAGAGAAAAACGAAGATCCAGGTAAGATCTTTGAACCCTCGGAAAAGATTAATTTAGAAACAAAGCCTCTCGGAGAAGATCTGGTCATACTTACAGTCGGAAAAAAAGGGTTGAACGAGAGCTGAGACTTACAAGAACAAAAACTTAAAGCTGATTTAAAAAAATGAGAAGCTAATAAAGTTCTATAGAGAGTCAAGCACAAATGGTCTATGAGGATTCTTTAATGATGTGCTATGTCAACAGCTAGTGTTTTGTGAGTATTCATTAGAAAAGCTACGCTGGACAATTGTTTTATTAAAGATGATCAAGCTTTATGAGCTAACACTTTTGAGTCGCTGATGTGATTAATGATTTTTCTAATTATTCTTCATTATTAATAAGCAGCACTAAGGTAAATGTGTACACATAAGAGTTTTCAAGATCATAAATTTGCATTAGTTTTGACACAATATTTGTCACTGTATAATTGACCCCATCCCAAAATGGCAGATGGATTTTTTAAACAAACAGGTGTTCTGCTGCTACTAAAAATGTTTTCATCTAGTTGGTGATTATAAACATATTGTCACCAACAGAAAAAAAATTCTGTTTAACTCCATATATCTAGTTTTTTTTCCCCTTACAGTGATTCCTTACTTGAAATTGGCTAAGCTACGTAGAATTTATTTTGCCATTCTTACCATACATACAAATATTTTCCTAATTTACTTGATTCCTATAGAACAAAGTAGGCAAATCGCTTTCTTCCCTTTTTCTATCATCATGATTCAGTCTCACAGATTGCAGAAGATCAAAGAGGTCACTAATTTCACTGCGAGTTTTGCCAGCTACTGCAAAACTTTTCTAGTTTTAGAAACCAGAAAATAAAATCAATTACACCTGCGTCTTCAAGAGCAGTGAATGTGATGGGAAAACATCATCTTCCTGTATTCCTGAATTCCTACTTCTGAATTGTAATGAACTAAGAGGAAAAATCATTCTTTCAACTTCAGGGATATTGTATCTTTCCGACTTCCCGGTTGGGGGCTCCAGCTGGAGGAGAGATCCATGAGTTAACATGCCTTTGTGACAGAATGTGGAGACACCAATCACAGTATTGGGTACATAGAGGTTATTCCATAGCTTAAAAGCCACTTCCATTCTTGGCATTAAATATCAGCTTCAACAAGCCTGTAACATGATAAAGACTGTGTTGAGACTGGGAGGATATTTCAGGAGATAGGGTCATAGACACCAAATCCCCAGCACCATAAGGATTCCCAAACATTGACAGTGTGGCACCCCGATTCGTTCCCCCCAGGTCCCCACCAAAAACTAAAGGATATTATTAACAGTTCCTATTCCTATTACTACCAAGATCTCTGTTAGCCTGAGAAGTTTGGAGTCATTTTCAAAAATTCTTTTGTAGTTACTGAGACTCTTCAAACAGAATAAATCCAATTAGCTTGAACGGCAGAAGAGAGGGACTGAGCAAGAGTTTAATCATACATTTGAGGCGGTTATTTTCTACCATGGCATATAAAGTATTTACTTTTCATTAAATTCACTAAATATTTGCTTGATACGTATTAGGTACAAGAAACTTCAGTATACAATCTGAAAAGTGCAAAATGCAGGTTTTGGCAGTTCTTGTCAACCAGGAATTTAGATTCACTTCCAATGCCTCCAGATGCACTGTAGAGGGGCCGTCGAACTAGTAAAGGGGTGAAGGAGTTCACCTAGTAACTGACTGACATGGCTCCCACCCACAACAGTGCCAGTGTTCCCGCCCCTGAGCACTGCCAGGACTAAGTCCTTAGCATTATCGTGTGTGCCAACCCGCCAAAAATAAAAAATAAATATACTGCTCACAAGTCAGATAAAATGTGAAAGTAAATGAGATCCCAACATTATTGCATAAACATTAAAAATAATACAGAAATGACTTAAAGTACCTTGTCGTTTGGGGGAGTGTTGGCACCCAGCAATGTTCAGGGCTCGCTTTGTCTTGGTTTTGTGATTAGTATCATGCTTAGTGGGACTCAGCCCATAAGGGACTGAACCAGGATCAGGTATGTGCAAGATAAGCACCTCTAGCCCGGCGCTCTCCTCATTATAATGAAAGTTGAGAAGTTCACATAGGATTGAGCAACTGTGGTCAAGCACAGTGTCCTCTGTGCCTGTGTTAGATGGAGGAGACGCAGATGTGGTTCTTAAGGTCACTGCTCCAGAAGGAACGCCATCATTTAAACATACCAACAGGCAGTGGTTGGAATTTGGCGACTCTGAAGATAGATGGAAAAAAATGAAAATCTCTAAAGAATCACGATCAGGATCACGAAATCCCATTATCACCGATTTCTCAGGCGGGCTCAGTAACATCTCATTTCGTCCTTTCCCTGAGATCTTAGAAGTCCATCTCGACTCGACCCTCCTAACGATGTTGCACTGGGGGCTCTTCAGGGTCAGGGGAATGAGATTCAACTTCTTACTTGATTTTGCATATGAATACACCATGGGAAGCTTGCAAGGCTGTCCCATGTGGGCAGGAAAGTCTCAGAAGATTGCCAGTTTCTCCCAGAGGGAGAAGGAGAAGTAGGCTAAAGTAGGCTTCCCCGGGGCCCTCAGAGGGGATGGGCTCCAGCTCTAAAGAATAAAAAGTGAAAATCCAAGACAATTTATCAGCTCTCTCCATGTGGGGAATTCTTATCTATAGAAATAATCTAAATGCAATGAAAAAAATCTGTAAAGTATATTTTATCCTTTGAGTGCATTGAATAGATGTAAAGAAAACCAAAGTAAACTAACACTGGGAATGTTTATGTATTTGTATGAAAAATTCTTGTTTTTTCTGATCTCACATAAAATTATATTGATTTTCCATATTGTTTATCAGATAATTTTTTCAATAAGTTATGAAGAATAGGAATATATTACTGGAACTAAGATTGCTTGAATCATAGTATCTCCTGTTTTTTTTTCTTTTTAGGTCACACCCAGCGATGCACAGGGGTTACTCCTGGCTCTGCACTCAGGAATTACTCCGGCAGTGCTCAGGGGACCATATGGGATGCTGGAAATCAAACCTGGGTTGGCCATGTGCAAGATAAACACCCTACCCGCTGTGCTATTGCTCCAACCCCAGCATCTCCTGTTTTTTAATAATATATTTAATTCCTTGAACTCATCACTCGTCGTCCCACTGATCTTCGATTTGCTGGAGCGGGCACCAGTAACGTCGCCATTTGTCCCTGTCGCATGCTAGTGCAGCCCAATGATACCTGGTCGCTCCAGGAACAGGAAGAGCCTCAAATTGTTCATTCAGGAATTTGACGAAGAAATCTGACCATCTAGTTGGTGGGTGGCCCCGAGGTCTTCTGACGTCCCGTGGAATCCGTTGGTAACAGCTCTAGTCCAGCGGTCATCTCTGAATCGCATCACATGACCGGCCCATCTGATTTTTGATGCCTTGGCAAACGAGACAGCATCCCTGATTCTTGACCGTCGATGGAGGTCACAACTCCGGATTCCTTCTCTCACTTGAGTGAGATGTGATACTCCTAGCATAGCTCTTTCGATTCCTCTTTGGGATACCCGCATTCTCATCCTGTTTGCGTAGGGCCCAGGTCTCTGAGGCATATGTTAGTGCAGGAAGAACGGTGGAATAGAAAGAGCCCAAATTCCTTGAACAGATCTCAATATTTAAGTGTTTTCTTAAAATGTGCTTGAATGTGTAAGTGATAAGTTAAAAACCAAACACATGCTTTATAGGAAATCCATTGAGCAAAGACTAGTAGAAAAAAATTAGTATTAGGAAAAAAATGTGATAGTTCTTATATTTATGGCAGGCTAGACAAAATTATAGTAAACTGTTTGATTTAACTGTCCATTATTTCCTTCCTCAAGGCAAAGTGATAAAAGTCAACATTATTTACATCTATATAATGTAATGTTAGTTGGGGATCTCTTTGTAGAGTAGCCATAAATAGATTTTTTTGTTTATAACTTCACTGGCATAGCTCAACAATTACATGAAATTTTCAAAGTTCAGTGGGACTTCTGATTTATTTTTCTAGTTTTCTATATTGTGCATAAAATATTAAGGACATATTTAAATGGTTGAAAAAACTTTGGGCTATTTTAAGTTTTCTACAAGGGTTTCTTGATAGCACAATGGGTAGGACGTTTGCATTGCATGCAGCCGACCCGGGTTCGATTCGTCCATCACTCCTTGGGAGCCGGGCAAGCTACTGAGAGTATCTTGCCCACAGGGCAGAGCCTGGAAAGCTACCCGTGGCATATTTGATATGCTAAAAATAGTAACAAGAAGTCTCACAATGGAGATGTTACTAGTGCCTGCTCGAGCAAATCGACAACAGTGCTACAGAACTGTGCTACAAGGGTTTCTTTAAGTACTTATTTTTAAGTACTTATTTTTAAGATATTTCTTCACATTTTCTATTTGTACATTGTGTCTAAAATAATATTTAAGGATATGTTGACATTTAATTTGTAAAGGCAGTAATAGAACTAAAAGTATTGTGACCAATTACTATTTCCTCAATGTTCAGTTCTACCTCCAAAACCAAACAACCCATTGCTAACTTTACAGCTCTACTTACTCTTTAAAAAGGAAATCAGTGGCCAGAAAGAGAGTGCAGCAGGCAGGGATTTGTCTCAAATGTAATCAACTCAGGTTCTATCCCTAGCACCACATATATTCCCCCAAGCCTCGCCCAGAGTGAGCCCAGAACACAGAGCCAAGAGAACTACCAGGTGTGGCCCAAAAATCAAAACCAGAAATCAGATTATTTTAGGCCACTGAAACATCTACGATAGCAGATCTCACCTGTGTAAACAAAACTAATAGAAATTGAAAACAAAAACCAACTCCTCGGGGACTCTGATAAATAAACCAACATGGGGAAGTTGGGTGGGAAATCAACATTTAAAGATGGAATGAACTGCAATAAAATATGCCTTTCCTCTTTCCATCTGAAGGTTGGCCCAGGCACACTACTTGTAGAGTGCACTTAGCAGTGATTCAGAGAAATGCCCTATTTCTGCCTAAATGATCAGGAACGTGGAATTCTGCCAGTGAACGTCTGTGAGGAAGAAATATTTCTTCTCTTCCTTTTCTCTTCTTTCCAGTTCTACCCTAATAGCTGTCTCAGAGTTGACCTGGACAACAATAATAAAAGCTGGAGAAAACCTGCCATTCTGGATTAAAGAATCTGGGAAACACAGACTTGAAAACTTAGGAATATGGGGTGGAATCTTCAGGATTTTCCTCTCCCTTTCCCTCCTTCTTACATGATACATGGCCCCAATCATACCGAATAATATTACATACTAGAGTTAAATGTATTTGTATAAATTTTGTCAGAAGAGGGAAAGAGGATTGGTAGGTTCCAGACAGTACAGCAAATTCCAGGGGATGAAAGAACGAATAAGAATCCTCTATTGAGGGCTGAAGTGATAGCACAGTGGGTAGGGCATTTGCCTTGCACTCGGCCAACCTGGATTCAATTCCCCGCATCCCATATGGTCCCCCGAGCACCTCCAGGAATAATTCCTGAGTGCATGAGCCAGAAGTAACCCCTGCACAACGTTGGGAGTGACCAAAAAAAGCAAAAATAAAATCCTCTATCTGGACCTAGACTGGGACCCGAGCAGGGAGGGTCCTTACACACTGGTATTCCATGTAGCTCCCCAACCCCCTCCAGGAGTGATCACTGAGAGCAGGACTAGAGTAAACCCTGAGCACAGCCCGTGTGGCCTGAAAAAAATAATAATAATAAAGCACATCCTCTAGATTTTTCAAAGAAAAAAATCCTTGACTGTCCCACCAGCAGTAATGTCTGAAATATATTTCCTCCCTCCCTTCCCTCAGACCCTCTCCTTCCCTCTCCCTCCCTCTCTCTCCCTCCCTCTCTCTCCCTCTCCCTTTACCCTCCCTTTCTCTCTCCCCCCTCTCTCCCTCTCCCTCTCTCTCTGTCTCTCTCCCTCTTTCTCTGTCCCCCTCTCTCCCTCCCTCTCTCTGTCTCTGTCTCTGTCTCTGTCTTCTGTCTTCTGTCTTCTGTCTGTCTCTCTGTCTCTCTGTCTCTCTGTCTCTGTCTCTCTCTCTCTGTTTCTCTCTGTCTTCTGCCTGACTTAAAAACAAATCATGTTTCAAGTGACCTTACTAGGATACTAACTTACATAAAAGAACATTGGGAATGGCTGAGAAACAACTCACAAAACTATCACACAAAGAAACAAGAAAGTTGGATGGGTATTCGAGCATTGTATAACTGAGATTCAAACCTGAAAACTTTGTAACTTTCGACATGGTGACTCAATAAAAAAATTAAAAAAAAAAAGAAACAAGAAAGTTAATCAATTCTTATAGTCTGGGGAGGAGGTGGAGTGTTAGGATAATCAGATATTAAGGCAATTACCATAACTATACTCTACAAGGTAGTATAAAATGGTCTTCAAATTTTGCTAATTGCTGCAGTGAGAAATGGTCCTCTTAAATGAATGTCTTTCTGTCTTGGGTAGATACCCCAAAGTGTTTTTGGTAGATAGCCAAAAATGGAATTGCTAAGTCAAATGGTAGTTCAATTTTTAGTTTACTGAGAATGCTCTATATTGGGAAACAAATTTTAAGGGTAGATTCTACATCCTCTATTAGAATTTTTGGATGTAATAATAGTATTAATCTATTAGAACAATAATGTCATGATTAAAGCACCTAGATGGGAAAACTAAAAAAAAATTATTATATGACCTATGTTATCTTCCAAGGTAAGTTCTTCAGATTTGTGGGAAAGGATGACAATGCTATCTCAGAACTTCAAGAAGGAAAGATGGTAGGTACTGATTAAATGCAATAAATGTCTTTCCTTTGAAATGCTCAAAACATCTATGAGTCTGAAAATATATATATATATATTATGTGTGAAATATAGCACTGTAGCACTGTTGTCCCATTTTTCATCAATTTGCTTGAGCCGACACCAGTAATGTCTCCGTTGTGAGACTTGTTATTGTTTTTGGTATATGGAATACCCCACAGGTAGCTTGCCAGGCTCTGCCGCGCGGGCAGGATACTCTTGGTAGCTTGCCAGGCTCTCCAAGAGGGATGGAAGAATCGAACTCGGGTCGGCCGAGTGCAAGGCAAATGCCCTACCGGCTGTGTGAAATATATACATGCAATATTTAGATATTTATGTAACATATAATATATTAAAATTCAATATGTAATAAAATATATACCCCAAATCTGAAAACAACAAAAATGTCCAAACACAGATGACTGGGTAAGAAACTATGATACATATACACAATGAAATGCTACTTAGTCATATGAAGTCATGCAATTTGCTGTGATGTGGATGAATCTGGAGAGAGTCCTGTTAAATGCAATCAGTCAGAGGGAGAGGAACAGACTTGGAATGGTCTTTCTCAGAGGTGGGATATAAGCAGCTTATTTTATATCCCTCGGGGTAAGTCAGAAGCCAAAGGCACTAGAAACGAAGAGCAGAAGAACTGGTCTTTCGTAGGAAGCTGGTGCTGGGTGGGACGGGGGCAATAAGTTAGGGAAGGGGACACTGGAACAGTCATGGAGAGAAATGTAGGCTGGAGACTGGGGGAATGCAGGGACATTGGTGGAGAGTAGTGGACACTGGTGATTGGTGTGGGAACTTAGTATGCCTGAATCCCAACCCCAAATATCTTTGTAACCTTGTAATTTATTGTGATTCAATGGGAAATAAATATTTTTAAGTAAAAAGTGTTAATAAATTTAAATTAAATACTTAAGAATAGTTAACTCACCTAAAAGTATCCCATAAAGAGGAATCAAAACTCTGCTATGACACCCTCCTTGTTTTCTTTCCCAAACATTGTCCCGATCCCTACAAGCTTCTTACAGAGCTATTTGTCTCTCCTCTACTAATTTTTCCTATGTAGGCTGTGCCACCTTCCCCTGTCTACTGTATTCAGTCTACATGAACTGTGTTTCCGTTTCTAAAACATCCTCGGCACTGGTGTTCGTGTCAGCGCCATCAGTGGAACTTCATTCATCTCTTACCCCACTCAGCCTTAACACATTTCACTTAACTTTATCTCTTCAACTCTCTCCTTTCTTGTTCTAAAGTCTTTTCAAGCCTTTCCTCGAATCTAATTTATCACCCCTCTATTTTCATGTGCCCTGAAACTTCATAATTTCAAACATTGCAATTATTAAGGGGTAGTTTTAATTTCTATGTACAAGGAAAGCGAAAACAAAATTTTGATTGAAAGAGGACAAGAGCAATTAATTCTAAAGTTGTTGCTATACACAGTGTTTCAAAAAAAAATAATGGGGTTATATTTGGGTATTATACATCTTTCTCACTAAACATAGTTAGGCGTGTGTTGCCAGAATATCTGTAGGGAAAGTAATAATGAGATTGAGCTTGGCCAATCAAGAAATAAAAGAATTAGTTTAAATATACATTAGCACACACTCTCTTTCCTTCTCTCTCTCTATATATATACATATATACACACATGCACATATATATTTTACATAATATCTTGTTTTATATATAATATAATATATAATGTATGTTAATGAGTATAAGTGTATGTGCATGAGAGAGACAGAGACACACATTATTCTGAGTTTTTAAGGCTATAATGTCTGATACAGGTGCTGGTATGTAGGCAGCAATGAAGTAGCACTTGGTTTGCATGTATGAGATCTGGCTTGTTGCATTAGGTCCCTGGAAACACAGGGAAAAAAGCAAGACAGAAGTGTATGTCTTGCATAGTGCTACAAAAATGTATTCCTTTTCTGGAGGATAATACATATATGGAGAAAACAAGACCCCAGACGTATTTACCCTCTCCCTTCTCTAATTTCTGGTGGTCAGAACTGTTAAAAGAAGCAAAAGTGAGGGGAAATAAGCTAGAAGAACACTTAAATATAGACTTCATAAAAGCAGGAACTTTATGATTTACTTTCTGTAATAGCCACAATTCTTTGAATATTATTTATTAGAGATGTTCAAAAACTATTGTTGAGTGAAGTAAATAAGGGTACACTTTCCAAGCTCCATTAGGGCAAAATTATATCAAATTTAGTCTCCACTGTATTCTCAATGCACAGCATATTTCCAGACAGTAATAGACATTTAAGCATATGTTATATGCAGAGAGTATATATATATATTTTAAAGCACTCACAAAAATTAAATTAGAAACCCTAATTTTGAATGGATAAGTTTGCTTATTTTTAGCCACAATCAAAATTTCACGATTTGTAAGGATGGGAAATAGCATTGGAGAACTCAGCTCCTGGGATCAGAGTGAAAGCACAGAGGGTGAGACACTTGCCTTGCGTGAGCCCAGCCAGGGGTCCAGGCAGATGGGATGCATCCCAGATGGTCCCCGGAGCACCAGAAGGTCCTCCCGAAAACAATAAATAGAAATTGTTCACATTTTTCTGGGTGAGAAAACTGAGACTCAGAATGGCTAGGCAATTTGTCAGTCATAATACAAGTGGTTTGGTCCCGGTCTCTCTGACATCATCCGTGCTTTCCCACTTTTCTTGGTCACACACTTCCATAGCAGATGGAGAATATCGGTCTGAGGCTGGGTCTGGGTTGGTCCCGGGAGCCAGTCATTTGCTCATAGAGCCTCGCCCGTAGAAAACTGGGGTGTACAGACTCAAGACACATTCACCTAGAGGATATCAATGAGTCTACAAAAAAACCCACAACTTTGCCCACGGGTTGCCTTTGGAATGCCTGAGTCAAGCAGCTGTCTTGCACTTATACCTCTGTGAGCTCTCATTCAACGCTGTAATAGGCTTCATTCTCATTTGTACTTTATTTCTCTGATCTGAAAAATGGATAGAATGCTTTTTATGGTGGAAATATTATTTAATGGGTCCAACTTGGCTTATGCTACTTTAATTGTACTTCTTATGTTTCTAATATAAGTTCCTGGAAGATACAAAGTCCCACGAAATTGATTAAATGAGGCATATCCCCCTTTATGGGAGAAAATGCCTAACAGGTACTGTTGGGTCTATGCAGAATACAGTCCCACAGGATAATCTTTCTAAGTTTCTATGGTGTAATGGGCTAACCAGGAGTTACTCTCATTTTCTCAAAAAAAAAAAAGTGAATAAAGGAGGCTCCATAAAAATGAAAATGGAATTGATACTTTTAAAGCCAAGGGAATCACTCTTATGGATATATTTTTACCTTAAGCACATCAAATACTTTGCTTAATGCCTTTAACGTAAAACATACATGCCATACATGGCCAGCTTCCATTATTTTGCTCCAGCGTGAGGCTCCGCCCAAGAGTATGGAAAGCGGCCTGGAGCGTGGTGGTGGTTAGGTTGTAGAGGTCGGCTGCTGGGCTGGGTCCCTCCGGTAGGGAAGGATCTCACCGCCCCCCTCTGGGGCGCCCCAAGTCAAAACAGCCTGGCGCAGAGTCAGGTGGCATGTTATAGGGGCCTCACTTTATGCTCCCTTCTAGGAGAAGCAGACTTGAGTTCTGGACGGTGGCTGATGAGATTATCTGGCGCGGCAGGGGGTGGTTTATGGGCATGACCCCTGGGCCCCTGGAGAGTAGGAAGCAGGCAGAGGATCTCTGCTCCCGGGTCTCATTGAGCCCAGAGTCCAAGGTCACAAAGTTCCGCATTACCTGGGATCCGTGGGACTTAATTATTAAAAATAATTCATATTTTTTATTAATTTTTTAAAATACAGTCACCGTGAGTTTACAAAGTTATTCATGTTTGGGGTTTCAGTCATACAATGTTTCAGCAACCCCTTCACCAGTGTCACTTCCCTCTCCCAATCCCCTCTCCGGTTTCTTCCCAACCTTCTAGAAGAGGACTTTTTTATCTACATTATTGCACTGCAGTTTACAGTACCATTGCTGATAGTGTTTCATACATAACATTTTGCCTCTTTCAGCACCAGCTCCTCCTCTCAGTTGAACCCTTTCCTCCACCATAGATGTTGCTCCTTCCTGTCCTATCTCCAGCCCCGTCGAGTGGCAAGTTTCCGACTGAACACTGATTCTCATGCTCTTTGCTTCCATTGCCTTCCTTTGGGTATTCATTATTCCACCACTATACTTCTTTATGTCCCACATATAAGAAAGAGCATTCTTGTCGGTCTTTCTCCTTCAGACAAACTTCACTTTATATGATACAGTCCAGGCCACTTCATATAGAAGCAAAAGTTCATGACTTTATCTTTTCTTATGGCCGAGGAATAGTCGATTGTGTCTATCTATCATAGTTTCTTTATCCGTTCTTGGACATGGGTTATTTCCAGGTTTGTGAGTTGTAGACAATGCTACAAGGGACATAGGACTGCAAATATCTTTCTCTATTTTGTTTTAGGACCCTTGGGGGTATATTCCAAGAAGTGGGGCAGTGGGTCAAATGATACTCAATTCCTAGGTTGTTTTAGGGATGTCCATATTGTTTTCCAGAATGGCTGGGACAGTGGAGATTCCCACCAGCACTGAGGGTCCCTTTCTCCAAAAAGTACATACATAGGGAAGAGCATAGACAGATTTCTCCATGGCACTAAAGCTACAGGCATTTTCAAGGATGAAATGCCACTGACAAAACAAATGAAGGCAAAGATAAACAGATGGGGCTACATTAAATGAAGAAGCTCCTGAACATCAAAGAAAATGATGACCAGAATACAAAGACAACACAGAGAATGAAAATAATAATTACAAAACACTCATCCAATAAGGGGTAAATAGCAAAGATGTGTAAGTCACTGGTGGAATTTTACAAGAAAAAAAACACATCTAAACCCATCACTAAATGGGGAGACAGATGAACAGAAACTTCCACAAGGAGGAAATTCAAATAGCCAAAAGGCACATGAAAATTGCTCGACATCACTGTTCATTAATAACATTTTCAGAGTTCTGCATTTAGGGACTGGAAATATTGTACAGAGAATAGGGAGCTTTCCTTACACTCAACCAGTGTGTTTGATCCCCAGCATCTTATATGGTCCCCTTGAGCCCCTCCATGAGATATCTCTGAGCACAGAGCCAGGAGTAGACCCTGAGCACTCTCAGTTATGGCTTAAGAAATAAATTTATATATACATATTTTAATATATGTATCCATATATAAATATATATAAAGTTCTACCATTTAGACCAATTTAAGTATATAGCCCTGGGTTTTAAATACCTTATGCACTTTTTATTATAATGCATTATTTAATGTAGTGTGGACAATATCAAGGTGATTTAAAACCCTATGAAAGAAATTGCATTTGAATTAAAAATTTACAAACATCTATGTTTGGTGGCAACTATAATTTGAAAAAAAGCATGAAAAAGCTCATGAGATCCTTTAGGATTAACTTTCAATATGTTTCCATTATGTGCATGAACACAATGAGTTGGAGAGATTAAATTTATCCAACTGCTGTAACTCATTTTTTTAATTTGAAAGTTTAACTCTTTGGGTTTTAAATTATTAAAACATTTTGTATTCTGATCATGAAGTTATTTCTCTTCTAAAGACTGTTGGAGGAAATGGAATTTATAGCTTAAGAAATCAGCTCAAGAAATTCACCCTTTAGAATCATGACCATAGACATTCCTATGACTTCAAAAAATATTTTGTGGCTTTCATCATTTTATATAAATAAGTACATTAGAAATTTTAGTTCTAACGGTATTTCCTGAGGGATCTTTCTAAGTTTAGAGAAACTAAACTAATAAGTTGTGCCTCTTATATTGGATCATCATCATCATCATCATTATCATCATCATGTTGATTGTCGATTTTCTCGAGCAGTCTCAGTAATGCCTCCATTCGTCCTAGCCCTGAGATTTTATAAGCCTCTCTTTACTCATCCTTCCCAACAGTGCCGCATTGGAGGCTCTTTCAGGGTCAGGGCAATGAGACTCATTATTGTTACTGGTTTGGGCATATGAATATGCCACGGGGAGTTTGCAAGGCTCTCCCATGCAGGCAGGAAACTCTCAGTAGCTTATGCAACTTTTTTAGAGCAATTTTTAAAACAAGTTGAAAAGGAGTGATGGGAGCAGATGTCAATGCACTATTGACGTTCAAGTTGAAATATTTACTCTTTCACGAGGACATTAACTGAGTTTTGAAAGATTTCCTTTGTCAGTTTTTAAAAATTCCTTTAAAGTTCTACTTTATTGACCATTTCTATTATGAGACTGAGAGTTATAAAACCTTTGCTGAACTCACCATTCTCAGTCTCAGGACCCATCTACACAATACCCTTAAATATTCTTTTTATTTACTTATTTTTATTGATTCACTGTGAGATACAGTTAAAAAGCTTTCACGATTGAGTTTCAGTCATGCAATGATCAGGAACAAGACAAGGTTGCCCACTCTCACCACTCCTATTGAATATACTACTGTAAGTACTTGCCATAGCAGTTAAGCAAGAAAAAGATATCAAGACAGCATCCAGACAGGAAAGGAAGAAGTTAAGCTATCACTATTTGCAGATGACATGATGCTATACTTAGAAAATCCTAAAGACTCTATCAAAAATAAGCCACTAGAAACAATATGTTTGTATAGTAAAGTGACAGGTTATAAACTCAATACCCAAAAGTCCATGACTTTCCTATAAACAAATAATTAAAGAGAAGAAAGAGATATTTTAAAAACAATCCTTAATTATTTTTTCTTAAGGGAAAGGGCATCTCCCAAGCAAGAGTCTGCATGAAGGTATAGTATTATTTAAGTTAAAGAAAGAACTCTAGGATCACATCTGACAAGGAATGCATCCCCCACCCTTGCAAGCAGCAGAGCTTGGGGAGCTACAGGTACCAGAGATTGAACTGTGTTGGCTGCATGCAAGGCATGTGCCTTTTAGCCCTCTTGTTCTCTATTCAGCCCCAAGGAATTACTCTTAAGTCACTACCAAACCTCTACGTTTACTCTTGCTAGTCTTGTGCTTAATATTCTGCTCCTGTAATTCATAAATCACTAAGTTCATTGGACCGTAGGCTATCCTTTCTGGTCTGAGATACACAATTAAACTTATATCAGAGTGATTGTCAACAAAGGCATGACAGGAATATTTACAGCTGATATTTTGGGTGTGGTGGATATAGAAGACTTTATAGAAGAAGGAAGCGGGGTTGGTACAATCTGTCTGGTACAAACTTCTAATCTGACCATAGATGGATAAAATAGCAACATGATCTTATCATTCGAGCTGCATAGAAGATTCTCCTTTCCTATACTTGTATCAAAACAAATTCTTTGCTTAAAACTACTAGAAAAGTGAGTCATATATATCAGAATATGTATGTATATATATGTATATATATGTATATATATATGTATATACATATATATATCAATACATCAATCAGGTCTCAAAGGAGCGATAGTACAGAGGGCAGGGCATTTGCCTTGCACAAGGCCAACCCAGGTTCAATTCCCAGCATCCCATATGGTCCCCCAAGCACCACCAGGAGTAATTCCTGAGTGCAGAGCCAGGAGTAACCCCTGAGCAATTGCCGGGTGTGACCCAAAAAGCCAAATAAAAAGGACTAAAATTATTAATAGAAAGAAAACAATAAAGTGAGTTATATACTACTCACTTTACAGCCATAGAGGATTTGTTGATAAAGAAATTAAGCATCTGTATGTCCTTTGCATGTATGTCTGTTGCACATGACAAACACAAAGCAGCCCCTACAATATTTAGAAGGTTATCAAGCTAAGAAGAGCTTTTTACTCCAGTATGGAGACAAACATTTGAATTAAAGATATTCCTGTAGAGTTGTATGAGAAAATATAGCAAGAATCTAGAGGGAATGCTTTCCAGAGTGTGTTTCCTTCAACCATGATTGATCAGGGTGGAAAGGGCCAATGTCTTTTTTTAACTATTGTTTTTTTATTGAATCACCATGAGATAGTTACAAGCTTACATGTTTGGGTTACAATCTCACAATGATCAAACACCCATCCCTCCACCAGTGCACATTCCCCACCACCGATATCCCGGGTATACCTCCCCCTTTCCTTTCCTCCCCCTGCCTCCATGGAAGACAATATTCCCCATACTCTCTCTCTACTTTTGGGCATTATGGCTTGCAACACAGACACTGAGAGGTCATCATGTTTGGTCCATTATCTACTTTCGGCATTCATCTCCCATCCCGACTAATTCCTCCAGCCATCATTTTCTTAGTGATCCCTTCTCTATTCTATCTGCCCTCTCCCCTCTGTTCATGAAGCAGTCTTCCAGCTATGGGGCAATCCTCCTGGGCTAGTGTCTTATAGATCCCCTGCAGGTCATAAGACACTATGATTCCCAGCACCCCATATGGTCCAAATATATTATATTATATTATATTATATTATATTCAGAAGAATATAATCTCTGAAAGGGCAGGAAGGGCCTCATTTTCAAACCACATAAATATTAAAAACAATAAGGTAATGAATGGGCTTCTGATTCAGAAAATCAAGAATTCTTTGGTAAATTTTAGTGAAATAATGGGATAGAAGTTCAATTGTTAGGACTAAGTAAAAGATAACTAGCAGATTATGGGCATACTTGAAGGGGCTCTAATCAAAAAGAAACTATATAACATGATAATAATTGATAAATTAAATCATTCTCTTCATTCTTTTTTACATAAAGAAGAGCCACACTATAACGGTGTCAAACAAGCATGAACCTTTCAAGAATAAGGATTAATTACCTTTGAAAGTTAATCTCAATTAATACCTCTAAGTATTGTAGAATGCTAGTAGCAAATAGCACTGTTGTCTCATTGTTCATCGATTTGCTGGAGCGGGAACCAGTAATGTCTCCACTGTGAGATTTTGTTGTTACTGTTTTGGGCATATTGAATACACCACAGGTAGCTTCCCAGGCTCTGCCATGCGGGCGGAATACTCTCATTAGCTTGCTGGGCTCTCCAAGAGGGACGGAGGAATCAAACCCAGGTCAGCTACGTGCAAGGCAAACGCCCTACCCACTGTGCTATCTTTCCAGCCTCATAGAATGCTAGGGTACAGGAATGCATTACAACTATTAAAGTTTGTTCTCTAATTTATAATTTAATATACACATAAATGCATCTGTATTACTTTTACAATAAAGAAGAGGTGAATATGTAAGCTACGTAAATATTCTTTACCACTCAATGTGTTTCTTTCAGACAATACTGTATTCTTTAATTTTCCAATGTCAAAAAAATAACTGGTGATGAAAAATTTCCGAATTTCACTCACACAATAAGTTATTCCAAGAATCTTCAAAACCATACAGATATTCAAAAATATGCAGAATGCTATCTCTGCTTTTAAGTCCAATAATGACAATACACCCAAATAAGACCCAAATAAGTTTTCCCCTTCAAGATTTTTTAATCAGTCACTTTGAGAAAGACTCTTACAAAGCTGCTCATAATTAGATTTGTCATACAGTGTTCCAATACACATCTCTCCACCCGTGTACACTTCCCAGCACCAGTGTCCCCAGTTTCCCTCCCATCACCCCCACCCCACCCCCAGCCTATCTCTATGGCAGGCACTTCTCTCCCCCTCTCTCCCCACCTCTTTCTTATTCATTCTCCTCTCCCTCTCTCTTTCTCCCCCTCTCCCTCTCCCCTCTCCCTCTCCTTCTTACTCTTTCCCTCTCTCTCCCTCTCCTTTTGGGCATTGTGGTTTGCAAAACATACACTGAAAGGTTGTCCTGTATAGCGTAAATCCCTTTACCTACTTCTAACACTCAGTTTTTGCTCAGCATGATCATTTCCAGCTAAGTTTTTAAGTAGTCAATTTTTCACTTTATGGAAGGAAATACAGAAGCAGTCCTACCTTTCATTTCACTATTATTTATTTTTATTATTATTTATTCACTATTATTTATTTCACTCTTATTGTTCTGAACCCTATTTTAATTTTGCTGATTACCTGAGACTCCGGAATAATCAATACTGATTTTTCCCCTTTGAGCAGATTACTGGTACTTATTTTCCAAGCCATAAAATGGATTTAATTTGGAGAAATATTTTACTATTGCTACTCCTATTGTAGCCAGTTTCTAATAGAGCAAAACCTCAGAATTTTAAACTATATTTTAAACTATATCATAAGGATTTTACACATCAACTAACTTTGAATCTCTTAATAGCTTTTCAGGGTGACTATATCCTTCTATAACACGAATTTTTTAAACACCTTATGAAAATGCCCTTCTTGAATCTGTGCTCAGGACGTGTCTATCCAGAGACTATCAAAATTTACCTGCTCTTGTCTCATTTCCCATGCATCCTTGGAAAGTCTACTAGGCTGACTTGTTAAAAGCATGAGCAAGTATTGCAGATTATTTTTTTCATTGCATTTAATTCAGTGCACATGAGCTATGACTTTTATATGCCTGGACTCTCATAAAATTCTGAGCACACATAGATAAGTGAAATGAAATTCCTGTCCCGAGTAGTTCTGAAATCAGGAAGCTATTAGTAAACTTTATCCAGGAAGGCTCTGAAAAATATGATTTTAAATAGAAAAGAATACTCCGCTCTCATTGTTATAAATGTTTTTACCCACATTTTGACAGGTATGGTCCTGGAGAAAAATTCCATAAGTGAAAGGTACTAGGATACAGCAGTCCACAAAAGAAATGCAATGTTTTGAAGGTAGGAGGTAATTCTATGCCCACAATCATTCAACACATGGGATTACATTTTGCCTGTGTTTTCTAGTCCCAGATATTCCCAGAAGGTCTGACACTAACTTGCACTATGACACACCCAGCTTATCAATTATTATTTTGGAGTTGGGGCCACACCCAGCAGTGTTGAGGGCTGACTCCGTATTTAATGCTCACGTAGCATTCCAGTGGGGTTCATGAGACCCTAGTCATGCCAGTGGTATTGAACCCACATCTGGGTTCAGTTGTTCCAGCATTCTTTGCTGAAGAGATTATCATTGTTACAATGTTTTGCTTTTTCATTAAGACATTGACCATGTTTATGAATTTATTTGTGAATTATCTATTCTGCTCCAATGACCAATGTTTTAGTGATTTCACCATTACCACACGGTTTTGATTATTGCAGCATTACCCTGAGTTCTAGAGTTAATCTCTACCACCCTTCATTACAATTTTTTTCTCTTCTGACTTTTTTTCTCTTCCAAAATTGTGTTAGATCTTCTGAGTTATTTGTCTCTACAAGTAAATTCCAAAATGTTTGTCAGCATCCCTAAAATAACTTACTGTGATTTTTATTGAGGTTCTATATAACTATGGGTGTTATAACTCTTAATATCATAAAGAATTGAATGGCCCTCATTTGTCCTCAAATTAACTTTGTGTATTGCATTTATTATCATTGTGATTAAATATAGTCCACGATCATTTGTGTTTATGGTAGGTGGGTGGGTTGATTCCTCGTGAAAGCAGCTGCAGCAGACCTGAGGCCACCAAAGTCATGTCCAGTAGGACGGGCCTGGGCATGAGGTTCCAGGACTGAATTCAGAGTGAGAGTCACTATTTGATCTTTAAACCCTGTACTGAGTAGTAACTTTGATAGGTATTATAGGATCAGTCAATACTCAGTCATCTAAAAATTAAGACATGAATATTAATTTGGGTAAAATTGCATTAGATTCCATTGATTGCATTAAGTGTAATTAAATTATATTAGGTTCTTGTTGATATTTTAAAAAACTAATGAATCTATACTGATGAATCATCCTACTTAAGAACAGTTTATATATATATATACATATATATATTTAGATTTAAATATATAAAAACGCCCTTTAATATAGTTTGAATTTTATTTATTTACTTTTAAAATATTTATTTAATGGTTTGGGTGTTTTTTTTTGCTTTTTTGGGATCATACCCAATTATGCTCAGGGTTTGCTCCTAGCTCTGTACTCAGGAATTACTCCTGGTGGTGTTTGGGGGAACAGATGTGATGTTGGGGATTGAACCAAGGTTGCTCACATGCAAGGCAAACGCCCTCTCCGCTGTACTATCACTCCAGCCCCTAAAGTTTGAAATTTTAAGTCTTTTCTTTTGGGACCACACTGGAGACACTCAGAGATTCCCATTTCTGGCCCTCCATTCAGATATCTCACCTACTGAGGTTTGGGGAACCGTATGTGTTGCTGGGCATCAGATGCATGCAAGATAGGTGATCTACAAACTGTGCTATAGCTTTGGCCCTTTAAAATGTAATTCCTTGAATACTGATATATTTTTCTAATTTTTTAATATTTTATTTCTTTTGGAAATAAAGAATATTTACACTGACATATCATTTATTTATTAATGATAATATCATTATCAAACAAAATCACATTCTTAATGTTAACCCTGCTGTCAACCAATAATGCATCTTAGGGCTTAGCTATTCTAGCTTATTTTTCTCTCAGAGTTGCATTGCTGGTGTCTGCACGGGTGATAGCAGGAGTACTTTCTTTTATCCTTGATGTCTTATTATAAATATCTGAAAGATTTAGAATGAAATCTGCATGCTTTATAAATATGATTATTTTACAGCATGTAGATAACTTATTCCTTCTGAAAATGATTCCCTGTCATTTTCACACTTATACACAAAAATAACCATGATATTTTGTACCCTATATAAGAATATATAAGAGTGATCAGACAACAATTTAAAAACTATCACCTTACCCTCAAAAACAAGAGTCCCAGGTCTGATGAATGAGTTCTATCAAACTTTCAGAGAAGATTTACTGCCTCTACACCTTAAGCTCTTCCAAAACATTGAAGGCACAGGAATCCTTTCTAACACTTTCTATGAAGTTAACATTATACTAATACCAAAACCAAAAGGAGACACCTCTAGCAATGAAAATTTCATACCAATCTTCCTAATGGATATCAATAAAAAAAACTCCTTAATAAACTAAATCCAACAACATATCAAAAAAATCAAACTGAGGGGTAAGGTGTCACCAGCAGATCAACCTATACCTGCAGGGTAGTTCATCAGCAGCCTGATGGTGTCTTCAGACTTCCAGCTATCCCAAAATTGCCAACAACTTGGGGCCAAGTTTATGAAGAAAGTAAATAGCCAAAACTTAGGTATGTGGGAGCCACACCCACAAACCTTATTTCAGAGACCCATAAATCTCAAGAGAGATCAAAAGACTCAGTTAGGGTGGCATGGTGCGCTTCGGGTGAGCGGGGTCACTCTGCAGGGCATAAGCCATAGTATATTTCTCTGGCTCCAAGCCTGCTCAGATCGGGACTGGGCCTCCTCCACCCAGATCCCCCATTTTCCAGTAGCTTGGCAATCACACCCACAAACTTCTCCCCGGCGCCATGTAATTCCCATTCCCCCATCCCCATGGGACCCAGAAGGTTACACCCACAAACTGCCTCCAGTTGCTACTTGAGCTACTTAATGGCCATGATCCAGAAACACACAAAGGAATCTCCAAAACAAGCAGCTCATTGCAGAGATTTCTCCAGATCCTAATTATCTAAAAGTTTGGAATTCCAGGAGCACATGGCCTCTCTCTCACCTGCACTACATCTTATATTATTCATAACAAGCAATACAAAACAGAGAATTGGGGAGATTGTCTGCCATAGAGGCAGGAGGAGGGGTAGGATGGGGGGGGATACTGGGGACATTGGTGGTATAAGATGTGTACTGAAGAAGTGATGGGTGATCAATCATTATATGACTGAAACTCAAACAGGAAAGCTTTGTAACTGTATCTCAAAATGATTTTTTAAAATAATAATAAAATAAAATTAGCATTCTGAATAAAAATAAGTAATGCGGATTTCATGCCCAATTCAATCAGCTTAATCAATGGCTGAATAAATAGCAGACTCCTACATTTAAAATATATATATACACACATTTAAAATATGTATATATATACACACACATATATATATGTGTGTGTGTGTGTGTGTGTGTGTGTGTGTGTGTAGTCAAGAAAATCAAACACCATGATCAAGTGGAATTTATCCTTGAGATACAGTATGGTTCAACATACACAAATCAGTTAACATAATAAACATTAGTAAAATGAAAGATGAATATCATATATCATATCAATTGATGCAGAGAAAACTTTTGACAAGGTCCAATACCCATTCATGATAAAAAACCCTCAGCAAAACAGGGTGGCAGAAAACTTCCTCAAGATAATAACAGCCATTTATAATCAGCCCACAGCCAGTATCAATCTTAATAGTGAAAAACTATAACCATATTAGAATGGTGCTAAATTAAATGATTTACATATGTGGATAAACAAGTTTTGTCAATGTGGTAGCAGAGTTACAGGCTGAGATGAAAGAGAATAATAGTCAAAGATGAATGCATTCTAGATCAGGAAAGTATATAAACAGGAAGTTCTCAAAAATTCCATTTCCCCATATGTATCCCATGAATATATTCTGGATTAATCCAGGGAACGAAGGTGAAGAAGCAGTAGGGTGAAGACGAACTGGGCAAGACCTGCCTAAGCCACTTTCTAATTTCTATCCTCATGCTCAGAAAACTATCTGTCACTGTCACTGTCATCCTGTTGCTCATTGATTTGTTCGAGCGGGCACCAGTAACGTCTCTCATTGAGAGACTTATTGTTACTGTTTTTGGCATATCCAATACGCACGGGTAGCTTACCAGGCTCTGCCGTGCGAGCTCCATACTCTTGGTAGCTTGCCAGGCTCTCCGAGAGGGGCGAAGAAATCGAACACAGGTAGGCAGAGTGAAAGGCGAACGCCCAAACGCTGTGCTATCGCTCCAGCCAGAAAACTATCTATCATCTCTAATTACTGGAGTATAAGCTAGGACACAAACACATATTCTAAACTTTTATTAAAACGTTCTACTACTACATACAAAAGAATCACCCACTAAAAGAGAAATCACAAATTCTGTTTAATACACCTATAAAGAATGTTTGCTGTTGGGGTTTAGTGGGAAGGTATAATGGTGGTGGGATTAGTGATCAAGTATTAAATGTAATTGAATATTGTGAACTACTTTGTAAAATAAAAAAATTTAAAAAAATATTTGCTCTGTGTATTTCTTGACACATCCATATTACTATAATTACCTCCTGCCAGTTACTCAACAAAATATTCCAGAAAGAGACTGATTTTTTTTTAAACATCATGAATCTTTGCTCCTAATTAAAATATTTTGCTTTGGAAGATTATATGGCACACTTGTATTCTTTGATAGTTTGACCATCTGAAAACCGGTTTCCAGGACTCCCAAGGCATCCATGAAACAGATGCCAGCCTGGCCACAGCCAAGGTGGTACCACCTTCCAATATGTTCTCTTCTTTGGATCAAAAGCCTTCAATATTTACTCAATTTACCAGTATGGCAGAAAATGCGTGCTCAGTCTTTGGCAATGCCTATAACGGAGCCAGAAAATTCAGAAAAAAATTCCTCTGCCACCAGGGAACGAGGCAACTCTTTGGTTGTTCATTTTATGCTTTTCCTTTTTCAGTTGCTTTTGGAAAAAACTGGACAATGTGCCCTGTAGAATTTCACACAGGCTGGGTTTTGTACATTGCACCCCATGCTGTACTTAGCATGTTCATCACCCGTTATTTTAATTGCTCTGCAAAGATAAATTTTCCCATTTTTTGTTATTCTAAGAAAAATGTACACAGAAATATTCCAGACAAAATTTTATTGTTATTTAAGATTTTGCTTTGCTCCATATATTTTGGCCTCTGATAAGTGGTTATTTTAGATAATTCCTTGATAGTTATATTTGTCTATAACTCTTCATATTTCATAGGAATTATAACAAAATTTCTATTTTATTACTATGATTTTATAGAAGATGTATAATTTTCAATAATATGACTACTTAACAACATAACTTTCAGGAAAATCTAGCCCCTACCGCTTCCCATTTAGCACAATGGTTACTTTCCATTATTATTTAGTTAAGTTTTAAGCTTATCTTTCTATTTTAATATAAAAAACTATCCCACCTTATTATGTGAGCATGTATGCAAGCACATGCTACGACATGATATGACATTTTCCACTCTGGTGATTTCACTAAAATAATCTGGAAATTCCACCATGGAAGTCTGTAGCGGATCCCTGAAGGCCAACTGCAAAAGGCTCAATTCAGCAATATGTGACCCTCATTCAGGCAGTTCTAGTTAATGGGGGGAAAATGCTTCTATTTGTTTACAAAACAGTCCTGTGTATAAGAAAGAGTTTTTTGCCTATGTCTATATACATTGAGGTGAGGGGGGTGAAATCCTAGAAACAGAATTTCTTGGTGAGAAGATAAATGTCTTCATAATTGCAAAATATTTGCCAAATTAAATTTACAGGGATTACATTGCAACATTTTATATGCAATTAAGCAATGCTTACAAATATGTACTTCCTTAACGTTACCCCATGCAGTGTATATTGCCAAAAATTGCTATACAATAAATCATTTACTAAGCTTAATTTTTACTCACATTTGCTTTTCAATTAAGGTTAAGCATCTTTCTGTATTTAGGGCCATGTTTTATTATTTTTCATAACTTTTTAAAGAAAGTACAGAGTGCATAACTATTAATACCTTAGACTCTACTATGTTTGGAAATATTTTCAATAGCTGTCTTTTTTCTGCATGTCTTAGCCTGAATTTCATGATGATAAAACAAAGGCTGAGACCTCTATTTTCTTTTTTAAAAAGCATACTAGTATACGTTTCTCCAACTTTTTACTCTTCAAAACTGATTTTAGCATAAACCTTTAAACCTCCTTATTTTAGTATATAGTTTGTATACATAATTATTTTGGATGTTGCTTCATTAAGTCAGTTTGAAGCCTTTTCTTTTCACAGGAGATCTTAGCTTAATTATGTTTTAATTATATGATTAGTATAGTTCATCTCAGTTTTGCCATATTTGTTTCATTTCTCTCTATGGCCTATTTTTCTTTTTTTCTTTCTTTCTTTCTTTTTTTTTTTTTTTGCCTTTTTGGGTCACACCCAGCAATGCTCAGGGGGTTAGGTTACTCTTAGCTCTGCACTCAGAAATTACTCCCGCCATTGCTCAGGGGATGATATGGGATGCCGGGAATCAAACCCGGGTCGGCTGTGTGCAAGGCAAACACCCTCCCTACTGGACTGCTGCTCTGGACCCACCTATATTTTTATTAAAGTATATTACTCTATTTCATATTTTTCCCCAGACTTTTTCTCTATAGAGACTATTTAGATCGGAAAACATATCTTAAAAATATATGGTTCTTTTATTCTAAGGGTCACCATTATTGTAACAACTTCACAGGATGTCGTTAGCTCCCTCCTTTTACCCACTCTTTGAATCCCTGCTATGAACGATGTTGAAGTTATCCATAATCTCAATCTCTTTTCTTCTCACTCTAATTTAACTCCTAATTCAAACCTTTAAAAATAGTTACATTGTACACTTATTAGCACACATGTTATAAAATATAAATCACATATAATACATATAATGATATATTCTCTTCCAACATTTATGATTTTAAGTTTCTAGAAGAACAAACATGTTGTGACTGGGATATAGTGGTGCCTAAGCACAGAGATGCTTATGTGCTTCGACTTGTATATAAACACCTCTGTGCTTATATACAAGCATATGTAGTCTGATACATGTTTATCAGTATTCTAATACCAATACAACTCCAGTCTTACGGTTGCCTAGATTTATCAAAAACAGTCTTCTGTGAGCTCATAAGAAAGAGTTTTTATGAAGTCCTGTATGGTGATTGCATGTGTTCTTTATCTTTATATTTGAAGTGTTTTCTTTTCTATTTTAGTTTTCGGGCCACACCTGATGATACTTGGGGCATTTTTTAGGATCTGTGCTCAGGAATTATTCCTAGCAGTGCTCAGGGGACCAAATGGGGTGCATGAGATAGAATCCTGTGATTCATGTGCAATGTAAACACCCTACCCACTATACTATCTCTTAGGCTCCTGAAGATGAGTTTTTTAATGGATTAATCCATTAAAATTATTCCATTATTTCCTGGTGGAAATTTTTTCTCTTGAGATATATAATATGAATCTGTTTGTTCTTTCCTTACTGGCTGGATGGTCGTTCTTTCTCTATTTTTCATCAAAGACAGTTTTCTCTAGTGTTGTCTTTTCTGTATACCTTCACTATTCAGAGTGTCTTTTTTTACTTTGTGTCTTTGTTATGGAAGTTTATTTATTAAGTTATAATTTTAATATTTGTTTTATGGTTTTACATTCAGACTTTAATCACACAGTGGTTGGATCAAATAGAGATGTATGTAATTATAGGCACATATTCTCCTTCCCATTTCCTTTCACATCTTTTTCATCTATTTATATCATTGTTTTAGAGCAAATATTAGAATGCTTTCTATTTGTCTATGGTCTTATTAGTTTAGTGGTTTATACTGTATTTCTGAGATAATTTTCTATTTTAAATTTTTTCAAACTCTATTAGCTCTTTTTATAATTCTTATAAACTGATTATGGAATTTTATATGAATACTGTTATGAATGATACAACTATGAATGATACTCTTCATAATATCTGTCACTATCTTAACACCTTTAACTTAAAATATTACTATGCTAAGATTTTCATCTCCGGCAAGAGTATGTGTTCTTTGAAATTTTCACAAACCATTATTTTCACATTACCATTTTAATAATTTTATAGGATTCTTATAATAGCTACTTGATTTGAGGTGAGTGGTCTTGTACTTTTAAATAAAAGGGGTATAAGATTGATTGGAATTTATTACAATAAATTAATTACACATATCAGAACTATTATAATTATACTTCTATTATCTTGGATTATCTTTCTAACAAGGTTATCAAATTCCTTTTAAGTTTCAAACTTTCTTCTCTGCAAATTTTCCAATGGGTCCCTCTTACAGTAAGTAGCTTGACCCTAAAAATACTTGGGAGTTTATTTTGTCACTTGTTTTCATTTTGCATGTAAGTTATCGAAAGAGCTATATTGGTAATATCATGTCTCACTCAAGTGAGAGGAGGAATCCGGAGGTCTGACCTCCGTTGACGGTCAAAAATCAGGGACGCTGTCTCGTTTGCCAAGGCATCGAAAATCAGATGGGCCAGTCATGTAATGCGATTCAGAGACGACTGCTGGACTAGAGCTGTTACTGACTGGATTCCACGGGACGTCAGAAGACCTCGTGGCCGCCCACCAACTAGATGGTCAGATTTCTTCGTCAAATCCCTGAATGAACGATTTGAGGCTCTTCCTGTTCCTGGAGCGAGCAGGTATCATTGGGCTGCACTAGCTCGAGACAGGGACAAATGGAGATGTTACTGGCGCCCGCTCGAGCAAATCGAAGGTCAACGGGACTACAAGTGATACAAGTGATATAAGTTATTCATGTAAGACTTTTCATTTCTGTTAACTTTGTGCTTTTTTATAAACTAAAATATTGTTTTGGAGGAAGCAGGGTGGAATCAGCAGTTATATATCCAGCAGGAGCACACCAAGTTAGATGGGATGTAACAGAGAAGCCGACCCGTCACTACTGACAACAACAACAACAACACTAGGGCTTAGAAAACTCTCAGGTAAGGACACACACAATGTCCCCGTGGTGATGAGACATAACAATTTTCACAAATTTTCTTCACGAAAAAATTTCGCCCCTTCCATTAGCCACTTAATGGAAACAAACAATATAAAATAAATCCTTTTTAAAAAATTATTTTATTAGTGAATCAGTGTGAGGTACAGTTATAGACTTAGAAACTTTCATGCTTGCGTTTGAGTCATACAACGGTGGAGTGCCCATCCCTGCACCAGCGCCCATTTTCCACCCCCAATGGTCCCAGCATCCCTCCCACTGCTCCACCCTGCCCTCCCCCCACCCCACCTCACCCCGCCTCTGTGGCAGGGTGCGCTCTCTCTCCGTTTGGGTGTTGAGGTTTGCAGTAGAGGTATTACGTGGCCATCGTGTTAGAACAATGCTCTGCTTTCTTGTGGGTCTGCTAGGGAGGCAACCTGGAGGAAACGGAGACCGTGGTGGAGGGAAGGTGACAGTGCTGGTGGGATTGGGGTTGGAATATTGAATGCTTGTAAAAAATCAACCTGTACCAAACCATTATGAACAACTTTGTAAACCAAGGTATTTAAATAATACGGAGAAAAAGAGGGAAAAAAAACCTTTCCTACTTCTGTACATCTGAGACCTTCTGAATAGCATCCTCTACTTCATGTTACTGCTTGTTTTATTTACAGTACTGTGAGACCTTTAGATTACTTTCTTCCCTTTGCTGCTGCCTTTGTTGGGATAGGGAGAGAGGGACCGTGCATGCTTGGATATACAATCAGGATTCCCTGGGGCAGTGCTCCTGGGGTCACGCTGACCTGCGCACTTGGGGCGTCCACATGCCTCCCACGAGGATGCACAGCGTCTTTGACCCTGGACCCCTACTTCACCTCCCAAGGAATATAATAGACTGAGAAAACGAAAATACTACTGGCTTCAGTGATTAAAATTTAATCTTCCACTGGATTTTTTTTTTTTACTACAAAGCAACCGCAAGTCTATGCAGCTGGAAACTATATTAGAAATAATTGCTATGTAAATAGCTTTGTAATATTTCTAAGACATTGTTTTGATCAAGCAGGAGACAAAAATTGCAGCTTAGACACACAGAACCCAGCTCTGCCTGGCCGCCGTGAGACCGAGCTGCTTGCAGGGACACTCGGAGGAGCTTACTGGGATGTCGGGCCTCTAAAGCTACACCAGTGGTCTTCAAAATAGAACAGATTAGAAACCTCGGAGCATTACTTTCTAATAAAAGTTATGGATTAAAAACAAGCTTGTTTGGGTTATTGAATTCTTTTATTCAGGCAAGCTATACTGCCTCACTTACATCGAACATTAAAGCCTATTTTTTTTTAAGTAGTAAGGTTTAGTCTATCAAATTTGAAATAATTAGGGGTAGAGTTATAGCCCTGGGGTGAATTCTTAGGGGTAAAAAAAAATACAAACAAATTTGGAATTCAAAATAACCTACCATTTTAAAACAGCAAGTCATGTCCTGTTTTCAAGAAATCACTTTGCTCAGACTAAACTAATTTCTAAACAATGTATTGGAAATAAATACATGCAAACCTCTCAGGACACTAAGAATTTTTTTCAAGAATCTATAAAACCTCATTACCTGTTAATGGAATTTGATGCATACTAAAGAAGGATAAGTGTATCACAATTCTCTATGTGATGAGATCTTAAATGGTGCCACAAATTGATTCTTAACTTCTATTTACTCTACATCATGTTTAATTATGCCAAATTCACCCTATTTATTTGTGAGATGTATTTGAATGCTAACAACTGAATTGAAAGAATGATTAAATTCTATTTCCTTTGAAAGAAATGGTCTATTTCAACATGAGACTGATAATTAGAAATTCAAAATACCTTTTAATACTTATCTATATGTCAGAAAGTATGATTTATTCTTAGCTCATTCTAATGAATAATGATGGGCAAAAAGTTTTCTAGTTTTCAGTTTAAATTTTAAGTGGAAAAAGTCAAAGTGTATAAATGTGTATAAAATCCATAAAAATCAAATGTGTATAAAACCCATGACTTCTATATATGTTTATGTGTATACATGTTTATATATATGTGCATACACATGTGAGTAATTAAAACATACATAAAATAAAAGTTTAGGTAAACTAGAGATGCTATGCTTTTTAGATAGAATATTTTATACACATTTAAGGAAAATTAGGAAGTCTTAATTCTAAAAACAAACACAATTTGCTACAGAAAAAAAATTAGGTTTCCCTCCTAAAGTGACAAGTAACTCCGATAGTATAAAAAAGGATTCAATTTACATTAAAACATGGAAAAAAAAGAAATAATGACTTTCCTAATTCAAAAGCTAAACATTCATTTGTTGATGAGAGGAGTATTCTTTCTACTTTCAAACTTTTGCTGTGGGATCCCATCCTAAATGTAAAAGCTAAGACTTAAAAACTCCAAAAGAAAATTTAGGAGAAGATCTGCATGGTATTCTGGCTCACAAATTGATCTTCAGCAAAATTAACACTGACTTTTGCCAAAGACTGTTAAGAGAATGGAGAGGTAAGTCACAAATCTGGAAGCACATATTCTCAAAGCAGACATCAGACCAAGGGCTTTTATCCAAAGAAACTCTTCTAATTCAATAATAAAAGACAAAAGACCCAATTAAAAATTGGCAGAAGACTTGAACAGATACTTCACAATAGAAGACACACAAACAGCCCTTAGCCACATGCATGCAGCTCAAGCTGATGGCTCACCAGGGAAATAGAAGTGAAAACTTCCAAGAGATCTCACTGCACCGTTACCAGAATGGCTAAAATGATGAGGCTTGCCATTGCCGACGGCCAGAGGCTGTTGTGGAATTGGATTTCTTATCCCAGACACTCAATTTGGATCATTCAACTGCTGTCTAAGGCTCCATAACTTGCATGTAATTAAAAAGGAACTATGTGAGACTACTCACTGATTCTAATGACATTCGGTACTTATTTCCCAATGCTGGAAACAGAGGGCACCCTCTATATGTGGTTCCTTATCCCCCATTGCTAATCTTGGATGACGGAGGATGATGTTTTATGTGGAAGAAGGATCAGGTGATGTTCTTGAAGTGGTTATAACAAGGGTCTAAGATCCAGTCAGTGTTCCTATGTGGAAACGGTTCTCCAGAACAATCTGAATGTCCGTTGTTTCACCTTTTAAAATTAGTCAGCAGATTTCCACAGAGTATTACAAAATTATGCCTCTATGACAGAAAAATTAAAAGCCTAGACACAGCCAATGAACATTTATTCCTTGAGAAAGGTAATGGCTCTTTTTTTTAAACAGAGCTTTGTCTAGAGAAATCAGGTGAATGTTACTGAGGAAGAGAAATTCCCCCACACGGAAACTTTTAAGTCTCTCTACCTGAATCCACAACTGTTTTGAAAAATCTCTGCAACGAAGCTTCACAGAATAAATATACAACACTAGAACACAAAACTCAGTTTAGAGGTTCATGAATCCATTAGATAAATTTCTTGGTGAAAATCCCTATGCTGAATAAATATGTGTTGGATAAAGAAGCACTTCGAAACTATGTACTGGCTTCAGGAGACTGTTATAAGTTAAGAAATCTGAAAAAATCATGCATAAACATTCAAATTCAATAAGTACATTTTGAAAATGACAGATATCAGAGTAGAATACATAGAAGGGGAACACTCTTTAATTTGTCGTGTTCAAGATGACGATTGTTGGGGTCAAAGGGAGACAGTCAGTAGGCAAGGTGTTTGCCTTTGCTTGCCTTGCCCCTGGCTGACCTATGGGTCCTTCTCGGACAACCCATGTGGTCCACCAAGAACCCCTATGAGTAATCCCTAAGCACGGAGTCAGGAGTATTCCCGGAAAATTGCTAATGAGACCCTAAACCATAAAAATAAAACAAATAAAAAGATGGCATATTACGCAACGTTAAACCCAAGTGAGTTGGAAAAAAAAAAGATTTGGATTAAAGAATTAATCCTGTACATATCATGACTGAAGGGGATGGAGAAAGAAGATCGGGAACAGTTGCAGTTTCTGATTCTCTGTTAGGGGAAATGTACCAAATTGGTCAACAAACTGTACATTTAAGTATATTTTAATCAATTCCATATGTTCTGAAACAAGTCATCCTTGCACTGTTCTGAATTCCAAAATGTGGTTCACAAAAATTACTGTCCTGTGCCTTCTTGGCTTGTACAACAGATTCAGGAGTAAGTGAAAGGCTGGAAGGTGGACGTAAGGACTGGTGTCTGGTCCCAGAGGGTCCTGGGCATCACTGGAAACTACCCCTGAGCACAAAGTTGGGAGTAGCCCCTCAGAGCCACAAAGCAAACAAACAAAATAGGTGGGGAGAGGAACTGGCCATCTGTCTTCCAGGTATTTAATTTATAAAATGTCATTAAACCTAGCACCTTTTCACTGTCACTGTCATCCTGTGATGTCACTGTCATCCCGATTTACTCAAGTGGGCATCAGTAACATCTCCGTTGTGAGACTTTCTGTTACCATTTTTAGCATATCGAATTCACCATGGGTAGCTTGCCAGGCTCTGCCGTGTGGGCAAGATACTCTCGGTAGCTTGCAGGGCTCTCCGAGAGGGACAGAGGAATAGAACCCGGGTCAGCTGCATGCAAGACAAATGCCTTACTTTCTGTGCTATTGCCCCAGCCCAGCACCTTTTAAATCTCTCAAATTCAATAAAGAAGTGCATATTAAATTTTCTCTTAAAGCAAAAGAGTTCATCTTTGTTTATACTTTAGAGTTCTTGCAAATGAAAACTGAAATAAAATTCTCTTCTTTGGCATCCACAGTTATGACTGTCAAAATGATAAAATGGAACACAGTGTGTTAACACTATCTTGGAGTTTTCTCAATATTTTTCGAACCCAGATTCAACAATTTCTTTTGAAGGAGCCTCTTCCTAAGGGCAGTTATTGAACCGTGTGCAAGAATAAGAAGGGACTTGAGAAATGTGTCGTTCACATTCCAAGATGAGTGGTTTTGTGAGACTACAAGCTCTTCCCAGAGAACACAATTCTAACTTCTCGCCTTGGGATAGAGCCACAGTCACTCATAGATACACCTGGCTCTCAGGTTACGTGTTTGGAGATTCGGGATTTGTATTTCAGGCAAAACGTATATATGCACTAGCCCCTTAACCTCTCTGAGGCCCCACAGACAGAACATCAAAGATTATTTCTAAGAAGTATAACAGAGAGTCAAGTCTTGATTCTCTTCTTCTGAAGATTCCATGTGTCCCACATAGAGTAATCAAATGTTTATTTTTAAGACTTACAACATTCCCAATCCACTAGAATTTTCAGTACATCTATTTTTCCTTATGGAAAATCTTGTCATTCTACTTCACCCAATTCATATCTTTATTTACTATAGTTGTTACGTTTCTGGACTGGAGCAATAAATAGCACAGGGGTTAGGGTGTTTGCCTTGCACGCGGCCGACCCAGGTTTGATTCCTCTGTCCCTCTCGGAGAGCCCAGCAAGCTACAGAGAGTATCCCGCCCACACTGCAGAGCCTGGCAAGCTACCCGTGGCATATTCAATATGCCAAAAACAGTAACAAGTCTCACAATGGAAACTTTGCTGGTGCCTGCTAGAGCAAATCAATGAGCAATGGGATGACAGTGCTACAGTGCTATAGTGCTACAGTTACATTTCTACTTGACTCCTTGCTCTCTACTCTGTCATTACTGTTACAAATAAACGACGTCCCAGGAGATGTCCAGGTGACATTGAAAGTTGGCTGTGTTTCTTGGACTGTTTCTTCTCTTGTACCCTTCACCAGCGCCTTCTAACCATTCCACACTTGAGATCACCCCATCCTCTCTCTTCCCCGTGTAGACAGTGCTTCAACAGGCACTTTTGCTTCTGCTTCAGAGCTCCTCAAACACAATGACCTTTTCAGTTCACAGGTTTGTACTAACAGACTAAAAGCGAAGGTTTTGGTTTTTTTTTTCCCACTCTCCTCTAAAATATTTTGAATATAAATGCTGTCAGCTACACTACCGAAATTCCACACCAGTAGTTCTCTTTCCACCTATTCAGTCATAAATTGTTGAGTGCAATTAATTGATAACTTCTTGTTAGCAGGTTGCTTACATTTAAATATATATACAAGTGAAACTATTTTCCAAACACTGATTTTACAAATGGCACTTTAAAAACACAAAAATACCCGCTGTGTTTGTTTTACGTTTCAACTTGTAGCACATCTTAGGAAACTCTATAAAATATTTTAGAACTATGAAGCAATTAGACAATCCCTGAAATATTAGGCTATTTCACCTCTAGAATACTAAGGGTATTTTATTGGCCATAGGAAGCAATTTATTTTTGAATGAGAAATTGCATGTAACAAATAAGTATTAGTACAGAGACTTTTCAGTCTTAGATTCTGAATTGTTAACTTTTGGGGTCATTTCATCATTTTATGAAACTCAAAGCAACTATAAAATTTGGGCACTCACTATTTAACTGTGTGAAAATTTCCAAGTTATTCGATACAAAATTTCTCTTTCTTTGGAGATCATTTGCCTATACGTACTGTGATTAGTCTTCTTACTCCTACAGTGGTTAAAAAAAAAAACATAATGTAGTAAAACTGTGCAATTTATTACACTATTTACCTCTTTCTCTCCCGTATTCAGTAAAAATATTATGATTTGGTTTGATATGAAACCTTATTATGTTACTTAAACACAACCGCTAAGTTTACATGCATGGATGAACCCAGTTCCTTTTGGCTAGTTCATTTAAATGAATATTTTGACTAAACGAAAACAGAGACCGATATTTTTGTCAGGAGGGAAGAGAAGCAGACAAATTCCCCGAAGAATGAAATATATTTTGTTCAGGTACACGGTGGGTTTTGATGCCTTTGCAAACTCTTTGAGTAGTAACTTGAAATCACCTTTCTTCGGAAGCCCTGACTAAGAAAACTTACAGGTAAAAATCTTTCCCTCTGACATATGCTAAAATAGTTGAATCATGGCAGGTTCTCTCTGATTGATTTATCGTTTTTCAGATCATTGATCAGTTAACTCCGGAGCACTCTGAAAGAAGATCTGTTTGGTCATTTTCAGTCTTTGCGCCAAATTATTCCAGCTGACTGAAGTCAGCGATTCTGTTTTCACCCATGGCTGATTAAGTGACTTGAATTGATTTGAACAGTGTCTGTTCTCATCCTCGCTCCTAGGTGCCACGTGATCGCTCGCGCTCTGTCTGTTTTTCCTCCCAGTGGACGGACAGTTGGCTCTCTCCTTTGAAGTCCACTTAGCTTTGTTTTTGTTTTGGACCAAGCTAAGTCGGGATTACTGACTCTGGTCTTTTTTGTTTGAAGCAAAGACTTCAAAGAGAATCAGGCTGCCAATTCTCTGGTGCTGTGACAGGTTTAGACAGATTAACACTCCCAACATGACAACAATTTGCTGCGTGTCTCTGGGTGCCCACTCACCAGTTGGGAATGGAATTATTTTACTTTGTGGGAATACTGATGTCACCTAGCCTGATTAGTGTCAGACTCTGACTTTTTGCCAGACCTCTGCCAGTCAGATGGCAGTGTTCCTGACTGCATTGGAAGAAAGTGAACAGAATGGCTGATGGCCTTGGCCCCTAGGCAGCTGGTCTAGCCCCGGAACAAGCAGAAAGCCGTCCCCAGGGGCCTCCCTCATGCACTGTCCTTGGGACCGCAAGGGAAATAAAAGAAGTGAGAGCCCAGGAGATAAATCTAAGAAGGTGAGGATGAAAGGGGAAACACAGATATTGGCAAATAAAGCACTACCAAAAACGTCATCAAGCATTTCTTAGCATTCATTCCAACTACCAACACATTCACGTTGCTTCCAGATATCATTAAAATTTAGAGCTTGGTGGGTGTGTTCCTTCAGAATCTAGATTTATTAAGATGTCGCCTTTGAAAATCTTTTTTAAAGGATGTTGTCATTACAAAAGTAATTTCCATCCAGTTGTCTACAAAGGAAACTGTGTAGAGATGAAAGAACAACTTAAATTTATTTTCCTTTGATTTTGGCTTCACTTTGGGGGCCACACTGGTCTGCTCGGGGCCGAGTCCCAGCTCTTTGCTCAGGAATCACTCTTGGCAGGCTTGGAGGACAATATGTGGTGCCAGGGATCGAACCGGGGGCAGCCACCTACTGTACGATCACTCTGCTCCCAAGTGCAACTTTTATTTATAAAGAAAAATATTGGAATCATATACTTTGCCAGCCACCTCGGTGAAGCACTTAACTTAACCAATCTCAGTCTGTTACTCACAGACGCTATTTCCATTGCAAACTTACTGACCTGTTTGCAATGCCCATTCAGCACCTGGCAGCTGTTGTAATGCCTAATTGGAAGAAAATTCTAACAACACTGAGCCTTACACTTAAAACTGAAACCAAACCCCCCCCCAAAATTTTTTATATTGTTCTTTTAACTCTACACTATTAATATAACTTAATAGAAGTTATATTAGTGAACTCCCAAAAAACAACTAACCAAAGTAGTTTTAATTTATAAAATGAAGTTCTATTCTAAATTGTATTTGAAGATTTATACTGTATTTATTGTATTTATACAACATGTAAAAAATATAAACGCCTATAAGAAAAATATCCACAAGAAAAAACTTCTGAAAACTAAAAACGTGTTTAATATACAAGCATTACTAGTGGATGAAATGATAAGAGGGGGAATAAAACAATGCTAACATCAGCTAAAGAGATCCACTAGAAATAAGATGACCCCATATTCATTTTGGTGATTTGTAAGGAACACCCCCGAGGAAGGATGTGTGTTCTCGGCTCTCCAGGCAGCTCTCTCTCACGGCCTGCGTCCAGTGCTCTTGGGACGCTGTGTGTGGATAGGATCGGGAAGGCCGTAGGCAATGGGCAGGCGAAGGAAGAACAAGGACCAGGCTGGTTGCTGATTAGTTACCATTTATTCAGCCTCTCGTCTCTCCCATCTCACTCCTTCCTCGATCCCTGCTCATCTCCCTGCGCTGTGTCTCACAGCCTGGCCTCTCATCTCCTCCTCTCTCCATTCTGACCTCTGGATTCTGACTCAGACTCTTCTCGCTCCACCCCTACTTATGTCTCTCCACCTTGCCTTCCCCGCCCAAGCTCCACCTGGTCTGGAAGCAAGAGCAACATAAGGAAGCCCTTCCTGACGGCCCACGGGCAAAATACCACTTACGGTGTTTTTCTCCTTTAGTTATTTTTGTCTGGACTCAGTAAGAGATACATTGAGGCTTATAGGGCAGCTCTCCTGGGAACATCTTGCCACAGACTCAGACTACAGCGCTCAGGCCAGAGTAATCATTCCTAACCCTAGCAGGGTCCGAATCCAGTTATCACTGTTTGGATCGTGACAACATTTGTCCATGATCAAGCTCTTCACTTATAGTTAAGCATTAGGCACTTTGGCCAGGCCCATCTCGATGACAGGGTAGCACACAACTCACCGCTTGCCCTGGGTTCGTTCCGTCCCTCGTCGGGACCCTGATTTTGGGGGTGCTAGGAAGTAAGGGCAGCTGAGGCTTAGGTCCAGAGAACAGATGCCCAGGAGGAAAATATCAGAATTAAATGACTCCCACATAACAAAAGCACAGCATTTACTACAGTCTTCCTGTAGTAAATTGCTCTGAATATACTATACAAAGGACTTAAAAGAAAAACAATATTTACAAGTCAACAGAGCACAAAGAAAGAAGTTACAAATAGGGGCCGGAGCGATAGCACAGCGGGTAGGGCGTTTGCCTTGCATGCGGCCAACCCGGGTTCAATCTCCGGCATCCCATATGGTCCCCTGAGCACCGCCAGGAGTAATTCCTGAGTGCAAAGCCAGGAGTAACCCCTGAGCATCGCTGGGTGTGACCCAAAAAGCAAAAAAAAAAAAAAAAAAAAGAAGTTACAAATAAACACAGAGGAATGGGAGCACCGTGATGGGAACAACCCAATAAACCTAAACTACTTGAGGCTATAGGATAAATCCTACAGTGATTTATCATTTTTAATAACTTAAATCAAGCCACATGTTCTCTAATATAGGAAACGAATTTTATTTTATAAATATTTGTAAATATTTCTTCCCACCCTGACGTTTTTCCCTTCAAGTATAAATTTGCTGATTTGCCTGACAGTAAGATATTGTCAGATCTCAGTGATCAGCAGTTCGGTTACTGCCGCAAACTTCCCAGGAAGTCAGTCCGCTAAAGGTTTTGTTGTATGGGGCTTGGCGTATGATTTGGTGGTTGCTGGTTTTGTTTCTTGGTTTGGATTTATTTATTTGGGGGGAGGTGGGGGAGGGGAAAGAGAGAGAGAATGGACACTCAGTGTCTCAGTCTTCTCAGGGCTTACTCCTAACTCTTCTCTCAAAGATTATTTCTGCCAGGGTTCGAGGGACCATATGGGGTGCCAGGGATCAAATCTGAGTCAGCCGTGCGCTGGCTAAGTGCATCACCCACTGCACTATCTGCACTATCACTACAGCCCCTGTCATGCTTTTAAGACACAGTCATCATGAGTTATTGTGAGATTTTAATAGCAAAACCAAGACATAATCCCATGTTATATGAGCATCTCCTATGAACCAAAGAGAATAATACTTAAACAGACTGCACAGAAAGTTATAAAATACTTTTATGAATCAGGAGTGTTTTGTTTTATGTAAAGGACATTAGAGATCATCTCTTATGGGTTTTTTTTTACACCCTTTACAGAACTAAATAGAACCCTAGAGGGGCTAAATGATTAACATAAATTCGCAAGACTGAATAATGACACAGCAAAAACCTATTTCCCAAAAAGTTGAAGTTTATTACACGTAGATTTGGGAGTTAAGCCATTTGACTTCAAGTTTGTTTCTCAGAATGTTTAAGTAATACCGATTTAACCTATTGGGGTTACTATTGGGGCAGTAGAGTTCGGTCACTCTAGCACCGTAGCACTCTCGTTCCATTGTTCATTGATTTGCTCAAGCGGGCACCGGTAACGTCTCCATTGTGAGACTTGTTGTTACTGTTTTTGGCATATCGAATACTCCACAGGGAGCTTGCCAGGCTCTGCGGTGCGGACGAGATACTCTCGGTAGCTTGTTGGGCTCTCCGAGAGGGACTGAGGAACCCAATCCAGGTTGTCCACATGCAAGTCAAACGCCCTATGCATTGTGCTATCGCTCCAGCCCCAGAGTTCAGGCAGGGTAACAAATATCAGAAAGGTCAAGTTCCATGTTTCAGCTTATTTGGTGAAGCACTCAATATTTTAAGATGAAATCAACTGAAATACAATAAAAAGAGCCACATTATATAACATAAATAACTTGCTTTAAAGAACACTCATTGACTTGCCATTAGAATTCCTTGCTTTTCTCCATCTTTTAATGGTTACGAGGTGTATAATATTTATGAGTGTTGTGAGTCAATCACGAGCAAAACAGAAAATCTATCTGTTCTCAGAGACCTAGGCAAATCTTTCTAAAAAATAACTATATTTTTTCTACTTATAAATACCATGATTTTAAAAAGCAGGGTAAGGGTAGAGAGTAATAAAGAAGATGCAACTTTAGAAAGTATGGTTCGAAAGAATCATTCCAACATCAAGGAGAATTGCTGAATAATTCTCTCGGGATCATGCCATGCATAGATTTAGAATACGCCTAAAATACGCTGAAAAAGAGATATGCTTGCCTATATGAGAGAGAATACTGAGGATGGATTAGTGAATGGTAAATTAGTGAATGTAAAGATGAGAAAAGTAGGATAGGAATAAGAATTCCTGGCCCTAGACCTTGCAGACATTTGTAGAAGTTAAGAAATTATGATCCTGTTTTCTGTTTATTTGGGGGTCATGCCTTGCACTACGATTTCTGACTATTTCTATGACTGGCTCTGTGCTCAGGAATGACTCCTGTCTCTGCTTGTTAGACACACGTGGTGCCAGGAGTCAAACTGGGTTCAGCTTCATGTGAAGCAAGAACCTTGTTTTCTATATTATCTTTCCAACTCTTAATTATAATATATATGATGATTCACTAAAGAGTACTGAGCAGAGGAATTGCATGATCCTCTTTTCATTTTTCAAATAATATTCTGGCTTAGTTAGAATAAATTACACAACATATGGACAAATAGGACGGTGAGTATCTGATGCACAGATTGAAACACAAGGACCAATTATGCAAAAAACAGGCCAAAGATAACTGTGAAAGACTACGTGTGATGTGATTCCATTTATACTAAATGTCCAGAATAGGCAAAACTACAAAGAAAAGAAATAGATGTTTTGGGTGTCTATGTCTAAGAGTTGTGGGGGTGAAAATTAAATGCTGTTTATTTGGGGGGATGATTCAATTACTCTAAAATTGGTACCAACGATGGCTGTACAAGTTGGGGAATACAGGAAAAGAACATCGAACTGTTCACTTTAGTTAAATTATATTACAAGTATAAGTATTAAAAGGGAATTAGGGAAGGACGAATAAGACCTTGGTAAAGATGAAGGAGTGTCTGAGAATTGATAAGATTCTGAGACAAATATTAGAGATAGTCAATAAGAGGGTTAGCTGGCATAGTGGCAAAGAGGAAGACATGAACACAGCTTGTTATTATGATTTGTAATAAATGTATCTTTCTCCTTCAGATGAATTACTATAAACTATTTTCTCATACATATTCATTCTGCAACCATAGTTCCTGGCTCGTGAATTCTCAGGCTTGAATCTTCCTAAATGTTGAGGCTGATAATGGTATTTCTTACTATCTTTATGAATAAGCAAGGTATGGATGGAGGCTGGTTGCCAGGAAAACCAGCCTGATGATTAGAAGGCTAGAACTTCCAGCACCATCTCTCAGACCCCTTTATGTCCACTAGCCAAAGACGTGATCAATTCCACTTATGGAAAAAGGCCTCCTTAAAAGCTAAGAGGAGGCATGAATAGAGCTTAGAGGCTGGGGAGCATCTCGAGGTCTAGGGAGAAAGGCCCACTTAGGAAGGGCCTGGATGTCTTTCTACCATACCTCGCCCAATGGTTCTCTCCCAATTATCTGTTCCAAAATAAAGTTCTTTGTGATAAATTCATGTTCTAATGAGTAAATGGGTTCTCTGTGTTCTGTGAGATGTCCTGGAATATTAATTGTACCTGAAGAGGATATCTTAGGAACCCTGATTTAACTAATCATGGGTCAGAAGCATGGGGGACCACCTGGAATTGTTACTACATCAAAGTGAAGAGGAACTTGTGAGACTGAGATCTTTAACTGTGAATCAAGCACTATTCTTGGGGAGATGTTCAGAATTGAGTTGATTTCTCATACATTTTGCCTGAGAATGTATTGTTGGTTTGGGAGGTCTCTTTACATACAGAAGGAAATTGGCTCTGGGCCCCCAAATCTAAGAAAAGTGTCAAGACAACTTTATAGCATATGCATAAACAAATGAAAGATTGGAATTCCCATTCACTGAGAAAAAAATAGTGGCAAAGAAATTAAAAATACAATGAAGAATTCAGCTTTAAACATAATAAAATTGTAGAATTGACAGTCTTAAGACCTTTCCCAGACTGCCAAAGCTCTCTTTTATTTTTCAAACAACTGGTTGTCTGACTATGTGTATCTGTGTCTGTGTGAGCAACCAAAAGAAAGAAAATCTGAGTTAAAAAAAAAAAACTAGAAATGGGATTCAGCCATTTGAATCAATGAGAGAGATAAGAAAATCTCAAGAACACAAATAATTCTGTTCATGTAAACTACACTATTCTTGGAACTAGAATTCAGGTTTCACAAATAGCAGAAATAAGAGGTATGGTTGTAAAATAAATAAAGCAGAGATGGTAAATACTTTGTCACTTACCAAAGGAAGTAGAATATTAACTCTGCACCTCAAGACAGAGAATGGACAAATTGACACACGCAAAAAAAAATCACCCACAAAAACACCTCATAAAGGAGATTAACGTGGAAGAACAGAAGATAACTAAGGCTGAAAACTACTATTTAGGTAAACATCTTTTTAAGAACACAGTGCTGTCAGATACCAAAGAAATAATTTTAAAATAGAAAACTTTACATATTAAAAATAAAACATTTTATGAAATGTTAAAGGGACTGTAATAACATTTCATAAAATGTTAAAGAGACTGAAAATTCCTAATAGAAGAAAAGGAAATTTTGAGATCAGAGTAGACTGGAAAGAAAGCAAATTAAAAAATCATATAAATAGACCAACTATGGCTATTAAAATAAAAACTTCAACATGCTGGGTTATAGAGTAGACTTCGCTAAAAAGAATCACTTCAATGAAAATCAGATATAAAAAACTCAGAATCACAATTGATTAAACCATATATTTTAAAAAATAACAAAAAGTATTCAACTTAAAGAAATTTGAACTTCATTTACAAATTTATAAAGAATCTCCTGGAAAATTTAGTGATTTTCTGGTTCTTTTTAGTGATCAAGGATAGATAGAACTGCTTAATACACAAACACCACCGATTTTCATTTATAACAAATCTCAAATTTTAGGTTCCTTTATCACATTTTCTCGTTCAGTTCTGTGCATTGAATATGTCTTCTTCCATCCCAACAACTCAACAACTGACATTATGGATATGCTCATTTGTTCTTTTCTACAATGCATTCAGGCCAGATTCAAAATTATAATGTCAACCTCAGCATCAAAGGCAAAACTCCCAATAAAATGTCAAGATTTTCTGCAATTTTTGCCTATAGAATGAATCCATCAAAGATAGTATAGAACTATGTGTTTAAACATTTCCTAAATATAATCTTTTCCCCATGTAGATATAAGTTAAATAAACAGTAGACATTATTTTATATTCAATTTGGAGTTCACTTTTTTAATCTCTTTGAAAATAATTATATTATTTTAATTATCACATATTTTATAATAAAAAATATATTTAAGTGTTTCTTCATGTGCTGTTCCCACTTAGCTACTATAAAATTGCATCAATTTTAGATTTATATTTTCTAAATTTCTTTTGGGGAAAAAGCAAAAACCATACATGCAAAACATCTCTATGTTCTTTTATCTTCTAACACAAAATGCAACATATATGGATTGCTGGCACTTTCGTTAAAGTAAATCTAAAATGCCTATTCTAAATATGATTCCAAGTAGATCTCTCTTATCCCTTTAACATACTTAGCCACTATGCAGATTTTCTATGACCTTTTCAAAGTCTTTTATTTTTTATTTTTTATTTTTTTTTATTTTTTTTTTTTTTGCTTTTTGGGTCACACCCAGCGATGCTCAGGGGTTACTCCTGGCTTTGCACTCAGGAATTGCTCCTGGCAGTGCTTGGGGGACCATATGGGATGCCGGGGATCGAACCCAGGTCGGCCGCGTGCAAGGCAAACGCCCTACCCGCTGTGCTATCGCTCCGGCCCCTCAAAGTCTTTTATATAGAGGCATTTAGCTGCATTCATATTTTGCTACTACAAATTTACTTATTTGGGCACAAGGAATAAAAGTAAACTTTCCCTCCACATACCAGTAAAAACTCTTATTCAGGAATAAAATTCTAGAAGTTTGCTGAGTGATAGAGCAATCACATTTAATTAAGTTTGAAAACACCAGATTTGAGTTACTCTGTCTTCAACAGCACATGAATTAAAACTTTTGTTCCCCTACAGAACCTCTTGTTAACCTCATATGTTTTTGCAAAAGAATTAGGTGAGACATGGGAAATTATGTCATTTAAACTTACTTTCTCTTGTATATGATATTGAGTATGATTTTATAGCAAGTCTTTTACAAAAGCTAAGAAATTTGTTCTTGTTCTTAATTTTGACAACTTAGATGAAATAATTCTGTTAAGATTACAAAATGAACAAAACAAATGGTTCCTGTGAATCTTTCTAAGTTTCATTTGAATGAGAAAAATTCTACACAGGCCCTTTCCAGTGGTGCTTTCTCTCTTCTGTCATTTAAATCCTGCTCATTGCATATAATTCAGCTCAAAATGCTACTCTTTGATATATTTGTGATCTTTATTATTTGAAACCATCTGTGCATTTTCCTGTTTGGCCGCTTCTTTTATTTTACACTCATTTGTTTATCTGTTTATTTATTTAGTTATTTATTTGGTTTGGGAGCCAAATAAGTTTGTTTATTTATTTAAGTTGGCTCGGGGCTTACTCCTGGCTCTAGAGTCGGGGTTCACTCCTGCCAGGTACAAAGAACCCTATGAAGTATCAGTAACTGAAGCCTGGTAAGCCATTTGCAAGAAAAATAAATGCCCTGCTCCAAGGCTACTAGTTATTCTCTGCTATATTTATCCCACACACAAAGTTCTAAACCATGCTCTCCAGACTCATAATTCTATTTGGATTTAATGAGACGCCAGAAGTAAATTCTATTAGTGATGTCATTGAAAGAGGTTAGAAAAAAAATTATAAAGGGCAATATCTATCATAGCTTTCATATCATGAAATAGATTAAGTCTACCGACTTTCACGTCTTCATAGAGATATGCAGAGCCCCGCGTTACTAAGCTGCCTTTGTTTCATTTCTGCCTGTTATTAATAGCATGTTTAAAATAATTATTCCACTAAACATGTCTTATGTTTAACCTAATCAATGGAGATATTTTAATGATGAGATCGGAATTCTTATCCAAAGTTCATCATCTTCTATTCCTCCCAGGAATTTTAGGAAGAGAAAGACACCAGTTCAGACTATTGAGGAAATTGAAGAGAGTCAGCTGAAAATAGAGAGTTTATTTTTTGCCTGGAATTTTTAAAAAGTAGAAAAATATTTATTTTTTAAAAAAGAGTACTTTCCAGAACACCCATGGAGAAGACAGTGGCCAAGGTTTGTGCCAACCTCACTAGTCAGACCTTGGAAAGAGTTGGAACTTGGAAATCCACATACTTGCGAAGGGAAGGTAGTATGGAAAACAGAAGTAATTAACAGACATCAATGGAGCTTTTACTTTTCCTCTGCCACGAGGAAAAACCAAGCCACGGCTTGATGTTTGCACTACAGTTTAGAAAAAAAGAAAAATATATCCTCCTGTAAGTAACCTGAAATGACTAACCCGGGAAAAATTAGCTGTAAAATGACCCACAGTTGTTGGGTAGGAGATTCAAGATGTGTTTGATACATCTAAGTACTCAATATCTTAAACAAATATGTGAGCCAAAAAAGATTCTCAACATAAATGTCAGGGTTATTGATGATTATGAATAGAATAAAAAATGATACATCTAATTAAATTCTAAGAAGGTAGAGCCGTACAAAGGAAAAGTGAGAGAGTAGAAAAGTAGAAGAGGAAGAAAGAAGATAGGAAGACATGAAGGGAGAAAGGTTAGAGATTTTAGATATAAAAAGAGAAAAGATATAAACAATTTGGGCTAAAATAACTTTAAAATACTAGTAGCACTGTAGCACTGCTGTCCCATTATTCATCAATTTGCTTGAGTGGGGACCAGTAACGTCTCCATTGTGAGACTTGTGCTACGGTTTTTGGCATATCAAATATGCCACGGGGAGCTTGCCAGGCTCTGCTGTGCGGGCGGAATAGTCTCGGTAGCTTGCCAAGCTCTCCGAGAGAGATGGGGGAATCGAACCTGGGTTGGCCGCATGCAAGGCAAATGCCCTACCGGCTGTGCTATCACTCCAGTCCAACATACTAGTATTTTTAAAAATATGGCAACGTTAATGAAATCCTAAATTAATAGGAAGACAAAATCAGAAAGAACAGAAAGAACACTGAGTAACATAAGGGTCATCACAAAAATAATAGTTGTAGGAATTGCTCAATGATTAAATGAAAGAAAAGTCTCCCACAGTACAGAAAACATATGGAAAACTATTAGAGAATGCAATTATTGGGTTAAGTTGTTGATACTAGAATTTTAAAAGAATTTTAAAAGAGATAAATAATATAATTAAATAAAGAAAAAATAATAACAAAGAGAAGTGTGATTCTAGGCAGTCTGGTGAGCAACGCGGCCGGAGAAATGCTCCGGACCCGAATCCGGGCCAACAACACCAGGGATCCAGACGGAGGAGGTACAGCTGGTACACCTTCTCCGGATGGGGCCCTGGCGACACTGAGCAGCAACTAACACGGCTCCGGGTTGCGGGATTGGAACACATCCGAGCCGCGCGGCCGCTAATGCGGCCGCGCGACCTTTTCTAAAAACTGAAAACATACAATCTTTTAATGACAAACCAATTATCAAATGCTTCCTTAGTAGGGCTGTCTTCCTTGGGGGGAAACTCCAACAACAATAGTGAGTTTTGTTTTGCAATATGGAATGTAATCAAGGTAGAGAGAAAATGAAGTGAAATTCATCAGTTATACAGTTGGGGGGGCTGTGGCGGGGGGTATACTGGGGATTTTGGTGGTGGAATATGGGCACTGGTGAAGGGATGGTGTTTGAATATTGTATAACTGAGACATAAACCTGAAAACTTTGTAACTTTCCACATGGTGATATAATAAAAATTTTAAAAATAAAAAAAAAGAGAAGTGTGATTCAAGCTAAAGGAAGTCAGGAATCTCCATATTTAAAATAGCATGGTAGGTGGTCAGAAAGAGGGGAAAAAAAAAACCAAGTTGACATGGGAACTGGTGAAAGAAATTAAGATCAACATAGTGAAAATTTAAGGGTGAAGTTTTTAAATGCAAGAAGTTAATATGAGGTCCTAAAATCTCCAAAAGAAAAATCGTAACTAGGAGCCCAACAGGCTGTGAGTTCCCTGGCAAACCTATTAGCTCATAGATTAGGAAGCAAAGAAGCACAAAAAATATGTGAGTTTTTCTACACCTTACCAGCAACTAAACATGACGTGTGTTTTCCCAACATGAAAATACAGAAAGCTTTGCTTCTGATACATATCGTCTCACATTAGTTGAATGTGAATCACATCTATTAAAGATGACAATAAATAGAAATATAGTGTAGAAAACAGGAAAATAGAAGCTTGCAAAAATTAAGTCGAGATTCAATTTAGAGGGGAGACAAGGACAATGTTTACAAGAGCAGTTCCCAGAAGAACAAAATGGAAGAGACAGTGCAGGTAGGGAGCGTGTCTTGCATGTGGCTCACCTGGATTGTTTCCAGCACCCCATATGGTTCCCAGAGTCCCCCAGAAGTGACACCTGAATTCAGAACCAGGAGTAAGCCCCGAGCATCACCAGGCACAGTCCCCAAAAGGAAACAAACAAAACCCAGAAGAGATGGTGTAGGCGTGCATTTTACTAGCAAAACTGTAAACAAATTATCAATGTTAGAACATTTAGATTTTTTAAAAAAACAAAAGGTGTATAATGCAAGTTAAAAAATAGTGCTAAGGAACTAGAAATCATGCCTGAGATATTTTTGGAAAATTTTGAAAAATTTTTAAATTCTTTTTAGATAAGAATAATTTTTAAATTTCAGAATTTTTAAATTCTTAAGGGTGTAGAGCAAATAGGCCAAAATGAAAGTGTCCTGCTAGAAGAAGAATGAAATGGAAACCAAGATAAGTTGAAATGAAGAAAAGTGAAAAGGTCTGGAAATGAGGGTAAGGAAGCACATTCTTGTGAAAGTAATAAAGGGAACAATTTGAAGTTCTTACAAAATCATAAATGAAACTTGACATTGTCCTTGAAAAGCATATTATAATTTGGTATGGTTTGAAATCATGTGGTGAGGTACAATAAAAATTAGTTTTGAGGTTCTCATTTGACTGTTGCTTTCTCTTACTCAGAGAAATGGAAAATAAAACGCTTGGGCAGGAGTGATAGTACAGCAGGTAGGGCATTTGCGTTGCTTGCGGCTGGTCCAGGTTTTATCCTGGCATCCCAAATGGTCCCCTGAAGAGTAATTCCTGAGTGCAGAGCTAGGAGTAACCCTGAGCATTGCCAGGTATGACCCAAAAGTCCAAAAGATAAATAAGAAAGAAGGAAGGAAAGGAGGGAAGGAAAGGAAGGAGAGGGAGGAAGGAAGGAAGGAAGGAAGGAAGGAAGGAAGGAAGGAAGGAAGGAAGGAAGGAAGGAAGGAAGGAAGGAAGGAAGGAAGGAAGGAAGGAAGGAAGGAAGGAAGGAAGGAAGGGAGAAAGGGAGGGAGGGAGGAAGGAAGAGAGGGAGGGAGGGAGGGAGGAAGGGAGGAAGGGAGGGAGGGAGGGAAAGAAAGCAAGAGAGAAAATGAGAGAAAGAGAAAGAAGGAAAGAAAGAAAGAAAGAAAGAAAGAAAGAAAGAAAGAAAGAAAGAAAGAGAGAGAGAGAGAGAGAGAAAGAAAGAGAGAAAGAAAGAAAGAAAGAAAGAAAGAAAGAAAGAAAGAAAGAAAGAAAGAAAGAAAGAAAGAAAGAAAGAAAGAAAGAAAGAAAGAAAGAAAGAAAGAAAGAAAGAAAGAAAGAAAGAAAGGAAAGAAGGAAGGAAGGAAGGAAGGAAGGAAGGAAGGAAGGAAGGAAGGAAGGAAGGAAGGAAGGAAGGAAGAAAGGAAGAAAGAAAGGAAGGAAGGAGAGAAAATGCTGATAGCATCATACTCAGAAGCTTCAGTGAACAATACGTATCATCCTGCTTTGGCGTTTAGGGAGGAATCTGAGGGGGCAGGGAAATTGAGCCAGAGCTAAGGATTTGTTGCTCTAATTGTGGTTATGGAATAAAAAGTAAATGCAATCAACCTTGACAATGTAAGTGTTGAGTCCAAAGAACAAAAATTGGTTGCTGACTGTAAAAAAAGCTGGAACATAACTTAGAAAGGAAGAGATGATAAACCACAAAACTCTCATTTATGGTTGGGAGTATCAGATGAGCTAATAAGGTTATAAATCAAAGAACAGCAAGGTAAGTATATTTTTAAAGACAGAGATCTAAAGCAAAAAATAACGCTTCTCATAATACAGTTTTCAATTCAATTTGTTTTTTAAAACATGTGCACGTATCGGTTTGATAAATATTTTAAGAAGAACTTAAGAACTATATTTCTTGCAGTCTAAAATGGTCTGATTCTTGCTTGTACTTATGTCACAAGACCTTCACGCACTCAGCCACCATTTCTTCCTAGTTGACAGCAATCCCAGGACATCACTGCCTCGAGGATGCAACTTGATTTCAGAGATATTAAGATGTAAAAAAGTTTTTTTTTAATGAGAGTTTGGGGATCAGTGCAATAAGGTAGATCAGATTTATTTCAGATGCTACTTACTTAACAGTCAATGAAATAGAAACCACTGCTGAATGGAACAAGTAGTGAAAAAAAAATCACTGAACAATCACCCACAATAGCACGTCAGTCGATTATGGCAGCTGCAGTGTATGAAAGGGCCTCGGTTCTAGACAATAAAATTCAAATAGTGCTAAGCATTGCTGTAAAATTTAAACAATAAAACAAAGAAGCTTAATTTTCCATTTATGCAAGGAAAAGATCAGCTTCCCCATTAGAACTCCAAAGAAAATCATCACCCAGAGTTGGCCACTATATGACATACATTTCTGATGGGGGTAATGATTTTGCTCTATGAAATTAAGGTCATAAATACTTGTAAGAGGAAAATGACAAGAAAACACGTCTGTATGTTGCAGGGATTCTATGGCAAAATGTACCTCTTATAAAAAGCGATGAGAGCTGGTGAGAAAGCACAGCAATGAGACACTCACCTTGCACGTGACCAACCTGGGTTTGACCCCTGGCATCCTCGAGGCCCTCTGACCTCTGTCAGTAGTGGTCCCGAGCACCGAGACAGGAGTAAGTCCTGGGCACAGCCAAAGGTCGCCCCCCCAAACCAAAATTAATTAACTAAATAAAATGGCGTAGGCAATGATGTATGGGCATCTTCACAGGAAGTTCCTTCCCCGTTTTGAAACATAGACCTGGAGGGTGGCCAGTATATCCATCAGTGGACAGTCACCTTTGGGAACGCTTGGGGAGCACTGCTACGGGATGGAAATGCTCAGGTACGCTTAGACAGTTCTCTCCAAACTTTGGAAATATCCCAGGTGTTTCAATGGTACTCGGGCCACAGTTCTGTCTCGTGCTCCGTGGAGAAGGATGGGTTTAGACAGCAGGTTTGGCCCTGTCAAGTTACGGAGAGCAGTTAGCCGAATGACTGAAATCTGTTCGCTGTCCGATTGGAGTCTTGACTCTTTGCCACTTGGGTTGATGAAGATAAGCAAAAGCCCTTCCATGTAAAGTGCATTCCGAAGTCTGTCCAGCCTCATAGGCCATGTGTGAATAATTGAGACTAGTGAAATCAATAGCCTGATTAGCCCATTTAAGGGGTAGGGACCTCCAATGTGGTTAGACACTCCGCAACGATTTGTCTCCCAACCAGACATCACATTGTTCGGCAGGGTTATTATTTTCCTGAACGTTAAATGCTTTTTCTCTCTCTCTCTCTCTTTTTTTTTTTTTTTTGTGTGTGGGGAGGTTCAAGGGTCCTGGGGCCTGAACACTGGCAATGTTCAGGAGTCTGGGGCCACTCCTGGTATCGATCCTCAAGGCAATGAACCCTGGCAGCCTAGTGCTCAGTGGAGGTGGCAGCTGGTGTGTCACATCCAGCAGTGCCTGGATCAAGAACGACGCGGTGCTCAGGATCAAACTCCTAACTCTGTGCTCTAGATCTTGGAACTGTCCTCTAAGTCCCTCTCTCATTCATTTCTACTGGGCTTGCCTGCTTTGAGGTTTGTGCGACTACAATTGCAGCGTAAACAAACAAATAAGCTTCTCCTCCATAAAGACACGTGTACTGAGAACAGCACCCAGGCCAACAATGCCTTTCAGAAAGTCACTGACAGACTAGGCGTGGCCGGGGTGCCCTGTTGGAACGTCCAATTAAATGACAAAATCCACAACGCCCCATTTAACCTACGCCCTGCTTTTTAAGGAGGCAAGGAAGAAATGATGCCAGGGTAAGATGAATCACATCAGTTCACAGACTGAACAAACGTAGGAAAATCAGCTTATAGGAGACAGGCAGGCACGGACTCAGCATAAGAACACTTCTGGAGCGTCAGATTTTCTTTCCTATCTGGGACATTTTGGGTCACTAGGTTGTGCAGTAGCACTGTAGCACTGTCGTCCCATTGTTCATCGATTTGCTCGAGCGGGCACCAGTAACATCTCCATTGTGAGACTTGTTGTTACTGTTTTTGGCATATCGAATACACCACAGGTAGCTGGCCAGGCTCTGCCGTGTGGGCGGGATATTCTCCATAGTTTACCGGGCTCTCCGAGAGGGAGGGAGAAATTGAACCCGGGTCAGCTGCGTGCAAGGCAAACGCCCTACCCACTGTGCTATCACTCCAGTCCAGGTTGGGCAGTACACAACACAAAGAGAATCAGATTTCTCGGCCCCTAAAGAATGAGAAGATGTGGAAAAAAAATTGTTGGGTGTGGTATCTGGAGAGTATCCTTAAAGTAATGCTTCATCATGTTGCAAGGAGCGTAGCTATCATGGCAGCTCTCCTTGGACCAGGAGACCAGGGTCCCACCCTAGAGATGATGGAGGAAGAGCAGATGATGGGAGATAAAAGCAGAGGAGGTGGGAGTGAGAACAGCCCCAGAGAGGGAGTCTCACCCGCCTCTGGTGCCAGCCCTCCATCCCGCCAAGGAGCTCATAATTCTTCATAATTACAAAATGACTTTCTCAGACATAACATACTTATGACTGAGTATTTTGTATAACATATATATGCATGTATATATGTAAATATATGGGTTGGCTATTTTAAATATCCATGCTTTCCTGAAATTTGTTATCTTCAATATTATATCTTTATATAGTATTGAGGTAGAAAGCCTTCTGAGTAATGTGTTAAGTACCCAAATACATTCCATTCCTTTCCAAAGTGCAATTTCCAGCTTTTCTGAACTGGCTACAAGACCTCGGGCGATTTCTCACTCTCTTAACTCTCTTGCTTTTAACATGCCCATAATAACCTAAAATAATAACAGCTGTTTCTTCATTACTGCTAAAGATTGTTGTTAAAATTGAATTGCATATTGCATATGCAAAATTATCTGATATAAAGTTTTTGAGATATTTTTCTTATATGAGTGTCTCTCTATATATTTTTTAATAAAACTTCTGGGAGCATAACATTATAAATGAGCATTATTTCATTAATCTCATAAAAACTAAGAAGGTTGCATTTCAACTGTGATGACATTTGTATACTAGAAATTTAATTTCACACCATTTAAAATGGTTTATATGAGATACATTTTATCATATAAATATTATAAGGCAGAAAAAGATAAGAATACTTAAGGTGTCCTTAAATTTATTCTATCGTTCAAGTGCAATTCACCTTTAAAAAATCTTTATAGGTAACAATGCTTATGTTTTTCTAACAAAGATTATGATTTATATCATCAAGACCATTGGTAATGGAGTATTGAAGAACCACAAAAATACTTACTGGCTCTGGGCACTTAGTCTAATTTAACAGTTATGTATAGATAGCATGCCTTTTTCTTTTGTTTCAGGACCATATTTAAAATATATATCTTATTATCTCTTATTTCATAGATCCTTTAACCTCTATTCATGTCAGTCAATTTTGCTTTTCAGAGAATAGGGTCCTAAATCCTCCCAAGACATTCACACCCATTCTGCAGAATGGAGTGATACACACACACACACACACACACACACACACACACACACTCACACACACACACCTTAACTTGTTCCTTCCAGTCTCTCTTGTTGGAGTCTAAAGTTTGTATTCACTGACATTATCTATCCAATTGCATTGTCTATTCCAAAACCTTTAATTACATAGCTGTCTTCTTGTCACAGACATAGAACTAAGTTGGGTGAGTTTCTTTTTTCAGTGGGCACCTACCAAGCCACAATATGACAATTGATTTAAACTTGAAAACAAGCCCACCTGTAAGATAGCTGTCTCCTTCAAACACTCAAGGGTTGATGCTTTGAGTTGTCTGTGATCTGATACCATAGAGAAGAATTTCTGGTGATATGTCAGATGAAGTTTGTCTAAAACTATTAAAACTCCTTTTACCGTTTGCACCACTGTACAAGTTAAGGTGATGCCCTGTACTAAATCAGCACCGTGATTCTTCACAGACAAAAAGGATGTTCAGCAGTGCGGTAAGAAGTGAGATGTCGGGGGCACAGGGACCACAAGTGTGATAATGGCATGCCTCTGCCTCCGTCAGAGCCTTGGTAAACACTGCCAAGAACAGCGTGGCTGATTCAACAATCTTACTGTCATGTTCTGTTGCCCTATCATACCATTAATCCTTGCACAAACATTAGCTGTGGTATTGCAGATAATTATCGAAAGTTTCACCAACATGACCATTTAATGAGAAATATCAAAGCCGGCAATGGAAAGTAAGATTTAAATGATAAAGTGATTTTACTGTGTGACAATGTTATTCCAGTTCAGAGTTGTGTATATAATGTATATGCATATTATACACATGCACATCGTGCCTTTTTGATATATTTTTTTTTTTTTTTTTGCTTTTTGGGTCACACCCAGCGATGCTCAGGGGTTACTCCTGGCTTTGCACTCAGGAATTACTCCTGGCGGTGCTTGGGGGACCATATGGGATGCCGGGGATCGAACCCGGGTCGGCCGCGTGCAAGGCAAACGCCCTACCCGCTGTGCTATCGCTCCGGCCCCAGATATTTTTTGATACCTTAGAATTTGGAGGTTTGTTGTTGGTTGCTGTTTTCTTTGAAATTGAAATAATGAGTCAATATTTTTAAGCTTTATAATCCATTGTCCAGCTTATCTCTAAAGCTCCTTTCTTCAGACAGCCATTAATTGATCCCATAAGGTCAATTTATAGCTGCAGGTCAGTAAACAGGGTTTAGGTTTATCTATAACATGGCATTAAAGACACAGATTATTCATTTCCTGCAGTCAAATACTCGGAAAAGATAAAAGAAATGCACACCAGAAAGCAGACCATCATAAAACATTTATAACTCTTCTGGCAAGAAAGGTGATCAAGACATAAAAGTGTTGCAAGATACAAATACTTTTATTCAGCACGCTTTGTCCCATAATTTAATCATACTCTTTTGAAGACCAATACTTTAAATAAATATAACAAAAATTAAAATTCACCCAACCTACAATAGTTCCTTCTACCCTAAATCTAACTTTCCTTGGGTTACTTTGAATGTTTCATTTTACAAATTAAAATACTTATCAAAATTCTGCCTAAGACATCTTCTTTCCTATCTCCCTTCTACCACCCTATCCCTGGATGAAAAGCTAAGAGATAAAGCATCGTAGCACTGCTGTACTGTCATTCCGTTGTTCATAGATTTGCTCAAGCAGGCCAGTAACGTCTCCCTTGTGAGACTTGTTGTTACTGTTTCTGGCATATTGAATATAACACGGGTAGTTTGCCAGACTCTGTCGTGTGGGTGGGATACTCTCGGTAGCTTGCTGGGCTCTCTGAGAGAGATGGAGGGAGGAATCAAACCCAGGACGCCCTCATGCAAGGCAAATGCCCCACCCGCTGTGCTATCACTCCAGACCATAGTTAAAATTACTATTGATATCTGCTCTAATTTTCCAGTAGGTAGGCAGTCACACCAAGGGACTGCCCCCAGCGCGTGTAATCCCAACAATGGCCCACACCCAGAATCTTAAGACCAAGCTCTCGGAAGAGAGCAATGCAGAGAGTCTCTTGCCCACGCACCTGGCTGTCTTCCCCAGGGCCCCTCGAAGAGGGTGGGATCCAGCTTCCCTCCCTGCCTTGAGCAGTGCTCCCGTGGCCAAAGACCTCTGGAGCCTAGCCAAAGCCACGCTCAAGGCCCCTTTCCACACGTTCGGATGAGCCTCACAAATGAAGGAACTGGCAGAGGAACCCAGGTGTGTGGGACCTGGGCTGAGACCTCTAAGCCTGCTCGGATTAGGACTGGGCCTCTTTCACCCAGATTTCCCATTTTCCAGTAGCTAGGTGGTCACACCAGGGACTGCCCCTGGCGCTGTGTAATCCCACCAATGGCCCACACCCAGAGACTTAAAACCAAGCTCTCTGAAGCTCATAGCTGCTAGGAGAACCTGGCTAGCTACAAAGAGTTTCCTGCCCACGTGGGAGAGCCTCACAAACTCCCCATGGTGTATTCATATGTCAAAACCAGTAACAATGCTGGGTCTCATTCTCCTGACCCTGAAAGAGCCTCCAATGCTGCATCGTTGGGAAGGATGAGTAAAGCGACGCTTCTAAAATCTCAGGACAAATGAAGACGTTACAGAGACCACTTGAGAAATTTGACAATCAATGGGATGATGATGATGATGATGATGATAATGATGATGATGATGATGATGATGATTTGATCTAATAAAATTATAGTAGGAATTGGTAAAACTTCCTAGTTTCTTACTTAGTATGATTCAAAGCAGTATTATATCATTACAAACACACTCCTCCCAACACATGTACATGTCCAAACACAAAGATAGTTTAACTTTTATAAAGTTATAAAGACCATAGAGATCCTTGATGAAGCATAACAATAACATGTTATAAATTATAAATCCTTGAACACTTGTCTTTTTAATGTTCTATTTGGCAAAACAAGACATATACATAAAGCACTTTTCCATATCAGAATCAAAGTGACTGTCTCAAAGAACAGCATAAATATGATTATTTTTCTAGAAGCTGAATTACTTGCCTTTTCATAGAACATGTTTTTACATGAAGGAATAACTGACAACTGACTATTTTTGGTGGACATACTGGCAAACATTTTTTCAAAAGTGAATTTAACTAGTTATTAGTAAAAGCTAAGTCTTCTTTGCCACTGATGCAATTCAAACTTTTATGCAAAATTTAGAATTTTGAAAAACTTGTTTCTTTCACAGTAAGATGGAGATCTTTTCACAAAGACTAAGGACAGGCTGAATAGTGGCATTAACAAATGTTATTTTTACATTGGTTAATGTACACAGTATTTTAAGATCAACATTTGGGAGACATGCATAGTTCAGGAAGTCAACATATTCCACTTAACCAATGCATGATACGACAAAATTTTTACAAATAAAATACCCACTTGATATTTGAGAGAGACCAGTGGGGTTTAATTTAACTGAATATGGAGATTTTTTAAATCGGTTTGAAACTCCATAATGAAACTCAACTTTAAGAAATGCCATCTGTGAAGTTTTGGTGGAGTACCAAAACATACTTGCAATTATGTGAAAGAAAACTATTAAAATTTACTTCCTTTCACCAAGATAAAACTGTAGGTTCAAGCTTTCTTTATATATTTCAGTCTAAATACCATTTTACAACAGATTGAATGAAAAGCATAGATGATAATCCACTCTTCTCTGATTAAAACAGACAGTAGATTGGTTAAGGTATAAACATGAAACTCTTCCTATGGTTGTCTTACCGGGAAAGCACTTTATTAAAATGTTTTCATGCTAAGGCATAGTTTAATTGTTACTGATGTCTTTAAGTAAAACTATAATACTTTAAAATTATATCATTCTCAGTTTCTAAAATGGTAACTATTGATAAATGGAATCTATGTAAAGGGAAGCTCTTTGAGGTAGGCTCATTCATTTTTTGAGTGTAACTAAAATTCTAATTCCAGTTGACCCCAAATTTGAGAAATAATACTCCAGATAACAAATATCTGCCACTGGACACCGGGAAAGTCTCATTAAAGATTTTATAAATTGGGGCTAGAGTGATAGGACAGATCGTGGGACATTTGCTTTTCACTCAGCCTACCAGAGTTTGTTCTCCAGCACTCGTATGGCCCCGTGAACTTCGCCAGGAGTGATCCCAGAGACAGGAATCAGTCCTGAGCACCATGGGTGTGGGGAAAAAAGTTCCATAAATTCACATGTGAAATCTGCACTTGTTAGATCTTAAAATGACACTGTTAGTTCTGACCCTTTCTCTTAGAAGTTTTTCTCTCAAGTATAAAGAACACGATTTTCCTTTTCTAGTAGAAATTTAGATAGTTATTTACCTAAGATATCATTTAAAAAACTTTTTTTCAGTTTCCTACCATAAAGATGCACTAAACAATCACAGGTTTTTAAATTTAATCTGTTTCAGCCTTCCATCATATCCTCCTCTCATCCTGAATATGAAATATCTTATCCACATGTTTACTCTATCTTAGAGTTTTAGAAGTTTTAGCTATTTTTAAATTTTTATTATTATAGAGATGAACTTAGGGACTTTTATACTTTTTATTTCTGTACAACTATTTCAAATTATACTCATAAATCATTTTACCCTGAATTTATAGTCATCTACATAGCATGTTTCTTCAACTTTATTTGAAGGTATATACAAAGTCTTTTGTATAAGTTCTTTCATTTTAATAGCATGCTGCATCTGGTTTAACCAGACCTCTGCTATTGGAAGTATAAAGTTTACCTTTTTGATTCCATGGTTTGATTTATTTTTAAGAGAAGGATCTTAGTCTCCCATAGTTTAATCTTTTCCTAACCCATATTGTCTTGACTACAATTTTTGGTATAAAAACTATGCGAAGTACTGAAAATTCATTTGACATGCTGAATGTAGTTTCAGAAACGGGGTTAGGGTGAACAAAGGGATAGTAAATACAGCAAGTACAGAGTTTATTTCTACTTGTGAAAGAGGAAATATTTTTTCCACATTTCCACAATATTCGAATCCTGGGCCAGAGTGTTCGCCCAGTATGTAGGGTGCCTGACTGACGTGGCCACACTGGCGCAGCCCCTGCTCCCACGGCAGTCCCCAAGTCTTCGAAGAATACCCCTAAATTCAGAGCCGGGAGTAACTCTAAGTACTGCTGGGTGTGGTGTAACAAACCAAATACATTTTTAAAAATTAAATCTTAGGTTTTGTGTGTTTCTTTGCAAATATCTTTTATGGTAAAAAAATTAAAGATTATGATTTATAATTTTTCATAATATCTTTGTTTGTTTTGGGGTCACATCAAGCTGTACTCAGGCTTTCTACTGTCTCTATACCAAAGTTGTGCAAGAGATGTACACTGCATTATTACACACTGCATTATGTCTTTTTCTTTTCGCATTATGTCTATACTGTTAAAAATGGACTGGAGCAGTAGCACAGCAGGTAGGGCATTTGCCTTGATGTGGCCAACCGGGTTTGATTCCTCTGTCCCTCTCAGAGAGCCCGGCAAGCTACCGAGAGTATCCCGCCCTCACGGCAGAGCCTGGCAAGCTTCCCGTGGCGTATTCGATATGCCAAAAACAGTCACAACAAGTCTCACAATGGAGACGTTACTGGTTCCCACGCGAGCAAATCGATGAACAACAGTACAACAGTGCTACAGTGATACTATTAAAAATCCTCCTAAATTTTGTGACTTTAAAACAAATTCTTCTCCACCTCATTGTAAAAATCATTTCTTAAATTATCATCTAAAATGTTCGGGTAATTTTTCCACTGAAAAATTTATTGATTGCTACACACAGTATAATAGGCATTCGATTTCATTTTTCTCCATATGGAGGGCCAATGGCCCTATTATTGTTCACTAAAAATGCTCTTTCTCACTGAGCTAGAACGGTACTTCTGTCATATTTTATTACGGGGATGTTACTGTGGTTTGTACTCATTTTCAAAATGCAGTTTCCTAACACTGCACCTATAATGAAGTAACTTGGTATGTTATTGCATGTTCACCGTCACTGTCATCCCATTGTTCATCGATTCTGTTAGAGCAGGCACCAGTAACATCTCCATTGTGAGACTTGTTGTTACTGTTTCTGGCATATCGAATACACCAGGAGTATTTGATTGCCAGGCTCTGCCGTGCGGGAGAGATACTCTCAGTAGCTTGCCAGGCTCTCCAAGAGGGACAGAGGAGTCAAACCCGGGCAAACTCCCTACCCACTCTGCTATCACTCCAGTCTGTCATTTTATGTTATGGTATGTTATTGCCTAATTCTTAAGAGTAGAGCCTCTGGAGAGATTTCTGGTTTGAATGCTAGAACCACACCTCCAAATTACACATCAAAAGAAAAGTCTTTCAGCTAGTAAAAATTAGAAAGTAACAGTACTTTTTTTATAAGATTGTTGTGGTAATTTATTAATTTATTAATGTGTATCAAGAATTTGAATGTATATAATATATATTAACTTTTTCCTAATAAAACTGTGTTTGTATCTACCGGGTATATACTATTTCTTTGATAAATCTTTTAACTCTTCTCTATAAAATATAAACTGTATTTTTAAGATTTCTAAAATGAATTCAGTAACATTTTAATTTTTCCCACATATATTCTGTTAAATTTACTCCTGAGTCATCCACTGCTTTTAAATATGCCTAAACTTTATTAAAATTTCCAAATTTATGTTCCTAGCTTTCATTTTGTTAAGAGAGCTGGGAGACTCCAGTCTGTGTCCTTCTGAAACTGCATGTTGCCACACAACCTTTGACCCTTCCTTTGCCCCCCACCCCTTGCCACAAGCCCACTTTTGCCTCTATAGAATCCCTGCTTAGACTGAATAAACTTATCAGTTGATCACCAGTCAATGACCCTCATCTATTGGTTCCCAGGCAGTAGCGTGCATTAGTATCTGAATTATCTGTCTTTACACCTGGTTACAATGGGCCTGTCAATCTGAGGTGACCTGGTCTCCCGTCACCTCAGAACAGTGATGTGAGATCTTTAGATGCCGGAGAATGTTGGGTGGAGGTGAGGGGCTGCGCCTTTTGGCAAGACTAGCACTCTCCCTGTCCCCAGCTGGAACAGGCTCCAGAGAGCCCAGCATGGAGACCAGGCTACCTGAACAATTCAGCGGCTCAGGTCTCTTTATGATTAGTATGGTACTATACTTTTGCAGAGTCTCTTGCCCCCATACCTGGCTGTCTTCACCAGGGCACCTTGGAGGAGGTGGGTTGAGTTTCCCTCCCTACCCCAAACAGAGCCCCGGGAGCTGAAGACCTCCAGAACCCAGCCACAGCCATGCTCAGGGCCCCTCTCCACATGTTTGGACGAGCCTCACGCATGAAGGAACGGGCAGAGGAACCCAGGTGTGTGGGACCCAGGGGTGAGATCTCCATGCCTGCTCAGATCAGGACTGGGCCTCTTCCGCCCAGAGCCCTCATTTTCCAGTAGCTAGGCGGTCACACCCAGAAACTGCCCCCGGTGCCATGTAATCCCATCAACGGCCAACATCCAGAGACTACTAAACCAAGCTCCCAGAAGCGCCCAACATCTTATGACCTAGTTCTCCCTCTCAGAGAAACTGGCAAGCTACCAAGAGTTTCCTGCCCACATGGCAGAGCCAGGCAAACTCCCCGTGGTGTATTGCATATGCCAAAAACAGTAACAATGATGGGTCTCATTTCTCCTGAACCTGAAAGAGCCTCTAATGCGGCACCATTTGGAAGGACGAGTAAAGAGAGGCTGCTAAAATCTCAGGGCTAGGATGAACAGAGACGTTACTGGGCCCCCTCAAGCAAATCGAGGATCAACGGGCTGATAGTGATAGTGATATATGTTAAATTTTATTATCTACATGTTTGTTGCTAGTATATAAAAGAAAAATATTTGTCACACACATCTTGAGGTGTTCAGGGTTTGCTTCTGGTTCTATATTCAGGGGTTACACCTGAAGGGACTTGGGGAATCAGATGTTGTACCAGGATCAAATTTGGGTAGATCATATACATGGAGGCAAGCACCAGTCAAAACTATCACTTCAGCCCCCCAAAATTTATTTTTCTGTTTTTATTTATTTTTTTGTCCAGTCCTGCACCTGCCTGCATCTCTGGGTACCCTTGAGAATGTCCTGCGGTGACTGGAATGGGAAGGAACAGGAGTGACGATAGATGATTAGCAACTACACCACCTGCACTTTGCTGATGACATTGTTCTAATAACACGAAACACCAAGCGGCATGAATGCTGGCCTACTTCGACCGCGAGTCGCGAGTGTGGAAAGGTCAGACTGCAGCTGAATCTCACAAAGATAATGTTAATGAGAAATGGACTAGTTCCTGATGTTCCATTTGCTCTCAATGGAACGAACATCTCCAAATGCAGCAGTTATGTGTACCTAGTTTGAGAACTCAACATGACAAACAACCTCACACCTGAGCTGTGCAGGAGGAAAAGAGCAGCATGGAACACCTTCAAGAGCGTCAAAGAAGTTGTTAAGAGGATGAAAAATCTCCAGCTCAGGGCACATCTTTTCAACTCCACCATTCTTCCTGCACTAACACACGCCAGAGACCTGTGTCCTACAAAAGCAGAATAAGAACACTATCTGGGTCTCCCAAAGAGGAATGGAAAGAGCTATGCTTGGAGTATCACATTTCACTCAAGTGAGAGAAGGAATCTGGAGTTCTAACCTCCATCGACGATCAAGGATCAGAGACTCTGCCTCATTTGCCAAGGCAACAAAAATCAGATGGGCTGGACGTGTAATGTGATTTGTAGATGACCGCTGGACTAGAGTCATTACCAACTAGATTCCACAGGATGTCAAAAGAATGCCTGGCTGCCCACCTATGAGATGGTCAGACTTCTTCATCAAGACCGTAAACAAACGGTTTGAGGATTTTCGTGTTCCTGGAAGGAGCAGATGCCATCGGGCTACATTAGCACGCAACAGGGATGAATGGAGACGTTACTGGCACCCGCTCAAGCAAATCGATGAGCAACAGATGACAAGAGATACAAGTGATTTATTTTTGTGGGGGTCACATATAACAATGCTCAGAGGTAACTCTTGGCTCTTCACTCAGGAATTACTCCTAGTGGTGCTCAGGGGACCATATGGGATGCCAGGGGCTGAACCCCAGCTGGCCACATGGAAAACAAGTGCCACCTCCCCTGTCCTATGGCTCCAGCCCCTTTATTTTGCATCTTGCTTCTTCAGTGAACTCATACATCAGTTGTGGACACGTTTTTGTTTTGTTTTTATTTTTCAGTTTGAGGCCCACCTGTATGCTTTGAAGACTGATTCCTGGGTCTGTGCTCAGGGATCACTCCAGCTGGTGACTTCGGAGACCATGTGATGCTGGAGCTCAGCTCTGGGCTGGCTGCATGCAAGGCAGCTCACCAGCTTACAGGCTGCTGTACTACTTCTCAAGCATGTTCTAGGAAGGTATGTTTGCTTGCCTTTGATCACCCAGCTGTGCTCAGTGCTCTATCCTGGCTGTGCACTCAGGGGTCACTCTTCATGGGCTTCGGGGAGCAGAGGGGGTGCCAGAGATGGAATAATGGGTTGGCAGGAACCTATCATCTGCATTATTGCTCCTGCCATACCAATGATTTTGAGGGGAAAAAAACGGTTTAGTGAATTTAATCCATGTTTAAAATATCAAGTATTTAATGCTTTATTTCATTAAAAGGCCACTCTGATGACATGGGCATAAGTTACAAAATGCTCTCTAGCATTTCAGAGAACAACTACCAACGTCCTCCCACGAATGTTCCCAGACCCTCTCCCATACTCCGCCACCCACCCGCCCGCCTCCTCGCAGGCACCTTTCTAAGTCCAGTTGTTAAAATTTGGGTCTCTTGGTTTCAGTGTTGACTGTGTTGTTTGGGTATTTGGCTCATCTTTGTACTGTAATCCCCTGAACTGGCCCCCGTTGCTCCTCATCTCTCTTCTCCCCCGCCCCTCCACTCTTTCCTTCCTTCTCCTCCCTACACCGCTGGGCCACGGTTGATCCGGGCATACCCGGCTTTAAAATATTGCATCCCCTCATTCTGGTACATTCTCTTAACCTGTTAAAAATTAGGGCGCAGGGTACTGGAGTGATAGTACAGCAGGAAGAGCATTTGCCTCTACCCTGGCCGGCCTGGGTTCAATCCCAAGCATCCCATATGGTCCCCTGAGCACTGCCAGGAGTAGTTCCTGAGTGCAGAGCCAGGAGTCACCCCTGAGCATAGCTGAGTGTGACCCAAAAGGCAAAAAAAAAAATTAGGGCACAGAGGGATAGTATAGAGGGCAAGGCACTGGCAGATGGCTGGCTCAGATTCAATCCTCACACCCCACAAGGCCCTTGGAGCACTGACAGGAAGGACTGTTTCTCCAAGAGTAAGCCCTAAGCATTGCTGGGACTTTTAAGAACAATAAACAAACCCCAAAATTGAGTGGAATAATGAAATTTTTGTATCTTTTCAATCTTTGGCTCTATTTTGTTCTCCTTTAACTGTACTTGTTGGAAGTTCCAGTACAATTTTAAACAGAACTAGTTGTGGTAGGCATCCTGGGATAATTTCTAACCTTCCCCCACTAATAAAATGCTTGATCTAGAGATTACTAAAATATGTTAGGATTAAAAGGTTTCATTTGATTTCACACTAAAATTTGGAATGTGGTTTTTGCTTATTGGTATAACCATAAAATCTTTATTCATAATCTCATGCTGTGGAAAGTTATCTAAAGAGATTTTCTAATGGCAAAACCTGAATTCTGAAGGACAAACCAAGCTGGGTGTGACAAACTAACCATTAATGTTACTACATAGGGTTAAACTGGCTGGCCTGCATTTTTTGGGAAACTTTAAAACTAAGATTTAAATTGAATCTGGCTTGTGATTATCATTTATATTATAAAATCTCTTAGGGATTTTGAATGAAAATCATACTGAGTATATTAAATAAATAAGGTTGCCCAACTTCTAGTTCCCTGGGTGAGTTGATTTAAGCTTGGAATAATCTGATACTTCAGGATTTGAGCTTGTATTTCTGAGAATGAATGTTATGCAGACTCAACTTTAGATTCAATTATTGTAATAATTTTAACTCTTCATGTTTGATAATAGCTTCTACTTCCATTTTTGATAGGTTTATCTTCCCATGAAATTACTCATGATTCCTTTATGAATTTCAAAGTTTTTTTAATGTGAAATTGTTTACAATTCTGAGTTATTTTAGCTCTCTAGTGTACATTTTTATATGATTTTTCTTATGTTTTATATTCTAGGTAAGATTTTTGATTGCTTTGGACTTTCTATTTACTTTTATATACTGCTCCCAATTCATTAGATTAACATTTTGGTCATTAATTTTCAGCCATTCTTTCTTTTCTAATATAAGTAGTTAAGAACGTAAATATCTGGGTAAGAATGATAGCACAAAGGTCTGGAGCACATAGTTTAGAAGTTATTTTTTCTCACTTTTCTTTGCTTTTAAGTTATAAAAATATACTTTGATCAGATGTGTTCCGTATGATCAAAATTTAAAAATTTCCAAAACTTAGTCCATGACATAATGTGTTATCAATAATTTATGTCAAAATAAGGGAAAATGTATGCCTTATTTGTTATTGGGAATAAAGTTGTAACTTACTATTTGTGCTATTCAAAATTCTATAGCCTTATATTGTTATTTGTTTGATCTATAAATTATGTCAAAAAGCTATTCAGCTCTCCTACCATGCTGTTGCTGTATCAATGTTTTTATATAGCCATATAATTATTTTTCTCTATCTTCCAAGACTAGATAATGAGGCTAAATTCAAATTTTAAGTTATTTTGTGTCCTTACTTTGCTGTAGTTTTTGTCAATATCTACACTTTGCTGAATGATTTTTCACCTAAAATATATGACCAAATATATTTTATTATATAAAGTGTTGTTTTATTCTCATGATTATTTGACATTAGCATTTCAAACATAGTTTTAGCTTTTCTTTATGCTTATTTTTTGGATTTGTTTTCTAGTAACTATGACAAATCAAATTTTCAGCCTCTGCCCTACTATAAATTATAATTTAGTCAGTCAAATTCTAACATTTATCAGTTGCCTTATCAGAATCTCATGATTCTCTTCTAGGTATCTATTTTCCATTCAGAAACACTTGTTAAAGAATTTTTGTTAGACTGAGATGTCTTTAATTTGCAATCATATTTTAGTGATCATTTCAGATTTTCAAGTGTCTAAGTATCTGTTATAGTTATTGCTTTCTCAGTACTTCAAGAAGCTGTTGTTTGTGTTGATGACTACTATTTTGTTTTTAGGTGTTTTTTTTTTGGGGGGGAAGCACACCTGATGATGCTCAGTACTTCTAGTTTTGAGCTTAAGTGTGTTCAGGATTCATTTCTGGCAGGGTGCTTGCCTTGCATGTAGCCGACCCAAGTTTGAGTCCCAAAAGCTAACATATGTATGTGTATATATGTATATTTATATATAAACTATATGTATAAACTATAATTATGCGGCAGAGTCTCTTGCCCCCTTGCCTGGCTGTCTTCACCAGGACCCCTCAGAGGGGCTGGGTTGAGTTTCCCTCCCTGGCCCGAGCAGAGCCCCTGGCTCAGGAACCCAGCCACAGCCATGCTCAAGGCCCCCCTCTACACGTTTGGACGAGCCTCATGCATGAAGGAACTGGCAGAGAAACCCAAGTGTGTGGGACCCGGGGCTGAGATCTCTAAGCCTGCTCAGATCAGGACTGGGCCTCTTCCTCCCAGATCCCCCGTTTTCCAGTAGCTAGGCAGTCACACCCAGAAACTGCCCCCAGCACTGTGTAATCCCACCAACAGCCAACATCCAGAGACTATAAGACCAAGCTCTGGAAGAGAGCGACATCTTATAGCCTAGTTCTCCCTCTCGGAGAAACTGGCAAGCTACTGAGAGTTTCCTGCCCACATGGGGGAGCCTGGAAAGCTCCCCATGGTGTATTCATATGCCAAAACCAGTAACAGTGATGGGTCTCATTCTCCTGACATTGAAAGAGACTCCAATGAGGCACCATTGGGAACGATGAGTAAAGAGAGGCTTCTAAAATCTCAAGGCTAGGACGAATGGAGACATTTCTGAGACCGCTCGAGAAAATTGACGATCAACAGGATGATGATGATTGATGATGATGATGATGATAATTATGCATAGTTTTTGTTTTTATACTTACACACTCACACTCGCACACACATATCTATATCTATATACATATATATACTATATATATGACTGTATCACTGTCATCCTGTTTCTCATTGATTTGCTCAAGTGGGTGCCAGTAACGCCTCCATTTGTCCCTGTCACGTTCAGGGTCAGGGGAATGAGGCCCATTGTTGTTACTGTTTTTGGCACATCGAATATGCCACGGGTAGCATGCTAGATTCTGCCATGCAAGATTCTGCATCACTCTCTTCCGGGAGCTTTGTTTTATAATTTCTGGATCTTGGCCATTGATAAGATTACATGGCACCAGGGGCAGTTTGTAGGTGTTACTGCCAAGCTACTGGAAAACTGGGGATCGGGTGGAGGAGGCCCAGTCTTAATCCAAGCAGGCTTGGAGATCTCAGCCCGGGGTCCCGCAAACCTGGTTCCTCTGCCGGTTCCTTCTTGTGTTGAGGCTCATCCGAATGTGTGGAGAGGAACCTTGAGCAGGGCTGTGGCTGGGTTCCAAAGGTTTTTGGCTGCAGGGGCTCTGCTTGGGGCGGAGAGGGAGACTCAACCCATCTCCCTCCGAGGGAGCCCAGGTGAAGACAGCCTGGCACAGGGGCAAGAGATTCTGCCCACACACCACACAAACACACACATGTGCACACACACACACACTACACACATACACACACATACCACACACGCACATATATATGTCTATACACACATACGTGTGTGTCTGTATGTGTGCTAGAAAATGGTACAAGGCTAAGATACTTTTGTCTTGTATGTGGTCACTTCAGTTCAGTCCATATCACAAAGAATCCCCTGAGCACTGAAAGGAGAGACCTCTGCACACAACACAAAAATAGTTTCAAGTAACTTGTTCATGATTTAAAACAATATATGTCTTAACAGTTTTTGATAATGTTAAGAAAATATTTTGCTGCTGAAATGGTTCAGGTCTCCAAATATGTGTGTGTGTGTATATATACACACACACACATATTTGGATATATATACACACATATATACACATATATATGTATATACATACATACATACATATATATTGGTCTCTTTACTACTTTGCAATAATTCTCTATATTTATTCTCTCTAGAAGGTCTGTTTAAAGTTTGCATGCTTTTCTCTGATCTCTCCTGGATGGAGGTTTTTTTTTTAATTTTCATTTTTTTGTTGAATTGATATCAATTTCTCCAACTTACTTTTTTTTTATTCAGTGTTTTTGGTCTATTTCTAATCTATCCTTTAATACACCGATTGATGCTTTTCATATAAATTACTGTATTCTCCTAGAATTTTTATATTCACCCAGTGTTTTCATTTGCTTTCCTTTTTTTAAATGTAGTTGCAATAGTTTCAGTAACATAGGTATTTTGTTTGTTTTTTTTTCTTTTTGTCTTGATTTTTGGGCCACACAAAGCAATACTTAGGGGTTAATCCTGGGTCTGCAATCCAGATCAATAATTACTCGTGATGGTGCTCAGGAGCCCATATGGGATGCCAGGGATCAAACCAGCTGGCCGCGTGCAAGGAGAATGCCCCACTCATGGTACGAACTGAGACCCCCAAAGGGTCTGTCCTTACGTTGCTTCGAGTCAGTTTGTCTCTTCATGGCTCCTCTCGCCGAAAGCTTATCTTTCAAAACCAATGTGGTTCTATTTTTCTATCTTAATTTCATTATCTACTTCAAAATTTAAATCTACATGTTCTAATGGCCCAATTTCCCGGTGTTCTACCCCTCAGCTGAGTTGGTTCCAGTTCCAGCTGAGGGCCTTTACCAGCAAACTCAAATTCAAGAAAATCTAAGAAAAACGCTACAGACAGGTGATGACTCAGAGCAAGGAGTCCTCAGCCACGGTCAGTCCTGTCATTCTCTGTCTTGCTGCACTGAGACCAAACAGTGCTCTCCCAGACAGACGAACACTCCTAATCACCTCCTACTTTGAGCACGCAGGGGTCTCTTTTTTTCCCAAATAATCTCACAAATTTATAAAGTCCCTTCCAGTAATCTTGGAATACCAGCGTCCCTAACTGTTAAAACTTGTGTGCTTCCTTTTTTTTTTTTCCTGCAGAATCCTCTCCAGGGTAGCTTTTTTCTTGATGTATTTGAAATCGTTCATTTTAGGGGCCGGAGCGATAGCACAGAGGGTAGGGCGTTTGCCTTGCACGCGGCCGACCCGGGTTCGATCCCCGGCATCCCATATGGTCCCCCAAGCACTGCCAGGGGTAATTCCTGAGTGCGAAGCCAGGAGTAACCCCTGAGCATTGCTGGGTGTGACCCAAAAAGCAAAAAAAAAAAAAAGAAAAGAAAAGAAATCGTTCATTTTAAACGTGCGTACTTCTACAGGAATGTAGAGTGAAGCGTTGCTCGGAGTAGCTCTCGCAAGATGGGTTTGGAGTTGATTCTATTTGCTGCCTCGAATTTTCCCACCTCAGAAGACTAGTTTTGTTTTGTCTTTGTTTTATTTGAGGGCCCCCTCTGTGGCGTTGCATACAGCACCTGGAACTATGCTCGGAGATGACTCCTCAGCGTTGGGGGTCCACTGGATCTAGGGTCGGTCCTGGGCTGGCTGAGTGCATGGCAAGCCCCCTGCCCACTGTACTATCTCCACAGCTCCAGGAGACTAATGTTTACTGATGTGCTGTTTGGGGACCACGCCCGATGGTGGAGTTCATCTGGCAGCACACTCGGGAATTACTCCTGGCACCACTCAGGGGACGATATAGAAGGTCAGAGACCAAATCGGGGAGGCCCCATGCAAGGCAAACACCTCAGTTGCTATACTATGGCTCTGGCCCACTACACTGATGATTTGTTTCCAAGATAAAGAACACATTAGTAATATAAATATAAAAAGGAGAGAGAGAGAGAGAGAGAGAGAGAGAGAGAGAGAGAGAGAGAGAGAGAAGGAAAATACCTGCTATAGAGTCACAGAGACAGACTGGGGCCTGGGGGTGACGGGAGGGAAACTGGGGTCACTGGACACTGGTGGAGGGATGTGTGTTGGACCACTATATGACTGAAATCTGTGCATGAATCATAAACAGCTTTGTACCTGTATCTCATGGTGGGTTAATAAAAAGTACTTCTGGGGGTAAAAAAAAAGGAAAGAAAGAAAGACTCAACCACTTGTTAAAAACTAATAGGATAAAAAGAATTTATCCTTTTTAAATTCTTTAAGTTCTTTAAATTTACCCCCACCCCCTGCCTCTTTCTCAGGCTCATTCCCCAATCCCTCTTATTCTCTCTCTCCTCTTGGGTGTTATGGTTTGCAGTATAGGTACCAAATGGTCACATTTTTGGTCCATAGTCTACTTTCAGCACGCATCTACCATCCCGAGCAATCCCTCCAACCATCATTTACTAAATGGTCTCTTCTCCATCCCACCTGCCTTTTCCCTCAGCACATGAGATCGGCTTCCAAGCTGCGGAGTGATCCTCCTGGCCCTTATCTCTGCTATCCTTGGGTGTAATTCTCCTATTATGTTACTCCATATTTATTTGGGATTTCTTATGTGTACAGTCAGATTGTATTTGAAAGTTTTTCCTTCCTACTTCTCTTGATTTTTCATTCTCTTGGTTCTCTTTTGCCAACTGCAGCCAGCATCCCTTCCTTCCTCCCAATTTGAGAAAGATTTCAGCGTCTCTCTCCATTCAGTGTGGTTTTGCCACAGTTCTTTGTTTAATTCCTTTTCCATATTCAGTTTCTTTCAGTTTGGACTGTAATTTTTTAATGAAATATTTTTATATTATCAAATTGTTTATGCATCTATTTACACTCATCTTTTCTTTCCTATTTTTTCTGTAGCACTCTGGCACGGTAGCACTGTCATCCCATTGTTCATCGATTTGCTCGAGCAGGCACCAGTAACGTCTCCGTTGTGAGACGTGTTGTTACTGTTTTTGGCATATCAGATATGTTACAGGTAGCTTGCCAGGCTCTGCCATATGGGCAGGATACTCTCTTTTGCTTGCCGGGCTCTCTGAGAGGGACGAAGGAATTGAACCCGGGTCAACCGCATGCAAGGCAAACGCCCTACCCACTGTGCTATCGCTCCAGCCCATTTTTTCTGTAGTGTGGTATAATTCATTTTCTGATTTTAACCAAACTTAACAGTAATCTACTTCCTCTGGCTGAATTTAAGATTTTTCTCTATCCCATGGGTTTTCTGAATATACTATAATGTTCTAGAAAACCAGTAGGAAATGCTAGATAATTGCTTGAGATTTGCAGTGATTCATAATTCACAGCATGGTATCTATCATTATTGAAAATAGTTTTATTTGCTCAAATATAAAACTAATTTTATGCATTTATAATTTCCAATCAGATTATAAACCATGTCATAGTCTGATCAAAATCCATTCTGATAAGATTATTTTCCCAAAGGCTTTTAGTTCATAATATACTAATACATGATGACTTACCTCCACTGGATATTTAGCCTCTATTTTCCACTACAATCTTTGGGTGAAGAATAATACTTCATGAGTGACAAACATCAGTGTTGGTCTTGTCCGAGCTCTGTTCTCGGCGATCACTCCTGGCAGGTTCAGGGGAACAGATGGCGTACCAGGATTGAACCCAGGTTGGGTTTAACCCAAGTGCAAGGCAAATGCCCTCCCCTCTATATTATTTCTCTGGCCCCTCAATTGATTTCTTGATCATATTTTTCCCTCGTAACTTCCCTGGCCCTACCTTTCCCCCAAGACATATTTGAATTCATGTATTAGGGATTTTATGCTTATGTTCAATTTGTGTGATTCAGTAAGACAATCGAGTAAGATGGAACGTGCACAGGGTGGATCAGACAGACCTTAGTCTAGGTTCCAGCTTTGGTGTATCTGGTTTGGTGACCCAGGAATAACTAATGTATCCCTGTGGGTCTGTGTCATTTTGGCTGTAAAAAGGGGATATATGAGATATTTTTCACAGTATTATTAGGAGATTTAAATTACTGTATCAATGATTCTTTCCACAGAAGTTATACAACAAATAATCACAAGAAATTACAAAAATAGCATTAGAGTCATATGTACTGTGTTTCTTTCCATCCCTTGATATAAACATAACTATAGGTATAAAAAGAGATTTGTTTTTCTCTTTTTCATCTTGTGAATTCAAATTGTCTGAATATCAAATAAAAAAATCATAGTTTATTATTTAAATCAATGCCAGTAGCTCTCATAGGTTACAAAAAAAAGACTGGATATAGAATGGTTTATTCAAAAGTAAACCCCTAATTAGTTTTAATGTAATACAGTATAAGAAGAAATGAGGATTAGAAATTTTCCTTCAAAAGTACTGCATTTTTTAGATTCATGGGGCTCTAAATTATAGTCAATGATCATTTTAGTTTGGATGGCATTTTGATATGAATTTCTTTGTTTCTCAAGTAGGATTAGAGAGATTTACAAAGTATAAGGTTTTAGTTATAGTGGCTCTATTTTCAAATAGTGAGTTACACAAAATCTCGAAATCTACATTTACTATTCAACTGCTTTCCAAATCTGACTGAAGAATGCATTTCTAAAATTTTGACAACCATAAAATTGAATGCAATGTACAATGTTAAGAAGTGGAAGAATGACTGGACCATACATTTAAGCCATGCCTAGAAAAGCAAGGTCGAAAAAAGGACAGGAATAGAATATAGAAAGGAGACACATTTAAGTATGCATGTAACTTTGTACTTTGAGCAGGGATCCTTAAACCATTCCTACTGGAAGCAGAATTGAAAACAGAGTAATAGACACAGAGTATAAGTCCTTCTTGCCTCTAATAGAAGCCTTGAAAAGTTAGGAGACTAAGCATCTTCTTTCAAAACATGTTTCACTTAGCACACATCCATGGTAACCAAAAGTATCATTAGAGAGCATTGCCACTTCTCTTCTGATAGGACAGATATCATTGGCTACCTTTCATTCCTATGGACAATAGCGGAAATAATAGATTATCATCTCTCCCATCCGACTTCTAATCAGGCCGGACCCTCCTTAGCTTCTTGATCAGATGAGATGGGAGCGTTCAGGGTGCTATGGCTGTAAACTAGATCCTCTTTTCTAAGGAGACATACAGTCATTGTGCCTCAATACCTCTTCAGAGGGAGCAGAATTCCTGTGTCACTTAAATAAAGGATTCTTTGCTCCTTTTTCAGAGCTTTTGAATCTGACCTTTAAGGCCACTGGGTTCTGAGCACACAGAAGATTAAACGTGTCCAGGCTCCAGATTATCAGCCTCGTTCCCAACCCCCATCTCTTACACTCAGGAAGCTTTCATCCAACTGCTTTGTGTCTCCTCACACACAAAGGCACCTCCTCGCACACATCTGTGTCATTCCAGATGCATGGTTACTATGCAGTTTCACAATCAAGGTATATACTTGAGTTTTTTAAATAGTCCACGTAACTATAGCTAAGTAGCTAGAAATAGAGTTGCTGGAAAATCTGGGGATGTCTAGGAAGCTGTAAGGCCTGGAATCTAAGCAGAAGGGAACATGCTTAAAAGGGGGAGGAAAAAACACATTTGCTGATACAAACAGAGAGGCAGCAAAGAGAATTACAGGTCATAGGTGCTAGACCTGGAACCTTTCACAACCACAGTACCATAGACTGAAAGTGAAAATAACAATAATAAAACTCAATTTCCCAGCCACACGGAGCTTTAGGGGTCAGGCACTGCCTGCTGTAGGAAATTTCTCTGGAACACAAAGTTACCAAAACAGTTGCCATGGGTGCAGTAAATGATACAAGTTTAATTATTGACACTGAGACCAACCGCAGAGACCACTGCAGAGAACAAATGGGCTCTCACAGAGGGACTGGGGGAAGCCAAGAAGATAAGGATGAAAGCCTTTCAGGGAGTGTGTCCCGGAATGGAGCTTCAAGCTAGATCCCCTCTCCTGCTCACAAACCAGAGAGTGGACATGGAAGTGAATCAAGCCCTGCTGGGTGACAAAAGGGATCAAATTCAGGGTTCAGCTGAAGGACAGAATTCCAGAAGAGAGGCTGCTGATGTGTGTGAAGACAACACAGAATGATGGGACAATCGGGGTGAAAGCGTTAGCATGACATTATAAACAATAAATGGCTACCCCCTCTCCAACAAGCCCGAGTGTATGCTTGCCAGAAAAATCCAAGAATATTATATATGAACCATACTTAATTCTGAAGACAAAGAGAAATACGGGGAAGGATTGGCCTGGAAGACATTTTAAACCAGAGGGAGTAGTTTCAAGCTACTTTGGGAACTTCAATGAAAAAGGTTGAGAGGCTCAAATCAACAATGGTGAGATGCTGAGAAACATTTGATGAATCTACTGAATAAAGTTGGTACTGTAAAGTGAGACAATTGGCAAAGTGAGAAGTACAAGTAGAGAGAGACTTTCTTTGGCAAACCTCTTGTTCTAGTTCATAGGTTAGACCAGCCATTAGCACAGGATTTGTATGAGGGGTCCTACATGGGGTATATTAAATTCGAGTTGCCCCTCAAACATTAAAAAAGATATGTTTAAATGTTAATTTACAGAAACAGGGCTGAATCTCCAATGATAGCATGACCAAATTCTATCTTCAACAAGAAAACATTTAATAGAGTGAAGTTCGTATACATACATGCTAATATCAACATAACAACAAAATGCATACAAGATTTTAGAAAATTCTTACATGGAGAAGATTTTCAAAATCACTTTTTTTCTATCAAAGAAACAAAATAAGCTTTACTATGGTTTCTTAGAAATTATACTTCTCTATTTATAGGGGACTTTGCTTTAACTAAAAATATACCTTTAAGACATGTGTAAGGAAACATCTTAGGCTATTAGTTTAATATATCCATTGTTAAAATGTGCAGCTATAGCTAATTACATATTTGTTTATTTCTAGGACCTAAAGCTATAGCTTACTGCTTATGTTATTATTATAGATGCATCTGAAATACTAAGAACATATATATTCATAATAACAAAATTCATGATAACAAGTGTACTTACTGTTGCCACTGGAAATGCATTATATATAAAATCAGCAAATAAAAGAAATGCTGAGCTTTCATGTCCTACAGAAATAGGATGCTCATAGCCAAATTGAAAAAGGCTTAACAAAGGAGATATGCCTTACACTGTGAGTTGAAGTTCAATAGACTGAGGATTTTATTGAACTATGAGGGAAAAAAGAGTATCTAAACTTCTATAAAACATGCTTTTTCTTGTCACATAAGTTTTTAATCCAGTAACTGTAGCTATGGAATTGTACAAAGTGAATTTAATCAGTGACACATTACTACACACTAAAAACAATCAATAAATCAAATATTTGAAGCAAAGAAAAAATTTCCAATTGCAGCAATTAATATTTAAGTGCTCAGCTATAGGTATTAAAAACCTAAAGAAAGACAAAAATAATATGAGACTTCCTTGGATTGGTGTTGAAGTATTTCTATTCAGTATTTCTATTCTTTAAGGACCAAAAATCAAATGGTTGTGTAAAATAATCCTCAGGCTTCAGCATAAATCTAGAGAAAGGGGATTAACAATTTCTAGTTATTTTATATATATATATGTACATATATATGTGTGTGTGTGTGCGTGTGTGTGTGTGCTGTAAACAGACCAAGACATACATTCAATTTTGTATCTCAGTGCCCAATAGACATATCACATCACAGATCATGTTATTTAAATAAATATCCACAGTAGAATTTTCAAGGTGTGTGTATGTGGGGCTGGGGGATGAATGGGGTTACAATGAATATTGTAGAAGTCAAATGATTTCAACTCAGAAAATATTGTAAAATAGGCCATCCAGTTGTTCACTGTGTCATCAATAGTGCAAATGGAAAATCTTTCACCGTCAAATCTGCGTGTTTTTATCTGATATGGTAATTTTTATTGTGGGATATTGTCCATCTCTTCTTTTTTCTGTATCACTGTATCACTGTCATCCCATTGTTCATCAATTTGCTCGAGCGGGCACCAATAACGTCTCCATTCATCCTAGTCCTGAGATTTTAGCAGCCTCTCTTTACTCGTCCTTCCCAATGGTGCCTCATTGGAGGCTCTTCCAGGATCAGGGGAATGACACCCATCATTGGTACTATTTTTGAATACACCAGGGGAAGCTTGCCAGCTCTGCCAAGTGGGCAGGATACTCTCGGTAGCTTGCTGGATTCTCTGAGAGGGAAAACTAGACAATAAGGGGTCTTTGTTCTATAGTCTTTGGATCTTGGCCATTGATAGGATTACACAGCACCAGGGGAAGTTTATGGGTGTGAATGCATAGCTACTGGGAAATGGGGGATCGGGGTGGAGGAGGCCCGTCTCAATCTGAGCAGGCTTGGAGATCTCAGCCCCGGGTCCCACACACCTGTGGTTCCTTCATGTGTGAGGCTCGTCCGAGTGTGTGGAGAGTGGCCTTGAGTTTGGCTGTGACTGGGTTCTGTGGGTCTTTGACTGCCAGGGGTCTGCTCTTGTTTTTAAAAAAATGTTTTATTAAATCACTGTGAGCTAAAGTTGCAAAACTTTAATGTTTTAGTTTCAGTCATACAATGATCGACCACCCATCCCTCCACCAGTGTATATTTTCCACCAACAATGTCCCCGTATCCCTGCCCTCTTCCTTCCCACCCCTCTTCCCTGTCTCTGTCACTGTCATTGTCACTGCCATCCCATTGCTCATCGATTTGCTCAAACGGGCACCAGTAATGTCTCCATCGTGAGACTTGTTGTTACTGTTTTTGGCATATCAAATACGCCATGGGTAGCTTGCAAGGCTCTGCCGTGAGAGCGGGATATTCTTGGTAGCTTGCCAGCCTCCTCGAGAGGAATGGAGGAATTGAACCCAGGTTGGACACGTGCAAGGCAAACGCTCTACTGTTGAGCTATTGCTCCAGCCTGGAAGGCAATTTCCCTCTTACTCTCTACTTATGGGCATTATGGTTTGCAAAAAAAGATCCTGAGAGGCCATCATGTTTGGTCCTTTATTTTCAGCACACATCTCCCATCCCAAACAATTCCTCCATCCATCATTGACTTAGTGATCCCTTCCCTACTCCAGCTGCCTTCTCCCCCAGCTCATTGAAACAGGCTTCCAACTGTGGAGCAATATTCCTGGCCCTTGTCTCTACTGTCCTTGGGTGTTAGTCTCATATTCTATTATTTTATATTCCACAAATGAGTGTAGTCATTCTATGCCTGCCCCTCTCTTTCTGACTCATTTCACCGAACATGATGCTCTCCACGTCCATCCACTTACAAGCAAATTTCATGACTTCATTTTTCCTAACAGTTGCATAGTATTCCATTGTGTAGATGTACCATAGTTTCTTTAACCAATCATCTGTTCTTGGGCACTCGGGTTGTTGATTCTGGCTATTGTGAACGGTGCTGCAATGAACATATAGGTGCAGATGTCATTTCTACTTATGGAATGGTAGAGAATGAACATATCTGTTTATAGATGTCCTTCTCCAAAAGAGCCAATTTCCCATGATTCCCAAAAACTTCATGATTGTTTTAATGACTTTTTCAGGTAAACAATGTCAATCTACCATATTGACTTTTTCTCCGCTAGAATTGATTAGTTACACGAATCTTGACATTTCTAAAATCTTTAAGTCATACACTGGACAGGACATACACTGTTGTAAAGAAAATTAAAATAATTTCTGACTCATGAGGGCAGCAGAATAAACATGCTTAACTCACCCTCCAAAATTTCCAACATCAGTCTTTACTGACTAGACAGAATCTACTTTTTAATGATATTGTTTAAAAACGAAATTTTAGAATTTCTGAAATTTAAGTGGAAAAGAAAAAAAACTAAGCAAAGCAAGCAAACCACAACAAAAGAAATGTTTTCTCAAGTACAGTGGGGCAATTTTAAAGATTTAATATCTAAGATGTAAATGGCGACAGGAGAGAAGAATGAATAAATATGTAAAATAATAATAGTCAAAAATTAATTCAAGAGAAAAAAACCCTACTAGAGCATGTAGGATGCAAAACTCATAAAACCAGACACAAGCAAAAAAATCTTTAAAGATGTTTGCACGTTATTAGGGAAATGGACCCTTGGCTTGTGGAGGAAGAGGAAGCAAGTGGGACAATGATGTCTTCTCAGAAATCATACAAACAAGAAGAGATATGAGTGGTGTTTAAAGGGATAAAAAAAATTCCCAGCTACAGTTTCATAACCAGTGAATTTTTCCTTCAAAAGGGATGGAGGGGTCGGAGCGATAGTCCAGTGGGGAGGGTGTTCGCTTTGCATGTGGCCGACTGGCATTTGATCACTGACATCCCATATAGTCCCCAAATAATTCCTGAGTGCCGAGCCAGGAGTAACCCCTGAGCATCACTGGGTGCGACCTCCCCCCCAAAAAAAGTGAGGAGCGCGACTGGAGCAATAAGACAGTGGGTAGGACACTTGCCTTACACCCAGCTGACCCATATATTTAATCATATAGTCCCAGACCCCTGCCAGGAATCATTCCTGACTGCAGAACCAGGAGTAAGTTTCGAGCATCACCAGGTGTGACCCAAAACAAACAAAAAACTGTGAGAATAAACATTTTCTTGAACCCAAACTGGGGTATTTATTACCCTCAGAAAAATTCCTGCAAATTATTAAGGATGTATTTCAAACTAAAAAGTATAACAGGATGAACTTCACATCTGCACCCAAAAAATGAAGAGCACAGAGAATAAAAAATAAAGAAAAAATTAAAATTTCCGGATAAGTCCTTGGTGGCTTCCAGTACCACTGGGTCTTATCATTGAGCCATTGGGCCCACATAGCTGGGGCAAGTGTCCTAGGGAGTGTCCCAAGGCCTTCTGAGCACAGCTTGAAAGTCACCCAAACTAAAATTAAATTTAAGATACCATTTATAGTGTTATTCATTAGGAAACACATGCATACATAAGAAGACATAAAATATAAGTATGATCGCACTAATAAAGAAATTAAATGAAGATCTAAATAAATTGAGTTGTGCCATTTTCAAGGAAGCCCAATAATTTTAAGGTATTAGTTCTCAACAATTATATCTATGGATTTAAACTAATCCCAATCAAAATGTCAGTGATCTGTATTTGTAGATGCTAGCAAACTGGTTCTAAAATTGCAATATTTAGGTAAATAAACTAGAATACATTTCAATATATATTTAAATATAATTAATACATTTGAATCATATCTATAATGTATTTCAAATTAGACAACTCACAAACCATATTATCTGAAAGCAAAAGGAGGTAAACTAATCCTGAATATTGCACTATTATGTATATATGTGTCTATACATATGCATATTTAAACCCCTAACTTTTATACTTGTATGACCCTTTCATCTTAATACATTTTAAGAAGTCTCATTTATAATTTTCAAAAGTGATAATTGATGTGATTTTAAAATATCAGAGGCCACAGCATTGGGTATTTGCTTGATGAAAATTCCAAGAAATAGATTTTTAGGTGCAGTAAACACATAAAATAGAGAAGCATCGTACTTTTATTTTTACAACATATTTTAAGCAGGGGTTATGAGAAGTGTCTGGGATATTCTTTATCCATCTCCTTACTTTATTGAACTCTAAACTTTGAATTCCTGAAGACTCATCTCAATGAGGAAGTCTTTCTTCTCACTTTTAAATCATACCTGTATTATGACTCAGTGGATTCTTCAATCAGAAAGATCAAGGGAAGCTTAAGGTGGGAGTTTACTGTCTTATAATATTAGTTTCAAAGGGAGATGTTTATTTCAAAATTGGTTCAGTGCCTCAGTGGTTTTAAAACGGAGTTTTAAGAAAGTCATGATTCTTTCACTTAAAAAAAATAATCACGAGGATAACTATAGTAACTCTATTAAAAACTGCAATCTAGGCATAAAAGGGAACTTCAAATTGTACAATTATTTATGCACATCTTTTAAGAAGAAAAAATTCTTTCTCAAAAAACTCTCTTAGGTCTCACTAATTGTAACAGATATTTTTATCACCGTCAGAAGATTGTGGGAAATGAAATTGTCTAGGTCAGTGGTTTTCCACATTTGTGCACCTGAAGATCAATAAAAATAGGAGAAATATTTTACTGACCACTGAGACAGGAATTTTTAAAAAGCAATATAATAGCATTTTGTATATTAGTCCTAAAATCTAATATTGTAAAATAAAAATCTATGGTAAAGTTTAAAAAAACAAAGCAGTTAATAAAAACTAGTAATAGAATATCTTGAACTTTTGAGTAAGCAGCATTTGACTTGAATGGTATTAGAATACAATGTTCTGCTTCTTTGCAGAATATTTGATATCCTTGACTCAGTATAAGTTCAGATGCAGTGCTGCTCTGATCATCCACTAAAATGAAAATCAAAATATATAAATGTACACTTATAAATCATATCCATTTGGTTACTTTCTCTTGTTTCTGATGACCAATTGGTAGTGGGATTGGTGCTGAAATATTATATGCCTAAGACTCACTATCAATAACTTTGTAAAGCACAGTTATTTAATTAAAAAATGAAAAAATAAGGAGTTAAAAATATGAACAACAATTTCATAGCATACAACCAAGATATGGATATTCATTCTTGTTCCAAAATCAAGGAAATCATCATTTTTTTCTTCATAAGGATTAAGCATCCATGAGTTGACATTCACATGAACGAATTCTTTATCCAGAGGTTATCTCTATAGAGATATGCATTTTCATGGCAATAATAATGATTAAAGAGAACACCTGCAAACGGAGAATATGATTCGCTGGCTGACTTTAGAAGTAATCAAAACTTTTTGCGATAGTGGAAACATTCTTTTATCTAACTCTCGCATGTGACTATATGAGAGTCAGCTTCCTTTTGCAAATATCCTTATTTCTTGAGTTAGGTAATTTCAAGTTCATCTTCTAGTCTGCAAACAATAATGTTTTGTTTTACAGTGAGAGAAGGAAAAAATTGCTAAATTCCACTGGAGTTAGTATCTGAAAAAATATTTTGAAAAAGAGGCAATTGTATAAACTTGTACAATAGAATAAAGTAAGTTCTTTTGTTAAATTTATAATTTTCATAACATACATGTAAAATTTTAATTTTTATGTTAATACATAAGAAGAGATCCTGACTTTCCAAATATTGCTGGTGATTACCACTCACTTGAGTTATTTTAGGGATCATTTATTGCAGCTGAAGTATCAAATTATTTTATGCAGAAATATTCATTGATTCATGCAAAAAAATATGAATGAAGGGATTATGCCCCCCTTACTAAGTGCTCTCCTCAGAATAGAAAAATTCTCACTGTCCATTAAGACAATAGGAGAAGCAAAAAACAAGCTATGAAATACCAGTTGGTGACAAGTTATAAGGAAAAAAATTAGTGTCTTGGACTTTGGGGACAGGATATGACTGTCCTGATTAGTCATGGCGTAAGCCTCACAGACCACAGAGTTGGGAGGCATGGATGTCCTAGAGTGGAGACCACTGTAGAATGGACACCTAGCCTTTGTCAACCTCAATCTATGACTCCATAGTCACTCTGGGTCTCAAGAGCTACTTCCTGGTTGCTAGACTAGTTTCTCCATTGTTGGGCCTTCTAGATTGCCACTGGGGGCTTTCTTGGTGGTAGTGGTGGGGAAGTAGGGGGGGGCAGAAGGGCCACAGAGGTGATTTTCTTCAATTTACCTCCTAGGGTTCAGGGAAAATGAGACAAAGCAAGAAGCACTCATGTTCACAAAAGTCTGCTATACTTAACATGAAATATATCATTTTATCTTACTCTCAGACATGAACCTGTTGAGTCTTAGAGAGATGACAGACCATCCAGGGTTAAAATTGATGATAAAGCTACGGCCCCGTGCCGCCCCCAGAGGAGAAAGGTTTTTGTCCCTCAGCCTTTCCTTCTGGGAGCAGCGGCATGGTGACTGCCATCATTCAGAGCCCATTGGACGAAGGTACAAGTTTTCAGTGACGGGGTGCTCCAGAAATCTCAGAATGGGGGGCGGGGCTGCAGTACCGGCGCTGCTCCCCGCCCAGACGAGACCCCCAGCGGCTGCTCACAAACAGCTCCTCTGCTCCTGAACGGCTATGATCCCAGAGACACACAAATCAATTTCAAAACCCAGCAGCTTCTGGCAGAAATCACTCTGGACTTAATTACTAAAATACCAGAAATCCAAAATCATATATTCTTCATTACCAGCAATAGAAAACAAATTATCAAATGATGCCTTTGCGGCAGGTCTGATGGTTGGGGGAAAATTTCAAATAATAATAGTGGATTTTCCGTCCAAACATTGAATGTAATCAAAGTAAAGAGAGAGTAAAGTGAAAATCATCTGCCACACAGGCAGGGTGGGGGGTGGGATGGGAGGTATACTGGGGTTCTTGGTGGTGGAACATGTGCACTGGTGAAGGGATGGGTTTTTGATCATTGTATGACAGAGGCTTAAACCTGAAAGCGTTGTAACTGTTCTCACGGTAATTCAATAAAAAAATAAATAAATAAATGATGATAAATGAGAAAATATGAATTTCAATCCAAAGCAGAAACATTTCTTCCTATACCAAATGGGCTTTAGACCCCACTCATCTAGCTCTTATCACAAACATACCAGACCCATCAGATGCATCATCTCCCTACAAGTTAGCAAAGGGGCCCAGCTTTCCCTTCTGAAGATGAGGATTATGTCTCTGAACCCACTGGCTGGGGAGATACATGTCTTCAACATCATGTTACCAAAGGAAAAAAATCAAGATTTTGAATTATCTTTTGGAAAAGAGTATTTCTGTCCTTAAAATAAATAAATGCCATATGAACTTCTGTGTATGGCTGAATATGCAATTTGGTAACTCTTTTGCCACTATAAAAAAAAAAACGGAGTCTAGATATCTAGACCTTGGTCATCATCTATGGCCATACCACCCTGAAGGCACCTGATCTCATCTAGACCTTGATTAACATTTTAGTCCTTACTTTTTTCTAATTAATGCATATTCTTTAATTTTGTGCAAATACACAAGAGTTAGGTTCATAATAATGCCCATTATAATCTGTTTACTTAGATAACACTCCCAAGGTTCATTTAATTTGCATCTCTCTTTCATATCCTACAAAACCTTCATACTATCATTTTAGTCTCCTTTTAAAATTTGCTTTGAAACATCAACTATAACAATTTATTTTACCAATTTCCATTTTCCCTCTCTTTGCTGTCATTTGCTTTCTCTTTTCCTGTTTTTTTTTAAGAAAGCAGTGGAAAATGCCTATACACCCAAAAGTTTAAAGATAAATGAGTATGTGGTATCATTTAAATTTTGACTACATGTATCACCTATTATGCCAAATTTAATAAGATTTTAATGCCTAAATCTCCCAGGTGATATTTACAATTCACCTGAATTTTCAGAACACATTTTTTTGTTGTCTCTTATAATCCAATTCTAACATGTATAATAAAAACATAACAATTTACTTGTAGCAAATTTGGAGGAATTACAATGAGAAGGTTTTTTGCCATTGTTTGATTTTGTTATGTTTTGTTTTGCTTTCTTTTTTTGGGGGGGGGCTGTGCCTGGCATGTGTGGATTTATTCCTGGCTCTGCACTCAGAGGCCACTCCTGGTGGGGTCTAGGGGACCATATGGGGTACCAAGAGTCAAACCCAAGTCAGTCACATGCAAGGCAAGCACTCTGGCCACTGTGAGTGTCTAAAAGCCAAGATTTGGAAGTTTATATATACATTTTTGTTTAATTCCTTCACTCTACCTATGAGTAACATTTCAAATTAACTCTTATTCTTGCCAAATAGTTCACCAAGTACATAGCATATTTGGAATTAAAGCAATGAAAACAAAACATGAGTGTACACTGCTTATCAATTCTACTGAATCATAAATATATTAAGGGAAATACATTGAACTTGTAATAACTAATTCTACTTGTAGTAACTATAATATCTAGCGCAAGAAATCAATACTGGATTTCAAATGAATTAATTTGTGATGGAATGAACACTATGAAGAGTCTTGTTATTCAGAAGATAAATGGTTTTATATATAAAGAATCAGGATCTTCCTGAGGTACATCAGGATCCTCCACAAGCTGTGTTATGGGTTCACCACCAGGATCTCACCATTCTACAAGGAAGTGATCATTGACATAAAGAGAGGGGTTCGACAGGGTGATACCATTTCACCGAAACTCTTCATTGCCGCCCTTAAGAACATCATGCGACGACTGGAATGGGAAGGAATGGGAGTGAAGATAGACGGTCTGCAACTACATCACCTCCTCTTCGCTGATGACATCATTCTAATAACACCAAAAATTAGCCAAGTGGCACAAATGCTGGCCAACTTAGACCACGAGTGTGGAAAGGTCAGACTGCAGCTGAATCTCACAAGACAATGTTCATGAAAAACGAACTAGTCCCTGATGTTCCATTTGCTCTTCACGGAACGAACATCTTCGAATGCAGCAGCTATGTGTACCTGGATCAAGAACTCAATATGAGGAATGACTTGGCATCAGAACTGTGCAGGACGAAGAGAGCAGCATGGAACGCCTTCAAGAGCGTCAAAGAAGTTGTTAAGAGGACGAAGAACCTCCAGCTCCAGGCACATCCACGATTCTTCCTGCACGAACATACGCCTCAGACACCTGGGCCCTACGAACATAGGACAAGAACGCTATTCGGGTATCCCAAAGAGGAATCGAAAGAGCTCTGCTTGGAATATCACATTTCACTCAAGTGAGAGAAGGAACCCGGAGTTCCAACCTCCGTAGACGATCAAGAATCACAGACACTGTCTCATTTGCCAAGGCATCAAAAATCAGATGGGGTGGACACATAATGCAATTTAGAGATGACCGCTGGACTACAGCTGTTACTGACTGGATTCCATGGGACATCAAAAGACTGTGTGGCCGTCCACCTACGAGATGGTCAGAGTTCTTCGTCAAAACCCTGAATGAATGGTTTGAGGCTCTTCATGTTCCTGGAGCAAGCAGATACCATTGGGCTACACTAGCACGCGACAGGGATGAATGGAGACGTTACTGGTGCCCGCTCAAGCAAATCGAAGATCAACAGGATGACAATTGATATAAAGCATAAGACATAAGATATTCTCCACTGTTGCAAGGCCTGAACACAAAATTTAAAATACAAATGATCAAATTTAAACTATGAATGAAAGACATACATAGAATTAACTTGAAAAAATATGACAACTTCATTATCCTGGAAAAAATAAGCAAACTGGGGTGGGGTGGAAAACTGCGGACAATGGTGGTGAGAAATGCACACTGGTCAAACTCAAGATGTTGGAACATTGTATGACTGAAACCCAATCATGAGCGACTTTGTAACTATGCATCTCACACTGAGTCAATTTGGGGGAAAGAAAAAGGAAAAAGAAAATAAAGAGGATAAAAAATATCCAGAATTTTTTTTTAAAAAAAGTTAGACATTACACAAATTACAATGTCACAGGTTATAGGGGGCTGCTCTTCACCCGGAAGTATGAGTTAGGATGTCTGAGCTATAGAGATGGAGAAAAGCAAAGCTTGAGACACTTCTGGTCTGTTTCTGGATTAGGAAACTATGTCTCCCCAGCAGAGCATGTATTTAAAAAAAAATAGATAATTAAGGAAAAGAATTTAATTGAACAGACGCAAGTTTGGCTAAGTGCTTGGCAAAGACAGAATCGTGTATTACTAAGGAGTGCAATTATCTTGCCTTGTACGGCAGAGAGAAAAGAAGTCTAACCAGATACTGTAACATGATATTAAACTTTTTATAATGAGCAGAGAAGAATTGCATAATAGTAGCCAAGTCACATTTTAGCTATTTTAGGATTGTGCTCAAATATTCCTAAATAGGCTAGACAAATATTTCCTATATATACACTCTTCTTCTAAAACTCCAGAATGAGATATGCATGGTACTAAAATTCAAACTTTCAGCTCAGTTCAAAGCATGACTCTGAAATACAAAGTGTTTCTTTGCTGGTGTCAAGATTCTGTGAGCCTTACTTTAAATAGGTAGGGTATTATATTAGACTTTTCTTGTTCTTCTGCACCTAATATCTTGGGGAATTTTCTGTGAGCCAATACTCAATATTTATTTGGAGAAACCTCGCCAAAGTGCCCAATACCTCCCCGCTCCTCTTTCTCTGCATCAATAGTATACAAGCTAAGCGCCTAACTAGAGATCCCTTTGTCACCCCCCCCCATGATCTTATCAGATTTCTCACAATCTGAGAAATAAAAAACTCAGGTTTGTTGCTGTTGTTGTTTTTATGGAATCACCGTGAGATACAATTATGAGCTTTTATGTTTGAGTTTCAATCATACAATGATCAAACATTCATCCCTCCACCAGTGCACGTTCTCCACCACCAATGTCCCCAGTATACCCCCCCCTTTCACACCCTCCCCCTGCCTCCATGGCAGACAATTTTCCCCATACTCTCTCTATACTGTTGGGCATTAGGGTTTGAGATACAGATACTGAAAGGCCGTCACGTTTGTTCCTTTATCTACTTTCAGCACACATCTCCCATCTCAAACTATTCCTCCAACCATCACTGACTTAATGATGCCTTCTCTATTCCAGCTGCTTTCTCCCCCAGCTCATTGAAACATGCTTCCAACTATGGGACAATATGCCTGGCCCTTTTGCCTACTGTCCTTGCATGCCAGTCTCATATCATGTTATTTTATATTCCACAAGTGAGTGTAGTCCTTCTATGTCTGTCCCTCTCCTTCTGACTCATTTCATTCAGCTTGATACTCTCATGTCCATCCACTTATAGGTAAATTTCCTGACTTCATCTTTCCTAACAGCTATGTAGTATTCCACTGTGTATATGTACCAAATTTCTTTAGCCAGTTGTCTAAAGAACTCAGGTTTTTATGAACTGAGCTTCCTTATGACGCAAATGTTATTTCTTGGCCTCTACTCTGAGCCCAAAAATTATATTCCCCAAAGATATATTATACTCCTATGCTTATTGCAGTGCTATTCACAATGGCCAAGTTCCAGAAACAATTCAAGTGCCTAATAACAGATAAGAAAACTAAAAACCTAGAGCGTGTGAATATATATATACACACATATATATATATATTCACATATATATGTGTGTGTATATATATACACATATAAACATATGCCAGACTATAAGCAAAGATCAAACTCTACTACAATTTGCTACTACATGGATGGAATTAGAGAGTGTTATGAAAAGCAAAATCAATCAGGGGAGAGGCACGGATACAGAATGATCTCTCTCAGATGTCAAGCGCATAGAAACATAGTCAAGAGATAACAAAAGGCCAATGGCAGCAGCCTGGGAGAATTGGTGGCACAGTTAAGCTAAGTGGTGGAGATGGGGTAACGGATGTGGGGATAGTGGTTAACAACTCCTGACACTCTAGTGGAGCGTGTGGCGTTGGAACATTATATGCCAGAAACACTATCATGAACAGTATTATACACAATGGTGCCCAAAGGACAATCCATACAAGAAATAAACTAATTTTCTCCCTAACGTCCCCCATACCACAGCCCGACTCACATCAAATTAGCTTTGCTGTATCAGCACATAGACATTTTTCAGAGACATTAGAAATTGTTGGACAGATCTTGAGATGATCATGCCAAGGGAAATAAATCGGGAGGTGAGAAACCCTCACCAGATGTGGAATGTAAATAACTACAGCCAAGTAACTGGTGGCAACAACAGCAAAACAAACTCCTAGTTCTGGTTTGAAAAAAAAAAGAATAAAAGAAAACATTTTGGTGATTCTTTGAAGGAAAGGTGGAGGATAAAATGGCAAATCAGTAATACTTTAGAAAATATTTTATTTAAAGGAGGAAATTGGGGGCTGGAGCAATAGCACAGCGGGTAGGGTGTTTGCCTTGCACATGGCTGACCTGGGTTCGATTCCCAGCATCCCATATGGTCCCCCGAGCACCCCCAGTAGTGATTCCTGAGTGCAGAGCCAGGAGTAACGCCTGAGCATCGCCGGGTGTGACCTAAAAAAGCAAAAAAATAAAAAGGAAATTATGATTTGAGGGGTGGGGAGGGGTGGAAATAAGCACACGGAGAACAATTCCAAGCATTACAACTGGGAAAGCCCAGACCTGGAGTGGGAATGGAACTTGGGGTCAGAATGGACCCTGCCCGGCCATTTTCCAGTTTTACTCATGTCAAGGCCTCAGGCCATACCCTCCATGGGGCGCATTTGCCACCAACATTAAGATGAAAACAGTTGTTAGAGTGGGCACAGAGTTGCCAGCTATGGAGCACCCATGATGTACCCCATCCTCTCCAAAATTCAAGTTTCCTCTGGTCGGAAGTACAACGACAGTGAAAACAGTAAAGTGGAGGAAATAAGTAAAGGAGACATCATCATCATCATCACCATCATCATCATCATCATCATCATCATCACCCCGTTGATAGTCGATTATCTGGAGTGGTCTTAGTACCGTCTCCATTCGTCCTAGCCCTGAGATTTTAGAAGCCTCTTTTCACTTGTTCTTCCCAATGGTGCCACATGGAGGCTCTTTCAGGATCAGGGGAATGAGACCCAGCATTGTTACTAGTTTTGGCATATGAATACACCTCGGAGAGCTTGCCCGGCTCTCCCATGCGGGCAGGAAAACTCTCGGTAGTTTACCAGGTTCTCCAAGGGGAGAATTAGGCTATAAGATGCCGCTTTGTGGCCACGCACTTCTGGGAGCCTGGTTTGATAGTCTCTGTATGTTAGCCATTGGTGGGATTACACGGCGCTGGGGGCAGTCCCTGGATGTGACCGCCTAGCTACTGGGAAATGGGAAATCTGGGTGGAGCAGGCCCGGTTCCGATCCAAGCAGGCTTGGAGGTCTCAGCCCTGGGTCCCACACACCTGGGTTGCTCTGCTGTGTGAGGCTCGTCCAAACGTATGGAGAGGGACCTTGAGCATAGCTGTGGCTAGGTTCTGGAGGTCTTTGGCCGCTGGGAGCTCTGCTTGGGATGGGGAGGGAAGCTGGACCCCATCCCCTCCAGGGACCCGGGGAAGACAGCCAGGTGCGCAGGCAAGAGACTGCAAAACCAGTAATGTTATGTCTCACAATATGGCTTTAAATATCTTAAAATCAGAACTTACTCTGTTGCCCCTTGCAGTTCTCACAAACATTATTTAATCTGGTGCATAATACAACACTAGTAGGTTATGAGGATAATTAGGGCTTGAATTGTCCATTTGCTTCATCTGAAATGTACTGGTCACAAATAACTCATCTCTGGCACCCCATGGGCCTCTTTATAAACATTACATAAGCCATGCAACTAGAAGCACATAACATACGACTTAAAGGCTATTTAACATTTATCATAATGAAGCCATTTAAATTATAATATATTTTATGGGTTTTATTTTTCATTTTTTAATCTAATGCATATTATCTGATAAAGTTCTTTTCTTCCTTAAATTTCTAATTTCCCTATCTTATAAAAAATGCAATAGAGGAAAAATAGGAGAGATTTAATCGTTGCTGTCAACCTAGTGATAATACTTCCTTGGGTTTCACTGACCAAACTTTACTTATCCTCTTGGCTTGCATCAGTCTTTTTGGAAAACAGCATGAACATTCCTCAAAAAAACTAGAAACTGAGCTCCAATTTGACCCAGCAATATCACTTGTGGGAATAGACCCTGGGGGTGCAAACACACACAGCAGAAACATCATCTGCATCTCTGTGTTCATTGATTCACAAGAGCCAGAGTCTGGAAACAACCTAAGTGCCTGAGAACAGATGACTGGATAAAGAAACAATGGCACATCTACACCATGGAATATTATGCAGCTGTTCAGAAAAATGAAGTCATGATATTTGCTTATAATTGGATGGTCATGGAGAGTATCTGAGCGAAATGAGTCAGAAAGAGATGGTCAGATATAGAATGATTTTTTTATTAGTGGGTTATAAAAAAATAGTATGAGACTAATATCAAAGACCAGGAAAAACAGGTACCAAGACTTTTGGAAGTTTGCCATAAGTGTGTGATGGGTAAAGGGCAGTTAGGATAGAGAAGGGGCCAGTGTCACAATAATAGTTGGAAATAATCACCTTGAACAGGAATTGAATGTTGAAGTAGGTAAACAGATTATGCCTGATAGCCTTTCAGTATCTGAATTGCAAACCACAATGTCCTAAAACAAAAGAGCAAGAAAGGAAGATGAGGGAGAAAGGGAAGAGAGGGGGAGAGGGGGAGAAACAGGGAGAGAGAGAGGGAAAGCGGGGGAGAGAGAGAGAGGGAAAGAGAGGGAGAGAGAGAGGGAAAAAGAGGGAGAGAAAGAGAGGGAAAGAGAGGGGGAGAGAGAGAGAGAGAGAGAGAGAGAGAGAGAGAGAGAGAGAGAGAAAGTGCCTGCCATGGGGGGGTGGCAGGAGGGAAACTGGGGACATTGGTGGTAGGAAATGTACACTGATGAAGGGATGGGTATGGAATAATATATGACTGAAACCCAATCATGAACCTTTGTAACTGTGTATTTCATTATGATTCAATTAATAAAAGACTATTTTAAAAAAGAAGTCTAACTATTCTCATTATCTACTATTTTCAACTAGTGCACATAGTACACTATGGAGGGAAGATTCCTTTTAAAAGGCTGTCAAATGGGGCTGGAGCGATAGCACAGCAGGTAGGGCATTTGCCTTGCACGCGGCCTACCCAGGTTTGAATCCCAGCACCCCATATGGTCCCCTGAGCACCTCCTGGGGTAATTCCTGAGTGCATAAGCCAGGAGTGACCCCTATGCATCGCCAGGTGTGACTCAAAAAGCAAAAAAAAAATAAAAATAAAAATAAAATAAGAGGCTTTCAAATAACCATAACTTTATAAACACCTGAACTATGTATATTAATATTTCATGTGATGCTGAAGACTTACACTCAGAAACTAGCCAGTTTCATGCTAACATTTCCAATGCCAAAATTCTATGAAAAGTGGGTCATTAGATCATTATGTTTTCATCCATTTAAATCTGAAGGTGACTTTTAGGGTTTGAGTTTGTTAGGAGATGGGGGCAACATATACAGCAGCACCCAGGGTTTACTCTTGGCTCAGTGCTCAGGGTCACTGCTGGAGGCACCCTAAGATTGTTTGTGGTGCCAAGAAGGGTTGACAACATGTCATTCAAATACCTTAACTCCAGTACTATCTCTCCAGCCCTGAAGGGAAAGTTCTTTTAAACTGTTTCTTCTACCTTCATTCTCTCTCATAGGTCCAGAAAAAAAGTTGTGGAGCCCCAAACTCATAAATTCTTTGTTCAAGGGACTGATTTTGAGGTTTCAGAGATGGTATTCCTATTTTTTTTCTCTGTTTCTAGAGAATGATAAGGCTCAATCTATCTCAAATGTTTACACAATATACATCTTAATTCTCTTTGCTTTGATGGGCTAAGGGGATATACCTGCAAATGCTTCTATTTGAAGTACTGAGTTTATGAATAGATCCAGTAAATTTCTAATAATATTTATACACAATGTTGCTGTCGTAAAACTTGGACCCAGTGTTTTGAGAGCCATTTAATAAATTTTAATAATTTACATTTAAATTTATTCTTGATGCCCTGCCCTACTTTGGCAGGGTTTTTGTAACATCCAAGGTCAGAAGTTTTTAAGCTTATGTCAAGGAAAACATAATTTGTTGCAATATGAAAAATCAAAAACCCAACTTGTTGAATGCTTCCAGTTCTCTACAAGCCAAATCACTTTCATGAGACTACAGTGTGATAGTAAAATTGTGCCATAATTATGATTTCTAAAACATTTACAAGCTTGTTTTATTGTATTTCCAAGTTATTATAAGTCATTGGAATTATCTAATCATGAGATCTCCAAGGGTTATAGGAAAACATTTTCTTGCATAAATCAGACAGCCTCCAATCAGATGCTATTCTCATTCACTTTCATCTAAGCAGACCCTTTTGGGTTCATTTTTCTTTCGCTAACTTTTTATCTCCTTTGCTGACTTCTATCAACTTCCCTTCAAAATTACCATATGAGTTTCTGAATCTTGGGAGTTTATAAAGTTGGCTTCCTGTAGCATCTGTTGACATTTGATTTGTGATTTGCACATTGAGATCTTCAAGCCATAACAGATAAAACATCCATTCTGGTTTTTTCAGATTGGTCATTGGGTTTGAAGTGTCCTTAAAAACTACAGAGAATCCAAAACAAATGAGCAAGCTGGAGAAAATGTTGGTTCCGCCTCAGGAGCAAAAGTTACCATTTTTTACAAATTGCCTCTAACCGGCTAGTTTTAAAATTGCCACAGATGCAAGGAATCCAGCTGTGTGCTTCACTTGCCTTTCTCTCCCTCTCCACTCTTGAGTTCCACATGTGAATATATATTTTAATGGCAACACAAAGAAAGACTCTGTATTTGCATGGACAGCTGAAGGGCTAACCAAATTGTTCAGACACTTAAAATGTTTAAATAACTAACACCTACTAACTAAAGGGTTTCTCAGAGCCCTTTACCCAATCCCTCTTTAATTCCTCGGACTCGTGGGGCTCTCAAGATTGCTTCTAAGTAGAGTTGCCTATTTAATTTATGAAATAAACTAATGTGAAGTTTATTCCTAAAATACATTTCCGGACTTTCCAGATAATAGCCCTGAAGTGAAAAAAAAAACCAAAAACTCGAAAAGCAAAAAACAGTGATTTCAATAAAGGATTATCATCAAGTGGCATCCAAAGAAAATTGACAGGAAAGGTCATTTGTGATTCCCAGTTCATGTAGTTAAAATTAATTGAAAAAGGCTGGGAAAGGGAAAAGACTATTGAAAAAGGAAATCAAGGTTGTCTTTTCAACCTAATCTTGAGCAAATTATGCCAAGAATAGACTTCAAATGTTGACTAAAAACTGGAATCTTATCCCCAGTTCAGGGTATTATACTGAGGATTATATTTTGCAATAGAAGAGGAAATAAATGGAAGTCTTTTATTATACATTGTAAAAGACTCCTTAAAAGCATTGATTTCTGCACCTGATACCCACAAACCCCAAAGCTAATCTTCCTATTGGAAACAACCGCAAATACTGAAGAGTTTTTCTTCATTTCAGGGTGTGTGTGTGTGTGTGTGTGTGTGTGTGTGTGTGTGTGTGTGTGTTTGTCTTGTGGGTTGGTTTTTTGTTTTGTTTTCTTTAAAGGGATACCATTCAAGGTTAAAAGCAGAACAAAAGCAGCAAAGCCATAATCTTGAGAGTTATACAGTCTGGAAAGCTGCTGGCTACTGTGAATGAACTTGATAACCTCTGGTGACCTGGAGTCTCCTCTCGGCTGCTAGAAGGGAAGGGCAAAGACTGGGCCCCACCCTGGGAGAAAGGGCTGCTAGATTAGAAGGCTCCCAAATAGCGTCAGTACCTAGGACTACCTCTTTCAGGAGAAGATCCGCTGTATTTAGGCTCAATATTTGTGAGCATCTTTTCCTGGTCTACGTTAGGAGCCATAAAATCATATTTCACATTTTCCTTCCTATCACTAACGATTAATCACAAAAGACATATCCTATCTTTTGAAACCACTAGAGGGAAAGCAGAAAAAAAAAGCTCATTCCACTGCACCTACTATAACCGCATTATGTTATTACCTCTTACAAGGAAAGCATGCCCTTGCTATATACACTGGAATGTCTTCTCTTTTAGGCTACAAGCATTGGCTCCGTGTCCAATTATCTATCACTTTATAACAAACAACCTTCAAGCATGGTGGCTTAAAACCACAACACTCATCTTGCCATTCTACTGGCAACGGTTGGCATAATTTAATGGCTAGAAAAGTAATCATCTGAAGTTGTAGTCACTCCAATACCTGTCAGCTGTTTCCAACTCGTGCCTGGGATCTTAGCTGAAGCTGCCTTCCATGAGATTGCCACAGAGCCTTCCTGTGTAACTGGGCTTTGCTGTGGCTTGGTACTTGTGGGTAAAGATCCCGAGACAAGCACAGAAAGAATATTCCACTTAGAGGATGGAGAGATAGTACAGCCTTGCATGTGGTAGACCTTGGTCCCTAGCACCACATACTCACCCCACCCCCAACCCCCCAAGCCTACCAAGAGTGATTACTGAGCCAGAATCAGAGGTAAGCCCTGAACTCAGTCACTGTGACCCAGAAAGAAACAAAAACAAAATAAAAGAATACTTCTAAAATATTTGATTTCGTGCACATCCCCAGATGTCCCATGTAACACTGATGATAACCAGATCCCATCTGAACACAAGGGAGCCACATTTCCCAGTGCACAGGGTACTCGGAAGCTTTGAAACAAAATGTGAATCAGGCAAGTTGCCCTTTTGCTAATTCTTTTCGTCCTCTCTTTTTCCCAAACAGGTAATACAGATTGAAGTTTGGACTTAGCTAGGAAGGCATGTGATACTGCCCAAAGACACATCAATCCTCTCCCATGCCCTGTCACACCTGCCTTCTCTCCCACTCAAGGTTAACACCTATCCAGCCTCTAAGAATAAGAGCAAACGACAGTCTATCATAGTTATTAAGACTCTTCCCAAGCACCAGGTCTCAGGATCATGGACCTGTGTGTTGTAAGGAAAACTAGCTTTCTGATACACTTCCCTGTCCATTGCAATGTTGGTTGATCTTCTAGAGTTTCGTCTTTCTTGTCATATTGATGTTGAACAGATGTGCTTCCTACCTACTAACTAGCCTCTGCCTATCCTTCCCACTTCCACTCACGGGAACCAGTTTTCCTAAAGAATATCAGAACTTAGGGACTGATAGTACAGCGAGTAGGATGTTTGCCTTGCACACAGCCAACCTAGACTTGATCTCCGGCGTCCCAGATGGTCCCCCATGCACTAACAGGAGTAATTTCTGAGTACAGAGCCAATAGTAACTTCTGAGCATCACTGGATATGGCCCAAAGACCAATACTGTCACTGTCACTGTCATCCGGTTGCTCATCGATTTGCTCCAGCAGGCACTAGTAATGTCTCTCATTGAGAGACTTATTGTTACTGTTTTGGGCATATCCAATACACATGGGCAGCTTGCCAGGCTCTGCTGCATGGGCTCAATACTCTCGGTAGCTTGCTGGGCTCTCCGAGAGGGGTGGAGGAATAGAACTCGGGTGGGCCGAGTGAAAGGCAAACACCCAACCTCTGTGCTATCATCCAGCCCAATAATTTAAAAAAAAAGAAAGAATGAAAATCAGACCTAATTATTCCTTTCTCAAAGTTCCATCAGAGGCAAAACAAGGTTTATCAAGACACATCAATCCTTTTCATGCTCCATCACGCATGTCTTTACTCCCGGCTTGCCTCCTCCTGCTCCCTCCACTGCAGATAGGCTACGTCCTTGCCTGTTTCTGAACCTTTCCAGATCACTCCCACCATCCCAGGCTTTGGGGACCACAGTTCCCCCAAATATCCACAAGGTCTACTTTTCATCCATCTAGACTTTGCTTAAATTTAGTCTTCTCAGGAATATTATTCTCTCTAAATATGCAGTCTTACATTGCTGTCATTTTATACACTGTTGATTCCTTCTATCATACGATAGATTTGGTTTCCTTAGTTTGTATTTTTGCAGGTTTCCTTCCATTCAATTGTCAACTTCACTGAAGCAAAAGTTTCCATGATATTTCCTTCCACCAGTGCCTATAAAATAGCCAAGTGAGTTGTTGATATGCAATAAGTATCCAGAGTTAACAAAATAGCAAAGTGTTTATGCTTCCTTTTCTCATTTCTGATCTTCAGGGTCTTTAAGAAAAGATGACTTGTTCACACTGTCACGCCAATGTCAGTTCAATATGTGGATCATAGTTACACGGTCCCAGTGAAAGTCTCACTGCATCATGCCTTTTGCTCTTGCTCTCACGCAACGAGATTCTGTTTTATGCCTTGAGTTTCCCTCACCTAATCACAATCCTTCTGGGAACACAGTCCGCCAGTCTAAATGCTAGTTTGGATAGTGCCACAAAGCTCAAAAGGTGGGGATCAGAAGATATGAACTGAAATAAACTTGCTTCGGTGTGTCACTTCCTAGGCTCTTGCTCAAATATTTGTTCCAGGACAAGGGTGAGGTTATGGAACTGCCACCATGGTGACAATGGCTCAACAGGTGTGCAAACAAGTGCGAACATAATAGTGCAAACCGTGTGACCCTCTCCTGTTCCTCTGAGGTGTGGGGGTATTGCAATCCTGTAGAATACATTTGCTGTTCTTCACTAGCTGCTGGTTTCTTCAGCTTTAACTCAGAGTGGAAATCCGGGCTGGGCACAGATTTTTTCAGCTTGTGGCATTTAGGCTTGTGAGGGAGAGGAACTAGTTCCTAGTCAGTGTTTCCCCAGAGTCTCACCATGGTCACAGCCTAATTACAGACCCTTTCTGATTCAGCTGGCTACAAAGACCACATGTCTTGCTAGACCCCTTTTCAAAAGCCTTCAGTCTGGAAATGTGCATTGGTGTTACCCACACATAACAAGAGCTGTGATTTACTCTCCAGGCCATTCACGCCTTATTCCACTGCTTTTTCACAGAAATGGATTTGGAGGGCACAAGTCTGTACCTGCATTGACACTTATAAAAGGAAATCAAAGGGGAACTGAAAGCAGACAAGAAATCTATCAGATTCCTTTTCGGTGTGAGGCCCACATTTCAATAGAACCACTCCCTGCATTCCTCTCTGCCAACGACTTTTCAGCTCCCAAATCCTGCACTTCACCTATTCTTCCAGACCCCCAGGATATTAGAGTAAGCTCATTTGCATGACTGAGTTAGGTGAGGCTTCCGATGCAGCAACAGTGACAATTTCTCAGTTTCAGGGCTAACCTGGTGGGAAAGAGATTATTCTGCCAGGGCTCTAACAACAGACAAAGGAAAATACACAACAACCTTTGTTCAGGTGCAAGCAGCTCAAATACCCACCCACCTCTCTCCCCTCCCAATTTAGGGCATCTCAGAAGCACAAGAAAAAAAAGGCACAAGGATTGAAAGCCTGGAGCACAAAAGAGGGTAGGAGAGAAACCCAGGAGAGAGAAAGAAAGGGTGAGCTTGCATCAGGACACAGCTTCAGTCTTTCTAACAGGATTGACAACAAAGGGGCAGTGAAGAGTGTGCACCGCCCCTTTGATGCAGTACCTAGGTCAGAGGGCCTAGGTACTGCATCAACTGGTCTTTAAATTCCATAGAGATTTCATCTTAACTGTAAAATCAAGGAACTTGGTTCTGAAGAGATAAAATGGGGTAAGACGAGGCTACCCATGTCTGAATTCGGCACAGTTAAGTACTCCGCGTGTGTTTGTACATGATGCTGTAGGGCAAACTGCTTCCCAATGTGCGTATTGGTTTGCCCAGGGCAGCTAGAATACAGAGGTGCAAGTGTAGATAGTTATTTGGCTACTATGAGAGAAAACACATAGAAATATCTGCCCCCGAATGGATTCTATACCAATATTTGTTTTACGACAAAATATTCATGAAAGATAATGTCTGGGACAGTCAAAAAGAAACTAGAACAACCGTTACTGTTCTGTTTTGCCTTGATCCACGTGTGCCAAGCTGCACGGCCATCCTGATGTAGGCAGGTAGATAGGGAAAGGCCCCTGGCAATGAAATTTAGATTATCAAAGTCTCCGGGGAGGAGAATCCTGAGACTGACCCAACCTGTGGATACAGGAAACGGACCTGATAAGACCTTCAGCAGACCCTGAGGAGGTTGGACCCTCCCCATGAAGTTCCCTCTGACCTCTCCCGGATCAAGACGAGCTGTAAAGAACCTATAAAAGACCGCCCAATAGTCCTTTCAAAGCTCTCTCCATCTTCCGAGGAGCCCGCGTTCTTTCTTGAGTGCGTTACTCCTACTAGTTTTTCTTTTCCACTTATCCCTTCCTCCTTCCCTAAGACCTTCTAAATAAAATCTGCTACTTCACTGCTTGTCTACTCCTGAAATTCTTTTCCGCGAGCGAGACAAGAACCCAGTAACCCTGGGTCCCCGGGTGTTTGAGGCGGTTGGAGAGAAAGTGACTGTCTTTCTCCTCCCCGCTTCACGTAAGTCAGCCGTGGGGCCCACCGACATCAATCCTAAATGGTGATTCTGCAGCTAGGGATTTTTCCACATGTGGAAAGTCTTTCTAAATAGAAGCGGACATGCTGGAAGTGTGATCAGCAAAACCACATGAAGCAAGAGTAGTTTTGAGAACGGGTGGTCCAGAGCAGAAGGAATCAGCGATGGAGAAAGTGGCCAAGAGGAGTCTGGAGTTCGCTTATCTTGCTGCTAAGGTTGTGGTGCTCAGTTCCTCATTTCCACCTAAGTCTGTCTCCAGGAGATCTGCCCTGAGGAAGAGGGCGGGGCTCCAGTTGGCCTAAGCCTTTAACATAAATTAAATTCCCCACCTTTTCTGGGAGTCTAGGTGGTTGTTTCTAAAGGAGGAATCCAGAGTAGAAGCTGCTGCTGGGCCCCCTGCGGTGTTGAGAAACCTTTATTGCCAGTCAGAGTCAGGTCAGAAAGTGACCAGGACATCACAAACTTACATCACCCAAAAGGAGAGAGAACAGAAGGCAGGGTGGGGTGGTGGGGGATGGGGTGGGGGTGGTGAGAGGAATACTGGGATCATTGGTGGAGGTGAATGGGCACTGGTGGAGGGATGGGTCATTGTATGAGTGAAATGCAAACATAAACGTTCATAAGTTTGTAACTGTACATCAGTGATTCTCTAATGAAAAATTAAAATAATAATTAAAAAAAAGGACAGGATGGAAAAGACAGAGTCCCAAGCAGCAGTGAAGTCAGGAAACTGAGGCTTGCCAAAGAGAAACAAATCTTCCTTGGGGCTCCTTCCTCCTAGAACAAAGGAGCTGCAGGTTTCCGATCATCCAGCCTCCCTGGTATAAGAATTGGAGAGCTGGGAACCTACAGGTGTGAGAGTTTGAGGGCCCACAGCCGTGGAGAATGGCACCGGCCCTTAATTGGTACCATCTGCATCCATCAGGGAGCTCACTAGCCCCCGTGCTCGTGTATCTCCAGCATTTTCAGCAACCACAAACATTATCTTCAACCCAGAAGGCAATCAAACTCTCTGCAGCAGAAGTTGTGTTGGGGAGCAGAGGAACCCACCATCACTGAGACCCGTTGAGAGGGAAAGCAGAAGAAGAGGGCAAGGTAGGAGGCAAGTGCAAAAGATGTTTTTAAGACACTTGCTCCTGCCAATGAGGACCAGCTACTCCCACAGGCACCAAAGAGTGTCTCCTTTCATAAGTGTTTCACACAGTGGAAGGTAAAGAGGACATTTCAATTCCAAATGCATCCCACAGGCATGTGGCAGAGCCTGCGGGCAGTATTTGGTCTTTCGGGCTAAAATGGAAGGGCAGGCGCAGATGGAGTTATTTGCTCTGCCAACCAGAAACGATAAGCAATATGGCATCCAACAGGCAGTGGCATGCACTTGACCCCTCAACGAGGAATTCTTCATAGGAGAGGAGAAATGCCCGGGTAGACAGAGAAGTCTGAAGTTTATCAACAACAGGCCCCTGACACGGGGCGTGAAGGATTTGCTTCTTAATGAGATCAACTATTTCACAAGCACAGTTGGAAGAGTCTAGCTGTTTAAGCTGGCAGTTTTAAAAATACAAACAATTAAAATGTTTGGCTAGAAAAGAATTGGAGAAACTTTATTTAGGATCAAAGCCAGCTTTGGTAGTTTGAAACAAACATAGCGTGTTTTCATTATGGAACTCAGGAAGTAACATAAAATATTTTCCACCAAATTTGCCTCCAGGTAGTTGTAGTGGAATTCAGTCAGCAATTTCAGTGTAATTTGAAAAGAAATAGCAGGCAGTCCTTCTAGCAATTAAAGACACATCTCAGAAGATACATAAAATGGAGTAAACACAGCCCAACTCTCCAGGTAATCAATCCTGCAAGGTGCTGGGAGCAGAAAGCGTAGAGAAGTGAACAATAACCTGTACAGAAGGGAGCTGAGGGTCTGTGGGGGTGCAGAGTCGGGGGGAGGGGGTGGCTGGGAAGATCAAACTATAACAATTGATCGGCCGGGATTAAAAGCTGAGTAAGTGGAATCTTGATGGGGGAACAGTTGAGAGAAATCAACGCGTCGAGAGGAGATGAGAGGAAGCCGTGAGACTCATCACCACTCACACAGCACTGAGGGGACTAAACTAATTTTTAAGAGCTTTGTATGGTCAGTTACCTCCAGCCCACCCTTCGATATCCTCCTCCATGATCTTCCATGGGCGTCACTGTCACTGTCATTCTGTTGTTGTCCATTGATTTGCTCGAGTGGGCACCAGTAATGTCTCCATGGTGAGACTTATTGTTACTGTTTTTGGCATAATGAATATGCCACGGGTAGCTTGCCACGCTCTGCCGTGCGGGCGGGATACTCTCAGTAGCTTGCCAGGTTCTCCAGAAGGGATGGAGGAATTGACCCCAGGTTGGCTGCATGCAAGGCAAACACCCCAACCACTGTGCTATCGTTCCAGCCATGGGGGTGCTCTTGAATTTTTCTGATGCCCTAAATATCCATTTCCTAGTAACTCTCAACAAAGACTTGAGTATATAAGATAGGGGTTCAACTGAATTCTGCTGATTATTCCCATGCATGGGACCCCAGAGTCATTCCTTTGGAACCCCATGAATCACAAGGAGACAAGATTTGCTGCCTAAGAATGTTCTCAGGCTTAGCTGAGACCAGTGTATGGAGAACAGACAGTGGAAAAGTCTGGTACACTGGGCTGTTATATGCAAGTCAAAGTGACAAGCATTTTATTTCTGTTTTACTTACTTCTAGTCTGACCGCCCTGAGAGGGAGGGATATTATCTGCTGTCACCTGGGAAGAAACTGAAGCTGACTTTCAAGTCACCTTTCGCCTTGCAAGTCACTGTCACTGTCACTGTCATCCCGTTGTTCATCGATTTGCTCGAGCGGGCACCAGTAATGTCTCCATTGTGAGACTTGTTGTTTCTGTTTTTGGCATATTGAATACGCCATGGGTAGCTTGCCAGGCTCTACCGTGCAGGCGGGATACTCTCAGTCGCTTGCTGGGCTCTCTGAGAGGGACAGAGGAATCGAACCCAGGTCAGCCTCGTGCAAGGCAAACACCCTACCCGCTGTGCTACTGCTCCAGTCCTTGCACGTAATGATACCCAAATCAGAGAAATGAAAACCCTCAAAATCAGGTTAGGCAAAGAGTCATCAATTGCATTAATATACCTTTTCTCCTTTTCTTATGTTTTCATGTATTTGAAAGTAGGCAGAGGAATATACCTGATAACCTTTCAGTATCTGTATTGAAAACCGTAATGTCCAAAAAGGAGAAAGAGAGCAAGAGAAGAGAGAGAGGGAGAAAGAAAAGGAGAGAGCGGGGAGAGAGTGAGCAAGAGAAGAGAGAGAAGAGAGAGAGAGAAGTTCCTGCCATAGAGGTGGGAAGAGAGGGGCAGGAGTGAAACTGGGGACATTAGTGGTGGGAAATGTACACTAGTGATGGGATGAGTGTTAGAATATTATATGACAGAAACCCAACCATGAAGAACTTTGTAACTGTTTATCTCACTGTGATTAAATTTTATAAATAAATTTAAAAAATGTTTAAATGCCTTTCCTTGTCAACCAATGACCTCAAAATCCCTATGAAATCTGGAAGACGGTGCTGGATAGCCAGAGAATCTCATCAATCCTGGGCCAGCTGCTGATTCATCATTGCTTTGTATTTGCTTCCTTTCTTTCCATCTTCCCTAGAAATCTGACTATCCTCTTTTATGGGCACCACCAGCCTTATGAATCACTTGCTTTCATCTGTGTCTTAAACAGAAAAGGCACACTATTTATTTTCTCCCTGTAGAATAATCTCAGTGTTTCCTCTGAAACATCTAGAAAGTCCAGAGAAAAAGGAACACAGCAAACAACGAGACCTTCAATGTAGATATAGCACAGATCAAAATAAACAAATATATAATCCACTATTTGCATCCTAAGGAATTAGTCATCTTATTTTACTGGTAATATGCTGTTTTTTGTTTAATTTGATTGAGGCCACACCTGGCAGTGCTCAGCACTCACAGGGGTGGGCTTTGCACCCAGGGATTACTCGTGGCTGGCTCAGGGAACCATACAGGAATTGAACCCAGGTCAGCCACACGCAGGTCAAGTGCCCTACCCACTGTACTATCATTCCCTTCTCTCGTGTACTATTTGCCTTCTTTAGAAAACCCAACCTATCAAATTCACTCCTACTAAGAAGACATCTCCACCATGAAGACATTCATCTTTCAGAATCTTCTTTGTGGGGTCATTATCAGACAAACTGTGGGTGTAAAGGCAAAAGACCTGTGTTTTCGCACAGAATCCCAGAGGAAAGACAGTGGAAAGGCAGTGAACAGTAGCGGCAGCCGCTTTGGATGAATCCCACAGTTCCTGTCTTAGCTGTGACCGACTGGAGCTATTCTGATTTCATCTTATGTCTCTTGTTTTCTCTGCTTCAAGGATATTAATCACCCAGATAGTAAATCTGAATTTTACCATGGAGTAAAAAAAAGTATTTTCCTTTAGTCTTGACCAAGACAAGCTTCCTCTCATCTGAGGGGGCTTATGTGATATTTCTGCTTCTCCAAGGTCCTCAGTGCCAGGTGGCTGGAAACCCTTTGTGGCCCAGATCTTGTTGTTCCTTGTGTGTTTTAATTTTAATTTAATTTAATCACTTACCTATAGAATGTGATCCCTGTGCACAATAACGAGGAATACGACCAGAAAATAACAACTACTCAAATCATCCCATTGCTTTAGCAATACCTGGATATGTGCAGAATTCCACGACAGTGTGCCCAAACCACACCTACCTAATTAGAATGTGTGTACCAAGCCCTCAGGAGATATGAATATGCAACCAAGTGGGGAAAGTCCTGTGCTAGAATCTCAGTCTAAGTCGAGAATAATATTACCACATTCAGGTAAATCCATAAGCAAAGAATGATCTACAAAATTATATTGAGTGTCCAGGATTAAGAACCCTAAATCCTACCAGTCAGTATGACTGAGACATAGAAGAAATTTCCTGATCTGACTCATCAAGATATTATGGTTCTTTAATATCATTTATTTTACTCTGACCTTTTTGTATCCCCCCCTTTTTTTTGCTTGGGGCAATACCCAGTGATACTTAGGGATATTCCTGGTTACTTCTGGCTGTATGCTCAGGGATGCTACCAGCACTGCTTGGGGATTGGATGGTACCAAGGATCCAATCCTGGCTCCTGCATGCAGAGCTGTCACAGCCAACAAATGTCTATATATTCTCTTGTGTCTGCTATAGAAAGAGTCTTGTCACTGATAACAAAATTCAGGACAAGGGCCTTTATTCTGCTTCCCTTCATGAAAGCCTATGCTTCCTACCAGTACTTGGTGTGGAGGAAATCGGGCTAATAGGATTTGTAGGAAGATATGTCTCTGGCTTTTGATTGCCAGAGTTTATTAATCAGTGTTGGAGCTGTTAAACAAAGACCTGGCCTTTAGACTAGACTTTCAGACAAGAATTTCATCAAAAAATGAAGATGATGGGTATGTGGGCTAGCTGCCCACTTCTTCACTGCATCAAGTAGTAAATCTTGCTTTGAGTCTTTGCTTTAGGGGACTGACCCCTGCCACCTACATTAGCAAGATTCTAGGACAATCAAGCTAATGTGAAACACTGAAAGGGATTAGATGAGGCAGATAAGGAGCAAAGCCATGGGATTCATCTTGAGAATTCTCTCTGGTGTTGACCCCAGTTTTATGACTGCAGTTCCTTCCAGGAGCCTTTCTAACATGCGTCCATCTTTGCAGAGAAGTTCCCATCATGGTCCTTGCACGGACGGGGAAGGATCCTCTCCATGTGAAACCCATCTTTTCCCAACCGTCTCTGCTATAGAGTTCTGATAACACCACTTCTTCCTTTCTTTCCTTCTAATACAGGACCTGGGAGTAGGATCCAATTTTTGTTCCTTCTGCTCTTTCTAAAACCTTTAAAACTTATTCTTCATATCAAATTCCTCCTGCTTAACAATTTAGAATGGGTTCCATTTGACTGCCTTCATCCTATTGGGGTCACTGACCTAATATTCTTCAAGCTTAAGAGTAAGGGCCTTTTTGTGGGGGAATCTAGCCCTGTGGGAAATGTCACCAGCATTAACTTTCAGACTCAGAACGAAGATTACAAAATTTTATTGCTAGAAAGAACTTTAGGTATCTTCCCAGCCTGCCATTTCACAAATGAGGGGTTGTTCCCCAGTAGGAACAACTGGTAGTAGTAGTAGGCACCGGGCCAAGTCTCGTGTTTATTAAATAGCAGTGCTCTGACTAGCTCTGTGCAAATCTAGCAAGCTTATTCAGTTCTACATTTTTTTCCCTGTGGTGTGTTCTTCACCTTCCTCAAACTATGTGCATGTTTGATAGGAAACTTGGGATATGGTGCTATTGCTCAAGTTCTCTTGGGAAAATTAACGGGCATGTTTATGGTTCTTCCATTTATAGTTACATAAATTTTTACCAACATTTGTGGAAGTCTAACAAATATGTTTGCAATTAGCCATGGGAACCTATATTAATACTATGGGGGATCTTAATTTTCACAGGAATGAAGATAAAAAGAGAAGGCATTGCAAATAACAAAGGGATAAAAGAAGACAGGAAACAGGAACCATGAGCTAGTCTAATAGTAATCCTCTGAAAGTGCAGGCTGGAAGGATTTTGACTTCAGATTTGAGTACATATAAAAGACATGAATTTAGATAGATAATATATGATTTTTCAAGAAGAAAAAGAAATATCAAAGTAAGAACTAAAGGTTGATTACCTATGTTCTTTTGTATAAGTACAGTGCTGTAAATGCTACAATAAGTCATCAGATTGAAAGGCTCAATTTAGGGGAGAGATCAATAGACAAAACCAAACCAAAATAAAGTTCATTAAGCCTATTCCTGGCATCTCCAGCAGTTCTGGACAGATAGATAGTAAAATGTTTGAGTTCAGAACATCAAATATTAATTTAAACAACTTGGAGTATAATATTTGAGCTAAGAGCATGGAATCTGAATTCAGACAACTTGGGCCTGAGCCTGTGCTCTAGCATTTACAAGTTGTGTAGATTTGTTTAGTGAAGTATACTATTTCAGTGAAAATAGACCAAAAAATATATTACGGCTCAAATAGAAAAGAAGCATGTTTCTCAACTAATGACTAGTCCAAATGGAATTTTCCATAGGTGTTGGCTTCAAGAATAGATTTGCTTTGTAGGCAATGCTAGGGGACTCCTTACTTCTCTCAACCCCTAGAATTTTACTCCTGAATAATGTTGCAATAATGATAGTATTTCAAAAAATCAAAGTAAGTAAAAGCCTGTAAAGTAATAAAATATGCAGTTCTTATTCCATGAAAACCAGCTAGTAAGAGAAGCAATCATCCATATATAATCATCCTTCACTTTTCCGTAAGTCTCTTTTTTATCTTCATTCCTGTGAAAATTAAGATTCCCCATAGTACCTCATACCTCTTCATCCTCAGCAATGGAAAACAAATTATCTAATGCTTCCTTTTCAGCAGATCTGACTTTAGGGGAGAGACTCTCCAAACAATAATAGTGAGTTTTGTTGAAATATTGTATGCAATCAAAGTGAAAGTAAAGTGAAATTTATTAGTTACACAGGTGGGGGGGCTAAGGGTGGGGGGCCTAGGGGCGTGGGGGGGCTAGGGGGGTGGGGGGTGGGGTGGAGCTATACTGGGATTCTTGGTGGTGGAATATGAGCACTGGTGAAGGGATGGGTATTCGAGCATTGTATAACTGAGATTTAAACCTGAAAACTTTATAACTTTCCACATGGTGACTCTATAAAAATTTAAATAAATAAATAAATAAAAGATTCCCCATAGTATTAATATAGGTTCCCATGGCTGATTGCAAACATATTTTTTAGACTTCCACAGATTTTGGACTGTCTTTTGAAGTTCTTCCTGATACTCTATCCATAGAAATGCAAGATTGATTCCTTGGGACAGTCGTTCTTTCACATTCAGATGTACCGTGGTCACCTTCACCTGGACGACTGATTAACCCCCAAATTGTCTGTTAACTTTGTCAGTTGTCAGTTGCAGGCTGGGTGAAGCTGGGAGTAAGATAGAATTTGCAGTTCTAGAAAATGATCAGAGAATGCTGCTGATGATTATTTAGAAAACACATTTTGAGATCTGCTACCTTGGAACAAGAGACTGGCAAGAAGACACACTGTCTGGAAAGAAAAGGATACACTAATATCCTGCCCCTCTTATGCTCTGCCTGGGCTCTGTCTCACCAGAACTGTCCTACAATAGGCCGTTTCCTCCGTCCTTACTAATGTTTCCTCTTATAACGAGACCCAGGAGGAATACAACAATCTTCACACACTTTCCTCTAAGGACATTTTTTGAATCATTCTTAGTGGATTATTCATAACAAGCAATACAAAACAAATTATTAAGGTCCTGTTTTGGGGGCAAGGTTTGGGGGTCAGCGTGGAAACATTCGAAATATGGCAGTGGCAGGTGTAATGGTGGTGGGATTGGTGTTAGAGTATTAAATGTAACAAATTATTGTGAAAAAATGAGAGCCTGGCAAGCTCCCATGGGGTATTCATATAACAAAACCAGTAGCAATGATGGGTCTCATTCCCCTGACCCTGAAAGAGTCTCTAATGTGGCACCATTAGGAAAGACGAGTAAAGAGAGGCTGCTAAAATCTCAGGGCTAGGACGAATGGAGACATTACTGAGACCACTCGAGAAAATCGATGATCAATAGGATGATGATGGTGATGATGATGATGATGATGATGATGATGATGATGATGATGATGATGATGATAACGAGACCCAAAGCATCAACATTATCTTCCCATTTCATTCTTCCCCTCTGGGTCCTTGGTATTCTACCAGAGAACTCTCCCTCTTGGTAACTTAGTTATATAGTAAGCAATGTTTATTTATTTATTGTGGTTTACAAATCATAATGGATAAACTTTCATTAATTCATAAGCCCATTACTCAGGTTGCAGACTGGTCATTTTAGTAGAGTGCTCATAGTGCTGAACATTAGTGTGAAAACCTACACCAACTCTCACTTTGTATGTGTTCATGGAATTAAAGCAAATTTTTATGCTCTTTATGAAATCAAGATCCAAATATGAAACCCTAGATGAAACCTATGAAACCCTAGATCCAAATATAACTCAAGTACAGGTCTAAGATCTGTAAATCTCGTTATAATTAGAACATTCCAGTAGATTTCAAAGGAGGAGATCTGTATCCTCTACACCAATGATGGACAAAAGTCTAAATTAATTAATCCTCAGGTAGTAAAATCTGCAGTCAGTTTGAGTTTGGTGAACAGATGTGGTTTGTTGCAATCCCATTATTTGTTTGGTTAAGATTCTGAAGATGTCTAACAGAGCTTGGTTAGGTGAGTGGAGTCCTTAGCACTCCTTTTTATGTGATACTATAATTAATCCCATTGTAAGTGACCTGAGCATTGAAGATATTCAAATCTATTATTTTTCCTTCCATGACTCTCCTAACCTACACTTATCACTCCCTAATGCCCTCCTAACCTACACTTTGAGACATCTTTGTTTCACCCTTATTCACCTGGAGCCTGGCAAATAAAAACTGCATTGCAATAATATTAAGCTTGCAATTTTTAACATCAGGTCAGCATGGGTGTCCTGATCTCGTTTATTTTCATCAATACAATGAGAGCAGTGTTAAAAACCTCCAGTTCTTCAAGAAAGGTGGTCGTGGTTCAAAAGTTGCAGGCATCGCCTCAGCTTGTTGCAAATGCATAGTATATTCTCTTGAATTAAATAGTTCTCAGAAATAAATATACAAAAGTGACCGATGAACTCAAGAAGAGAAAAGGAAACTCATGTCGGGGGAGAGTAGATCATAAAGTCATATATTTGGAGCTCCAGGAATAGCTCACTTGCAGCATCTCTACACCGTGAGTGTGAGGTCCGTCAGAACAAGAGTTCTTTTCCCAGGACTGCCTCACAGGCCCAGTGCAATTCCAACTGCTCTTTGGAATCTGAGGTGCAAAAGAAAGAGCGTGATTCACCCCACTGGGGTTGTTTACCATCCAAAGTGTGCAGGAGCACCATGACCAAAGAGTGTTGTCCCCAACAAGCCCAACAAATTAAAAACAAAAAACGTACAAACACTTCAACCGAATATACCCTTGGTGTGTTGTTGCATGCGCAACAACAATGGGGCTTATCTAAGTGTGTTGGGGGGAGATATACGGGCAAGGGGAGAAAACTTATATAAACAAAGTGATGATGAAACTCTAGATCCAAATATAATTCAAGTACAGTCTAAGATCTGTAAATCTCGTCGTCTATCCTGAACCATCCCCTCATGGAGTGCGTATGACTCAGTGTGGATGTAGCTTCCCACAGAAGATGCAGCTAGGGCTGGAGCGATAGCACAGCATGGAGGGCATTTGCCTTGCACACGGCCGACCTAGATTCTATCCCCACATCCCATACGGTCCCCCAAGCACTGCCAAAAGTAATTCCTGAGCATTGCTGGGTGTGGCCTGAAAAGCAATAATAAAATAAATTAAATTAAAAAATTCAAACACGGAATAAGATAAAGCTACTGAGAATGAAGTCATTAACAAGGTACTTACAGACACAGGGAAATGCACCACTTCATAGAACAGGAAGGAAACACAGCATATCAGCAAATCCATATCTAACAAATTAGACAAAGTATAATGACAGTTAAGAATCTTGAAATGCATAGATCTTTAAAATAATATACAAAGATAATTACTTTGAAGTTAAAATTAAGAAGTTCCATGATAACCATTGAATACTAATTATATGCTTGGCACCATGAAACACCTCACCATAAGCAATCAGAAAATGAAATATATCAAAGAATACATATGAATCCACATTGAAGGAAATAGAACGATATAAAAAACCTTAAAATACATGGGTTTTAGATGCTAAGAAGGGAAAGAAAAGAGAGCTGCTGAATAAGAACAGAACATTGGGGTGAGGGAATAGACCAATTTAAAAATAGAATAAACTAGATATTCAAAGATAAATAATACCTAATCTTAAAATTTATAAAATATTAAATAGTTGGACTCGAGCTATAGCACATGGGGTAGGGCGTTTGCCAGCTTTGATTCCTCCATCCCTCCACCCCACAGAGAACCCGGCAAACTGCCAAGAGTATCTCACCCACATGGCAGAGCCTGGCAAACTACCTGTGTTGTATTCGATATGCCAAAAAACAGTAACAAGTCTCACAATGGAGACGTTACTGGTGCCCACTCGAGCAAATCTATGAACAACGAGACTATGGTGCTACAGTGCATTAAATCGTTACTTAAATCGAGACCAGAGACAGTCAAAAAGAGCATATGTAGATTTGGGGATACCAGGGTAAACCATCCAGAATGATAACCATCAAGGAAATAAGGAGATGAAAATTTTCCATGTGAAGTCAAATGTTGTGAATGAAAATAGAGAAATGAAGCAGAAACTTCAGTTACATCTGCAGTCAAGGATAAGGTTCCTTGTGTAGATGTGCCATGTTTCCCAATCAGATGATGGGTAAATATTTAATGAGTGTTTCCCTGGGAGAGGTAAAGAGTCTCTGACTTCAAACGCCTTAAGACGCTAACAGAACAACGGTGGTACGAGAAGTAAGCAAGTTTATTTAAAATTGTAGCCTGCAGAGTCTTAGTTGTGCAATATAGATAAATTCTGGCATTATATTATTTTAAAGCATGATGCCAATAGTTATTCCTATGGGCTAGGTAGTATTTGAGTCAGAGCTCTCCAGAGAAACAGAGCTGATCAGAAATATGTCTATATATTTGTGTAGGCAAAGAGGCGGGGGGATGATGTTCTGTTTTTATTGCAGGAACTGCTCATATGATTGTGGAGACAGGGGAGTCCCTCTGTCTGTCGTCTACAATCTGGAGAATCAGGGGCTAGTGAAACAGCTTAGTCCCAGCCCAAAGAAGAAGTGCTTTTGCCCAAGGATAGGAGATGATTGCCTTGTTCAAGCAAAGAAAAATTCTACCCTTTCCCCTTGTTTTTGTCTTAATCAAGACCCTCAATAGCCTAGATATCATGCACCTACATTGACATCTTCTTCACATCCTAATCTTGTCCAGAACATCCTCGTTAACACACTGAGAAATGTTTGGCCAGATAACTGGGCTTTTACAAAATTAATCATCATACATACTTAAGACAGCAGAGTCTGGCAAGCTACCCGTGGTGTACTCAATATGCCAAAAACAGTAACAATGATGTGCCCCATGATCCTAAAAGAGCCCCCTCTATGCCATCGGGCTACACTAGCACGCGACAGGGACAAATGGAAACGTTACTGGTGCCCGCTCGAGCAAATTGATGAACTACAGGATGACAGTGATACAGTATGCAGTGATATACTTAAGAAATTTGCTGAGAGAAGACATTATATTGTGTTCCTGACATAAAACTTTTCTACTATACTAATAAGTAACAATTACAAATAGTGAGTGGAAGGTATCCAATAATAACAAGCCGTGGATTATGGAACTGAGAATGCCAAGACGGGCATGGGGGAGAGTGAGGAGATGACGGGGGAGAGTGAGGAGATGACGGGGGAGAGTGAGGAGATGACAGACATTAGTACAAGGGCACTGAACAATTTGGTGATTTGGAAGTGAGTTTTCTAAGTCCATCGACACTAGTATAATATAAACTATAATAAGCAAATTTAGGACTGGAGTGATAGCACAGCGAGTAGGGCGTTTGCCTTGCACGCCGCTGTCCCAGGTTTGATTCCTCCGTCCCTCTCAGAGAGCCCAGCAAGCTACGGAGAGTATCACTGTATTGTTGTCCTGCTGTTCATCGATTTGCTTGAGCGGGCACCAGTAAAGTCTCCATTGTGAGACTTGTTGTTACTGTTTTTGGCATATTGAATACGCCATGGATAGCTTGTCAGGCTCTGCTGTGTGGGTGGGATACTGTTGGTAGCTGACCCTTGTTTCCACTGTCTTGGATATTAGTCTCACATGATGCTTGTTTGGTCTTTTGATCCCATAAATGAGTGCAATCATTCTATGTCTGTCCCTCTCCCTCTGACTCATTTCACTCTGTATGATACTCTTCATGTCTATCCATTTATATACAAATTTCATGACTTCATTTTTCCTGGTGGCTGCATAGTATTCCATTGTGTAGATGTACCATAGCTTTTTTAACCAGTCATCTGTTCTCAGGCACTCAGGTTGTTTCCAGATTCTGAAAATTGTGAATAGTGACTGGTTCAGTCTTCCTCTTATAAATATCTTTCCCACATAGGAGAGAGCTCATTCAGAAGTTATCCCTTTTCTTCTAACTTCACTCAGCCTGAAACTCAATCATAAATAACTTTGATATTCACGGTGACTCGATAAAAAACTAAAAAGAAAAGTTTTCTTTAAAGTCTTCCCAGCTCTGATTGTTCTAAATTATTCCAACCACCTGGAGATTGTAAATTGCTGGGTAATTACAATAGTCTCAATTCTCTTCAAACTGCTACAGATTCCCAGAACCCTGATGTACAAACATTCCTTCAGGCAGTGCTTCTGGTCATTGAAAACTGACTGGAGGGGAAGAGAATATCAATTACTTCTAAGTAGATGCCCAGAGCATCATGATTACACACCAAGGAACTAGTATCCACTAGAATGTCCCCTTATCAGCCTAGAGCTAGTGTCCTTTCTCTTACCACTGGACATAATCTCCCACAATGACCAGAAACTGAATGAGCCCATCTCCTCAAAAGTAGCTCAGAGTTGCGTTTTATGAACTTGTTTGCTTATCTCCTGATTTTCCAACCTCAGGTTCCCACTAAATACCTAGGTCCTTCTCCACAACCTTTGGGATTGTCTTCTCTTGTCCCCAGCATGGCGGTCCTCTCCTGAGTTTTGTGGTCTGGAGAGAAATCTGTCTACCTAAACTCCTGCCCAGTGCTCAGGTGGTCTTGACACTCACTTCCTACCTCTGGGTATTATGTCTCAGACACCCTCTTTCTCTGTCACTTTTTCTCCCTAGAAGGCAGCAGCGCCCCGCTTCCAGTGAGACCCCAAGTCGCTGCCCACGAACGGCCTCTCTGACTCCTGATCAAGCTTCTTAACGGCCATGATCCCAGAGACTTAGAAACAAATCTCGGAACCCAGCGGCTTTTGGCAGAAATCCCTCCAGATTTAATTATTAAAATTTCAGAATTCCAAAATAGTGCGTCCCCACCCCTTTCCCAGAAATCTGCAAGTGTCCTTTGGCATAAGAGAACACAGAACCCTTCATTTATTTATGAGATGGAAAAAAGATGTGTTCTTTCTATGAACAGAACCTTACCAATCCTTGACAAACTACAGAGAGAGCCGAACATCTCCTGACTAGTAAAATATGTTTACTGAAGAACTCTAGAGTCATTCTGTTATTCACTTCTCTGCTCTTACCTGCCACCTTATCATAAAAATCAACCACAGAGATATTTTCTAAGGTCGCCTTCACAGAACAACAAAATAACTGATGGTTATGGACTGAATGCTTATGTCACACCAGTGCCTATGTTCAAGCCCAAATCCTGACTTGAATGGTAACTGGAGAATTAAGTTTACATGAGATTATGAGAGTGAAGTTCGCACAAGGAGATTATTGTTCTTAGAAATTGAGGGAAAGTCTCTCTGTGTGCCCTTTGTGTCTCTGTCTCTCACTCTCTCTCCCTCATCTGATAATGCAGTATAAAAGGTAGTCAAACATAAATCCCCAAGAGTTATTTCACTATAACTTGCCTGAAACCAAGCCTCTGATCTTGTATTTTTAGCCTCCAGAACTAGGATAGATGGATTCTGTTGTTTAAACCACCTGTCTAGGGTGTTCTATATAGCAACCCAACATAAAATCAATTTCCTGAAACCCATATTCATCTAAAATAAGAATAATCAGAATGGGCCAAGGGTGTATAGATAGTGGGTTTGGAGTGATGAAGTATGATCAAGAAACATTGCTTGGTCATCTCCAAACCGAGAGGAACTCAAACCCAGGCCCACTAGATTCAAATGCTGGGATTTTAAAAAAATTCAACAAGAGAGCAGGACACCTGAGGCAGGAGCAAAGCAAGTTCGTTCAAGGAGAGTTCAAACTGACACAGTGAAGGTCTCTGAAGAGATATCCATTTAGCACAGTCTTGGAGAGTCTTTCACTATGTACCTCTGGGCGGCTTGCGTCAAAAGTTTCTCCTTTCTATAGATTAGATTCTGGGAGGTAGGTGACTAAGAGATGTGTAGCCAATTCTTGGAAGGAAGTGGGTTGTATATGAAATGTTCTGAGTCAGTCTTGAGAAGGGAGTGAGCTGTATAGAAAATAATTGGAACCTGTCTTGGAAATAAAGTGGCTCAACCAATTCTGGGAATTCAGAAATAGAACTAAGGGACAGTGGGGCTCCAGATTCTCCTATTTATGTGAGCAGAGACAGCCCAGGGATGGTCTTAGCCTGTCGGGCATTTTAAATGGGGAAATTAAACTACGCATCTTCTTAGGGAGCTTGTGCTAGATCACATCAGTCTCTGAACATGAGACAATGAGTATGTGAGGGAAGCTGATAAATACACCATAAGGTCAAGAGAAAGACAGAGAAATGTGAAACCCATCCAAGTTTTGCTTAAAGGAAACGTTCTCATATTGCTTTTAGACAAGTTTGCTCCATTCCTCCAGAGTAAACAGACTCAACCAAGGTATTTAATAGCCTAGGATGGGATCAAGCCAGAATGAAGGAAGCCAAGAACTTCTCAACGTTTGAACAGTGGTTTTGATTGAGAAGCATCTCAGTAGATCTTAGATCAAGAGAAGCATCTAAATGCATAACTTGGAAAAGAAGACATAGATTTGAAATGTTTCCCACCGTATGCTAGTCTAGTACGAAATTTCCATCTTTATCTGAAAGTACCTTTTGTTTCCAGAAGTTTGTGAAATCAAAATGACTGTCGTAAAATGTCCCTGAGTCCCATTCATTCAATCTTTTTGGTTATGTAGCTGGATATATCTCTTGTAACCATTTATCACTTTAATAGGAAAGGCCCGAAGAGGGAAAGAAGAGCACTTGTTAGGATTTATTTTATTTATTATAAGAGGTTCTAGCCCCTTGGTACCAGAAATTGTCTCTTTAGCTCATTCTCCTAAGTCATATTTAATTTACTTCAGAAGCAATACATATTTTGTGTCACATAGTCTGTTTAGCAGAGTTGGGTTGTTTTATGACCCGAGACTATTTCCTTCTGTGATATATACTCACTCACAAAATTTGAAGGACATCTCTTGTATAGTGTTTTTGATGCATTCTTTCTTTCATTTAAAATACATTCTTCAAAATCAAAAGGCCTTATTTATTCCAAAAAGAATTTTATACCAATATACATTAATTTAATTATATATATAAAGGATAAGAAATTTAACTCCAGGATATTAGTCTTTAAAAAAATAGTTTCTGGGCCGGAGCAATAGCACAGGGGTAGGGCATTTGCCTTACATGCAGCCAACCTGGGTTCAATCTTCGGCATCCCATATGGTCCCCCGAGCATTACCAGGAGTGATTCGTAAGTGCAGAGCAAGGAGTAACCCCTGAGCACTGCTGGGTGTTACCCAAAAAGCAAATATATATAATATAAACTTTCAAATATATATATACATATATACATATACAAATATATATATATACATATACATATATTTGCAGGTTTTCCCAACAAATGGTCTCACTGATTTCTTACCTTGTGATAGTTTTTGTGCAGCCCTAAAAAAGCTGAGGCTGTGGTTGGTATTTGGGTAAGACTGCGTTAGCAAATGGGTAATAATCTATACTTTCTTGTTGTCTACATGCACTTTAGTATCTCGGACTCTAGGGTTTCCACACTGGTCTACATTGCCATCACTTTTCCCCATTGGTTAAAAACACAGGACTATGAAATAATGGGGGTGGATTGATGGGACCATATAGAGAGACCAGATCTTGGCAAAAACACAGAATACACAGAATCCAGCTGTGGATCTCTTACTATCCACAAAAGAGCAGAAGTTAGAAAGGAAAAGGGTTCAAATAACCCAGACTTTAACTGAAAGAAAAATGAGATAAAAGAAGTTACCTATGTAACATCACATTCTCTGTGATGTTACAGATTAGAGGTATCTATGTTGGTGATCCTAAGTGATTTGGAAATTAATGACATTTTAAGGCTTTTTTAAAAAACAAATTAGAGTAAAATCAAACACTCATCTCAGGATGCTCATAAATAGACTAGAGAGAAAAGGATGGAAAAAAAAACCTACCTTATTTCATTGCATAATCATCACTGATTTCATGATAAACTTTTTGCAAATGTTTATGGGTGTGACCATTATGTCAAGTTTTAAAAAAAATATTGTGCCAGTATTACTTAAAATGGGGTGTGGCTAACATGTTTTGATGATGGTTTTGTGGTAAAATATGAGAGCTGTTTCACGAGACCAGTTTCCCGGTTATCAGGCATCTCCAATAATATGGCTGTGGAACAGTGTAAATACAGAAGCTGGAATAAGCCAACGGAACTGCATGGCAGACTCATGCAATCCTCAAAACTGTCTCCAGGATTTTGCCTCTAGAGACCATTGCTGGAAGCAGAAAGCCTCTGTCCGAGGGACTTTCGCCATCCAAGAGAATTCTCAATTTTGAATATTGACACTCTGAGGTTGGTCTCCCCCAGGCCTCCTCTGCTTGGTTCATAATTTCACCTTTTAACTACTCATTAAATGGTAAGAGGAATTTATCTCAATAAATCAAATTAAAATGATATGTGATTGAGTTGTCAGTGAAACCTCTCCACCCTGGTAAAAGACAGCACTTCAAAATCTGAACCTCTTATTTTCACAAGACTCAAAACAGGTAAAAAATATTTGGCAAGATATAATTGAAAAACCAGTGGAAACCAACTCAATCCGAAGAGTTTTTACTGGAAAAAATGCTGTCGTAAAAACAACTAGAAGCAAGACCAAGCTCTACTTAGTGGTACAAAACAAAATGGTTCCACCTAGGCTCCTAATGAAAAACCTCTGGCCAGAAAGCTGTCCCATATCATGTCCTGAACTGGGACACCAACTTACCTTGAATGGTCACTTCATTTCCTTAGTGAGAATGTAAAATATTACCTAAAGTTTAGTATTAGTTATATAATCAAATTTACTTTGTGCTTCTCAGGATCAAAGAATGAAAAGAATTTAGACATATTTTAAACATTAAATACACTTAATAGCTGAATTGGAAATGAAACTTATTGTTTAAATAATTTCAGTTTGTTATTTCCAATGATCACCCCTTAAGTAATTCTTAAAGTTTGATAAAGTTATTGATAGTATAATGTCATTTGTACATTAAATTTAAACACATAAGGAAAGGTAAATTTTAATCTACCACCCAAACAAATGGAATTTTTAATTTCAAATTATTATTATTTATTATTGACCTTTGTAGTTGAACAAAAGCCTTCCCTCAAGAGCCAGAAAAATCATACAATGGGTGGATCACTGACCTTGCACGGGGCAGACCCAGGCTCAATTCCCACACTGTGTATGTTCCCCTGAGTACGGCCAACAGTAATTCCTTAGCACAGTGCCAGGAGTAAGCCCTGATCACCACCAGGTAGGGGAAAAAAAAATCAAAACCTCCCCTCAGTATATATTTGGGAAAGTAAAAACAAAACAAAAATGAAATCCTTCGTAGATACACTGGAGCACCAGATCAGGATGCTTGACCCATTTGGAGATAAATAATAGCCACAGGTTAAGAATACAGTGTCTAAAGCAGTGTCTCTCAACCTGATCCCACCGTGCCCACTTCTCGGCTTGTTGATTCCTGTACCCTATCCTGTGCTAGTCTCATGCTGAACATGCCGAATTTCACTTGTGGTCCCCTTGCAATATCCGGGGGCCACAGAAGCTCACTCAGTCCTGAGTTGAGAAGGTCTGATCTAAATGTATTTACAGGAGCCAGAAGAATTTCATCTCCCTCTTCCCTGCCTGATGGATGTTAACCCTACGTGTTTTAGGCTTCATGAGTGAATCACCCCTTTTCCTGCTCCCAGAGAAGCTTACAGTGCTCTTGTGAGCACCATTAAGCTTCTGACTTTATCTTTAACCTTTTCTTTGCCCTTTACCTCTCATTATCACAATTCCCCAAGTCAGGCATTTACTTATAAGTCAAACTTTCTAGTAACCCTGGACTTCGCACTTATAGTGAGTTACTTGCTTTTCTATTTCCCCTATGACCTTTCATATTTATAGAGCAATGTTCTTAGCTTAAACACAGAAATACCATTGATACTATGCTTCTAATATCTGGGAGTTGATTGACTCTGTAATATATATATATATATATAGTCCTGGGCATTCATCATAATTACTTGACTCGGGCTTTGATTGCTGTATTTCCTAATACCCCACAAAGGGAGGTCCCACTGTGGGAATGGGATGGACTTGGGGGCGAGCAGCAAAGCTACCCTGGCATCAAAATGGGACAGACTAGAGAGCATAAAAGCATGGTCTTGATGCAAGCTGTTATTACTTACCTCCATGGGGAAGGACAAGCTGGACCGGTCTGAGGACTTAGTCTAGGATTTACGGTAAAAGCCATGCTTACTCTCAGAGCCCAGAGAACTGCACTGTAGCACCGTCATCCCATTGTTCATTGATTTGCTCGAGCAGGCACTACTAATGTCTCCATTGTGAGACTTGTAGTTACTGTTTTTGGCATATCAAATACAACAGGGGTAGCTTGCCAGGTTCTTCCATGCGGGAGGGATACTCTCGGTAGCTTGCTGGGCTCTCCGAGAGGGATGCAGGAATCAAACCGGGTCAGCAGCATGCAAGGCAGATGCCCTACTTACTGTACTATTGCTCCAGCCTTGTGCTTATCCAAATAACTGCAAGTATTAATAAGAAGTAAATTTAACTGTTTGATATGTACAATTAAAGGCAAAGAGAAAAGATAAAGAGAAAATCTCGATGTTCCTGGGAGACAGAGTGTCTCTTTGAGTTAATCCCCCAATAGAATTGCCTCTGTTGAAACACTATCTCTGCAATGATCAATCACTCCTACATGCAGTCCGGTATCTCAACTCCCTTCACCTGTTCTATAAATACGCTAGCAGCTGTGCATTAAGCAGGCCATGTTGGCCATCAGTCTGTGGTCCCCTGTCTCTATTCCTCTGCTGGGGATGCCGGGGAGGCAGTTCTCAGCCACCAAATACACGCGTCACGCCCCCACACTTTTTGAACTCACACCTGCATACTTTTATGTTTTCTCAGGAAGGTTTAGAGGAATAAAACTTCTGTTCCTTGACTTCTCTGGCTTAAAAAAAGGACACAGAATTGATTACAACAAAACGGGTGTCAGGTGGATGAGGGCGAATATGTTGCTTCTAAAAATTAAAATGCACCAGGAAATTAGGGAGATGGTTTTATATCAAGTTGTAGAGGAACGTTTAATAAAGAGAGTTATCTAAAGAAGGAGAAATCCTGAGGTTTTATAAACCAAGGAAGTCACTGTGGGAGTGTGGGGAATTGTCCTGCATTGCTCCATGCTGGGGCAGGGTGGCACCGTGGTTTCCCTAGCAATTCCTCAGGGGGCAACTGTGGTTGTTGAGGGCTATATTCCAACCACCCTCCATTTAACTGCACCCAAATAATGTTCAACAGCATAAATATATTTGCATAAAACTAATTATTCAATAATAGTTTGCACTTAAGAGAAAAATTGTGTGCTGGAGACAGGGAGATAGTATAGGGGTTAGACTGTTGTATGCCTTGCATCTGACCAAGCCTGGTACAGTTCCTGGCACACATGGCCTCCCAAATATCATGGGTGTAGCTTAGAGGACCCCAATTCCTGACAGATTGGCTCAGCTGGTAACAAGCACCGTGCAGTACCCACAGTACCACAATATCAGACCTTAGCACTGAACTTCCAATCCAGTGGGTCAACCAGATGTGGCTCCAGCCCCTAAGCTCCTGACCACTGCTCCCTCCAAAAAAAAAAAACACTTTCTTTGAAAAAAACCGAACTTCTAGAAGATTGATGGAGACATTTTTACTAATGCCATTTAAAAACAATAACAGATTAAAATAGCTATATTCTTAATTGCTTTATTAATCAACTTAGTCACTTATATCCAAGCATGGGAGATAGTTTTCTTTAAAAGTAACTCAAATAACAACCAAAGCTACCCTCTATGTTCTTTTTTTAGGTGAGGTGTGTTATTCTAATGCAAATATTTTAGGAAAAGTAACATGTCATCCTTTTTCCCTAAAATTTTCTTATCAGCTTCCAACTGGGATGGCCTGGGGCTGTCAAAGATTATAATGTTTGGAAGGATTGGAAAAAAAAAACCTTAATGCCCATTGGAAAATTGGAAAAATAGAAGAACATCCTCTGACTTCACTAAGAAGACATTAAGTTTGCTAAAAATACACTTAGGTACCACTTAATTCAAATTTAATATTTCTAATCTTCTATTCCCATCTCTATGTAAACAAACAATAATTCAATCTCATTGTCCTTCATACTCACTACAAAATATTGGAGTACTGAATTTAAAGTTGAATTTTATCCAGAAAATTAGTTTAGACAGAGTGGGACAACAGGGATTTGGTCATGAGCAATGTTCATGATGGATATATTATGTCTCACTGGGCAAATCAGGGACAGCCAGGATTAGGTGCAAGGAAGACCTGCTTTGGCATGGGAGAACAGGCAAGATGATTTATTTTTTAATGTCCAGTGTATATTATTTAAAACTTTTTAATTGAATCACTGTCAAATAGACCCTTATAAAACTTCGGATTTCAGTCATACAATATTCCAACACCCATCCTTCCACCAGTGTGTGATGGGAGGGAACTTTGGGACACTGGTGCTGGGAAATGTACAAAAGATGAACCTTAACCACAAACGAGGCTAGGATAACCCTTAACCACAAACTAGACTAGGGACACATTAGCCAATGTCAGGTATAGTCATGTTAAGCATAAGGAGGGCACTAGGACCCAGACATAGTTACAGGTCAGAATTGGTGTTGGGTAAATAAAGTGCAAACATATCAGGACCAGGACAGATAGTCATTATGATACCTTCCTAGTGAAGTGCACAGAGGAAGACAGGTTTTATGAGAATCTAGAAAAGAAAACCAAAATCATTAGAACCACATAAACTGGTAGAATAAGACAAACAACCCAACAAGCTTAATATACAGAAGGTCTAAGGTCTAATATACAGAAGAGTCTGCATTTTTATCTAAATTAGGGGTAACACACCCAGCAGCTATTTCTCCCTCTGTGCTCATGAGGCTCACCTGGAAATGCTTGGTTGAACATATAAGGTGTCGAAGAGTTCAAGTGTACTAGTGAATGTAAGGCAAATGCTTTAACCCCTGTATTATTTCTCAAACCCCAAACTTACACATTTTTTTCCATGAGAGACATACTAGTCTAGAGCGGGGCTAGCAATTTAAGTCAAGGAGATAGAGTTGAGACCACAGGGAAAAGGGGACAGAAATAAAGACACAGAGTCAAGCTCAAAGCTATGGGGTATCGCATTTGGATTGCAAGAACAAAGAAATGACAAAGATAACTAGACAAGTTTGAAAGTCATTAATTCAAGATTATATATTATTAAAATCACAAATTAATCATATATTTTCTATTCAGAGAAGAAATTAACCTCAAAATGTAGGAAACTCTGAGTTTAGAGTGGGGAAGTAAAAGAGGAAGTATCTTAAATAAATGGATCAGGTGACAATTCTTAAGACTCCAAAAGAATTCCTCGGTCCCAGGGTATCCTAGGAAAAGAAAATAAACTCAGATACATACATATATATTTATATATATGTATATATGGAATATATGTATAAGGAATTCAGAATACATGTATATACTAAATTATTAATTATATATTAATATTGACTAAAGACCATGCTAGATCTAGCAGATCTAATAGTACCTATATTTTATTTTTTCCACTGGGAGGTAAGCCGCCTCTATTAAAAAAAAAATTGTACACTATATTCAAATGAAAAATATTATAGTTACCTATGGTTAAGTATGCAGCTTTTCTTCAGGGTAGCTTAGAGAAATCCTCCCCAATGACAATAGAACCTGAGCATGCAGAATCTGGTATACACGACTGAAGTGACCAGGAGGTTGGGAGAATAGGATGAAGGGGTGGGCACTGGGACAAGGGTGTGGTGGAGATTCTGTGGTGGAGGGTGTGGTGTTGAGACATTGTATTCATGAAACCTTACAGTTAAAGTATTTTAAATCATGATCCTTAAAATAAGTTTTTTAATTTTTTTTTAATTAAGCAAAATTAAAAAAAAACATTTGAGGGCCTGAGAGATAGTACATCAGGTAGGGTGCTTGTCTTGCGCATAGCAAACCCAGGTTTGATCCTCAGAACCTCATCTGGTTCTGTAACCCTTTTCGGAGGAACCCTTGAGTGCAGAGCCAAGAGAAAGCCTTAAGCATATCTGGGTTGACCCCCAATCTAAGTAAATAATAAATGTTTTTTCTTAATTGCTAACAGATGATTAATTCTTGGGTTGAATGAACCTAGTACATTCCAGAAACTCTGTCCCCCTAAAAAAAATACTACTTCTAATGAAGCTATAATTTGAACACATCTGATTGGTCTTTAATGTTGTCCATGATGGTACACGTGAAGAAAATCTGAAGGAAAATTTCACTAAAAAGTACATTCCCTCCATAAAAATGTCCAAATTAATTTTTTATGGTTTGGGGGGTCCATAGCCAGTGATGCTTAGGGCTACACTAAACAATCACTCCTGGCAAAGTTTGGGGACCATATGTGGTGTCAAGAATTGAACCTGAGTGACAGCTTGCAGGGCAGTTGCCCTACTACTGTACTATTGGTCTGACTCCTATAATAGGAACTTCTACTTACCTAATTTCTTGTACCTCAATGAAAGTTTATTTGCTGCTAGAGGAACTTTTGTTATACGGTAATTAGTACTCAATGTGTTATCGATGTATTCATCATTAATGTCTGGGGATCAGATTATTTTAAATTCTATAGATGAGAATATCAAAGCAGTTATATTAGGTAAGCTGAAGTTAATGAGTACCAGAGAGAAAACATTCCAATGTAGACCAGCTGAATTTTAAAATCTATGCTTTTCAATTTTGGCTATTGTTTTTCTACGATTCTCAAAGCAGAAATTTTCACACAATGGCCACTAGGAACATGAAGTCATTTTCCATATCACCCTAGTAGTTGAAATCAATAGTACTATCAGGAAATAAATAGAAATAGGTAATATAATAGAAATAAATTTTACTTTTGGTGCTTTTCCAACTTCATTTCCTTCCTTCTTTCAATTCAAAGAACCCTCTTCTCTAAGAATTTCCTGAGTCTTCCACCTCCCACTTATGCCTTTCTTCTAGATGATGATCATATCTGGTTTAGATGATCAAAACCAGTTCAGTGTTTAGAAATAGGTTTAGTTGTTTATAACAGGAAGTCAAGGTACAAGCTGAAACAAGAAAGACATTGTTTAAGTCTCGAACAAGAGGGCTAGAGGTAAGTATACCAGTTTCACTCAATCAACTTCACTATTTCAGTTGGTTTTGGGTTGGAGCGATAGCACAGTGGGTAGGGTGTATGCCTTGCACACAGCTGACCCGGGTTCAATTCCTCTGCGCCTCTCGGAGAGCCCGACAAGCTACCAAGAGTATCTTGCCCGCACAGCAGAGCCTGGCAAGTTACCGTGGTGTATTCAATATGCCAAAAACAGTAACAACAAGTCTTACGATGAAGACGTTACTGGTGCCCACTTGAGCAAATTGATGAGCAACAGGATGACAGTGATAGTGATTCCAGCTGGTTCTATATTTCATTGGTTCTCCATCTCTTCAGTTTGTTGACTCCCTCATTCTCAAATATGCCACATGACCAACATTCCACTTGGTGATCAAGTTATCACATTTATATTTCCAGTTAAACAGAAACCTTTTTAAAAGATTATAACCAGAAATCACCCTTGACAACTTTGGATTATATCTCTGCATTTCCTAGGTTTCTGTTAGCAAATAGCACAAGATGGGTGACTTAAAAAAAAGCAGAATGCATTTCCTCATTGTTTATCAGACTAGGAATATGAACTAAAGTTTTCAGCATAGCTGGGCTCTCTCTGAAATCCTGGTAGAATCTTTCCCACATTATTCTAGTGTCTGGTGGGGTAATTAATTCTTTGTGCTCCTTAGATTAACCACCCATCTCTTCAATATCTGCCTCTATTATCACAGCATTCTTCCAAATATAAATACCAGATTACAAATAAAGTCACATTTTGAGGTACTATAGTTTAGATCTTCAACATCTCTTTTAGAGGGAAGGGAAACAGTCAACTCATAAAAAACTCATTAGACAAGACTTAGTCATAGGGCAACAATAATCTAGAAGCAACTCCATTTTTAGATCCTTATCCCAAGAATACAAAAACACTTAGTCTGAAAAGATTTATCCAGACCTTATTTGTCACGTCACTATTTACAGCTACCAGGATCCAGAAACAAGATAGGTATCCAATCACATATGCATGAATGAAGACATTAGGTATATACACTGATGGACTAATACTCAGCTCTGTGAAAGAATGAAATCTCTTTTGCTACAACTTGATGACAACTAGTAGGTGTCATGCTAAATAAAATAAGTTGGAAAGTGATTAAATAAGTCAAGAATATGACAAATACTGGATGATTTGATTCACTGGAGGCATAAAAAGAAACAAAGCAAGGGGCTAGAAAATGCCCAATGAAAAATAAGTCTTAGATTCTTCTGACAGAACTAAGGCTATCAAATGAAGGCAGGAGGAGAAAAACAAAAGACCTATAGACAACATTGGAGTGATGTCAGTACATTGGTCATGACATTACACTAATAAATCATATAAATAGTTATACACTTCAAAGCCAATATTATCTCAATAGATAAAAAATATATAGGAAATTTTCAGAGCAACACAGGAAATGGGAACTGTAATAGTTGACTAGAACCTTGTGATCCAAATTAAGTTTGTATTGTTACAAAGGAAGAAGAGAAAGACTATGTCTGTCTTAACAAATATCATTCATTATTGAGTACCTAGATACGACAAACAATGGTATGTGGCAAATAATGAGTGTGCAATCAACAGTTTTGAATGGAAAGTTTATGATTAAAAGAATGCACATGGTGGGCCAGAGCAATAGTTTAACAAGTAGGGCATTTTCCTTGTATGTGGCCAACCTAGGTTTAATTTCCAGCATCCCATATGGTCCCCCAAGCACTGCCAGGAGTAATTCCTGAGTACTAGAGCCAGTAGAACCCATGACCATCACCACTGTGACCCAAAAAGCCAAAAAAGAAAGAAAAAGAATGCACATGGTATTGGGACAAATGTGTGAATTATAATATAGTTTAACCCTGTACTTAAAAATTGAGACTCTGACCATATCCAGAGAAAATATTCTTTACCATTCTTAGAGGCAATTTAACTATTTATAAAGAAGAGCGTGGGACCCATTTTCCTACATCCTCTAAGGACTTAAACCATGAACTAGGCGATATGGAGATTTCTACCTATACCCTATTATCAGACCATAAATACTAGTAGTTACTAATCGCTACCCAGGTGGGCACACAGAATCTTCACTATCACTATCACTATCATCCCGTAGATCATCAATTTGTTCGAGCAGGCCCAGTAATGTCTCCATTCATCCTAGTCCTGAGATTTTAGCACCTTCTCTTTACTCGTCCTTCCCAACAGTGCCGCATTAGAGGCTCTTTCAGGGTCAGGAGAATGAGACCCATCATTGTTACTGTATTTGGCATATGAATACTCCATGTGGAGCTTGCCAGGCTCTCCCAGGCAGGCAGGAAACTCAGTAGCTTGCTAGTTTCTCTGAGAGGGAGAGCTAGACTATAAAATGTCTTCCGGGCGCTTGGTTTTATAGTCTCTGGATGTTGGCCATTGATGGGATTACATGGCACCGGAAGCAGTTTGTGGGTGTGACTGCCTAGCTACTGGAAAATGGGGGATCTGGGCAGAAGAAGCCTAGTCCCAATCCAAGCAGGCTTTGAGATCTCATCCCCAGGTCCCGCAAACCTGGGTTCCTCTGCTGGTTCCTTCATGTGTGAGGCTCGTCCAAGCATGTGGAGAGTGGCCTGGAGCATGGTTGTGGCTGGGTTCAGGAGGTCTCCAGCTGCCAGGGCTCTGCTCAGGGTGGGGAGGGAGACTCAACCCACCCCCTCCGAGGGGCTCCGGTGAAGACAGTCAGGCGCAGGGGCAAGAGACTGCACACACACGATCTTAATGCCAACAATACAAACAGGAGGTCCAGGAGCCAAATCCAAGTGGAAGCTTTTCTTGGCTGATACCAGTGTCATTTCTAACTTTCAAAACAGAAGATTTCAAACGTAAATATGTAATCCCAACTTTCATTTTTGAAAACTGAACTATCTGGTAAGCCTGGACTTGTATAACCTTATACCAGTTATTCGGCTGAATCTAAATAGTTTGTCTACTTCACATAGCACAAATACATCTATGTTTCCAATGCCCCCTCTTTAAAAATGTGTGCCTTTTATATAAATTCTCTAAGCACTTGCGTTTCTTAGCCTGTGTCTAAGGTTATATTAAAATTTAGGGCCAGAGCAATAGTACAGTGGATAGGGCATTTGCTTTGCACATGGCCAACAGGGATTCTATCTCCAGCATCCCATATGGTCCCCAGAGCACTGCCAGGAGCAATTCCTGAGTGAGAAGTAAAGAGTGAGCTCTGAGCACTACCAGGTATAGCCCCCAAAGAAAATTAATATAGTCATTGTACATATGTGTATATACATACATGTAGGTCCTCAGTTTTTAAATATCAATATTCTCTAGTGAAATAAAAAAGTGCTAAAATTCTGAGCATGGGACATGGAAAAATTGCCTCATAGCTCTATATTTTATAGCAGGCTCAGGTTTCTTTCTCACCAGACTGCTGACAGTAGGAATGTTTGTTTTCCTGCTCATCTCATAGTTGGGTACCACGAACTGGTAAGTTTGTTTAAAGGAAATAAACAAAGAAAACCTACTGAATTGCTGTTAAAGAAGCAACATGTGGTCATATCCATTGAAAAAATTATTTATTGGCTTAATGGCCAAGCATTTGTCACAGATTTAAATATATTCTATGAAAAGAAATCAGACCAGGGCTGGAGCGATAGCACAGGGAGTAGGGCGTTTGCCTTGCACGAGGTGGACCCGGTTCAAATCCCAGCATCCCATATGGTACCCCGAGCACCTCCAGGAGCGGTTCCTGAGTGCAGTGCCAGGAGTAATCCCTGAGCATCACCAGGTGTGACACAAAAAGCAAAAAAAAAAAAAAAGAATTCAGACCCAAATTCCTGCTCTTATAGATCTTGTCTACAGTTTATGTTAAGGGAGAAAGAGGAGAGAGGAGAATAATAAGCAAATAAATCAGACACCAAAGGCTAATTTGTCATAATTGGTTTTAAGAAGAATGAAGAATGTAGAATAGAAAAATCTGGGTCAATAAACATTTTAGCCTGTATTAAGGAAAGGGTCACTAGGAAGTGATCAGCACATTTGCTGGTGATCAGAAAACAAGCCCTAAAATATGTTTGTGAATAATCCTTAAAGCAGCAGGTGAAACAAGGTCAAAGGGCTTGAGACAATTGAAACAAGAAGGCGCTCAAGGTACCGAAAGAGCAGGTGGGTCCAAACTACAAGTGGACAGACAAAAGGAGGGAGATGGGGTGTGGACAGACACGTCTCGTGTTTCGGCATTCTGTGTCATTCTAAGTTGTTTGGCTCAACTTAAAGGGGTTTAGAACCAAGCTATGTTTAGAGAAGAAATATAACCTGGAATTACGTTTTCAAGACATTTTTGATGTTGCAGTGAATTAGACTGCAAGGGGTCAATGAAGGAAACAGGGATATAACTTAAGTAGACTTTCCAAGCAAGAGAGAATGTCAGTTAGACTAAGATAAAAGCAATGAGAATGGTGGGATATACTTCAATTAGGACTTACGCATGGATTATAGTGAAATTTGATAGAAGGAGGAGTCAAAGATGACACCAGCTTTTAAGGGTAATATTGTGGCATTTATTTGTTTGTTTATTCGTTTGGGTGTTTGGGGGAATAAATTGAAGAGTAGAGTCAACATTTATTAAAATGGATCAGACAAAAACTATTCTATTGTGGGTAAAGTGGGCAAGGGCAAGATAGAATACATTTTAAAGCACATGTCTTTTTCTCATTAGATTATCAAAGAAGCTAAAGATGCCCAGGATAAAGATACCCTTGGGGAATCTACTGCATGAAAATAAAACCTGTAGTCTGAATAAGATTGCTAGGGAATATGTGAGAAAGAGATGAGGAGTCCTGGGGACTGCACCTTAGCTACTACAATGAGTCAATGTTAGGGATAAGGAAAGGAAAAATTAGCAAAGAAAGAGTTAATGCGGTGTTCAAGAAATATATTGTAAAAGGCATTTCAAGAAATAAGGTAGAAAATTGAATAGCAGTTGATAGATTGACAAAGGGCAAGACATAGATTGTAACAGGGCATTGAATAAAAGGGTTATCTTTAAAAGAAAGGTTTTAGTAGAATAGTCCCTGGAAGCAACACCCTGATTAAAGCATGTTCAAGAGAAAAACAGGACATAATCAAGGTCAGCAGATAGAGACAATGATTTCAACTGTTAGTCATTTAAAGGTGACAAAGAAACAGTAAGAAGATGGGGAATCTAGGCTAGCATTTTAGTATTCATTTTTCTCATTTCAAAAAGGAGATATTGGAGTGACTGAAAATATCTATAAAGTAAATAGTACAAGGAAGAAAATATTAAAATCTGGAAAGTAATAAAAATGGTCTAGACCTATAGTTTGAACAAGTGAGAGGAAAACTGATCAGGCATACAAGCAGATATTTCATTCTTATTAGGAATATGTCCTGTTCATCCATGGGTGATATATACAGATGATAAATAACTTGATATTTGGGTGTAGATGTGGAGGGAAATGATAATACAAATTTGCAGACATCCTCCTGGCATTTGCACTATTTGCTCAGTTTTAAAGCATGGTAATGAATAAACGTGGACAGAAGTACTGTAAGTTTATAAAAGAGAAATAACTAAAAAATTGGTCTGGCAGATTAAGTGAATAAACTCAAAGTAGAAGATAGCTCACCAGTATGGTGAGTCTAAACTTAGAATAGATGTTGTATACTTAATGTGACATCAGACAGTCAAATTTTGTAGGTTTCTTTACCGGGCTTCTTATTTGTTGTATAGATATAGGAACAAAATATGTGGAAGTAAGCATTTAAGCACATTTTAATTTTGCCAGACAAGTATGAGGTGAGTTGTAAAGTTGAGAGTCTATGTAAAGGAGATACTAATTCTCAATGACAAAATCTAAGCTGGGGAAGGAATATCGACAGAGTGGTAAAAGAAGGATTGTGCTAGAATACGCAAAGAATTTTTGGATTGATGACATTAGGGGAAAACAAGATGGAATGACATGGAACAGTGTTTGAATAGTGGATTTCTAGGGATAAAAGCTACAAGATTACTCCTTTTTGACAATGATACTGTTGCCATATAGGGGATACCGAAGTGAATATACGGAAGTAATTGGCTCCATATGAATAAAGAACAGAAGCATTGCAGGAGGCCAGAGTAATAGCACAGTGGGTAGAGCATTTGACTTGCACGCAGCCAACCTGAGCTCAATCCCCTGCACCACACATGGGTCCATTAGCCATACCAGGAGTGCGCCCCAGGTAGAGACTCAAGAGTAAGTACTGCAGAATGTGGCCCCAAAACAACAAAAAAGAGATCATTGGAGGAGCAAGTACGAAGAAGGTTATATCACTTGTATCACTTGTCATCCCGTTGATCTTCGATTTGCTGGAGTGGGCACCAGTAACGTCTCCATTTGTCCCTGTTGCGTGATAGTGTAGCCCAAAGATATCTGCGTGCTCCAGGAACAGGAAGAGTCTCAAATCATTCATTCAGGGTCTTGATGAAGAAGTCTGACCATCTCATAGGTGGGCGGCCACGCTGTCTTTTGACATTCCAGGGAATCCAGTCGGTAACAGCTCTAGTCCAACGGTTGTCTGAATCGCATTACATGTCTGGCCCATCTGATTTTTGACTCCTTGGCAAACGAGACAGCGTCCTGATTCTTGACCATCCACAGAGGTCGGAACTCCAGATTCCTTCTCTCACTTGAGTGAAATGTGATATTCCAAGCAGAGCTCTTTTGATTCCTCTTTGGGATACCCGAATAGCGTTCTCATTCTGTTTTCATAGGGCCCAGGTCTCTGAGGCACATGTTAGTGCAGGAAGAATGGTGGAGTCGAAAAGATGTGCCCAGAGCCAGAGGTTCTTCGTCCTTTTAACCATTTATTCGACACAGTCCACGCTGCTCTCTTCTTCCTGCGCAGTTCTTGTGCCAAGTCGTTCCTCATGTTGAGTTCACGACCCAGGTACACATAGCTGCTGAATTCGGAGATGTTCGTTCCATTGAGAGCAAATGGAATGTCAGGGACTAGTTTGTTTTTCATGAACACTGTTTTGGTGAGATTCAGCTGCAGTCTGACCTTTCCATACTCTTGATTGAAGTCAGCCAGCATTTGTGCCACTTGGCTAATGTTTGGTATTATGAGAATGATGTCATCAGTGAAGCCGAGGTGGTGTAGTTGCCAACCGTTTATCTTCACTCCCATTCCTTCCCATTCAGGTCATCGTATGACGTGGCAATGAAGAGTTTCGGTGAAATGGTATCGCTCTGCCAAACCCCTCTCTTTACATTGATGATCACTTTCTTGTAGAATGGTGAGATCCTGGTGGTGAATCTGTAATACAGCTCACAGAGGATCCTGATGTGATGAGTTTGAATGCCCTGTATGGCTAGGGATTCAATGACTGCTTCAGTCTCAACAGAATCAAAGGCCTTCTTTAAATCGATGAACGTTAGACAGAGCGGCATCTTGAACTCTCGCGAAACTTTAATGAGCTTGGTCACTGTATGGATATGGTCTATCGCGCTGAATCCTTTTTGGAAGCCGGCTTGCTCAAATGTCCTTCATCTAGTATTCTGCCTATTCTATTCAGGATGACTCGAGTGAACTACTTGTAGATGACGGACAACAGGCAGATTGGGGGATAGTTGCCGATGTCGTGATGTCTCCCTTCTTGTACAACAGAACCGTCCTGCTGGTTTTCCATTGGAACCTTGCATTCGGACGGGTAGCATGTGAAGAGCCGAGCCAGTGTATTGAGGAGTACTAGCAGCAGATTCTTCAGGTGTTCAGTTCTGACCTTGTCTGGACTGGGTGCTGTATGTGTCTTTACCGATGAAATGGCATGTTGGGTTTCAGAAGGGAGAATGTTGGAAACAACATTTCCATCCTGCGTAATTTGGTATGTGGGCAGACGGACATGGCTATCGAAGAGATCCGAGTAGAAGAAGGTTGAGGACAAGTTATTAGAAGGATCATATAAATGTAATTGAAATGACCAAAGATCATAACTGAGTAATGTTACCTAACTTGAGAGTTGACAAGATGCTAAAATCTTCCTGGAAAAGGTATTCTAGGAAGTCATACTAGAGGGTCAATATTGAGGCTCCAGGTCACTACTGATGATGCTCTCAATAGATAAAAATAACTACGGTTTGGAGAGTCCTTTGATGACATGATATTAAAATATAGTGATTATATGGAGAAAGTAGAGGAGGGGAAAGAGTGTGGAAACAGTTACAGTGATAGAACCTACCACATCTGAGAATCACTTTTCCAATACCAATATTACATGGAATGTGGAAAAGAAAACAACTATTAGGGTTTTTTTTTTTATGTTGGTGGTGGTGGGTTGTTTTTTTCTTTTTGGGTTACATCCAGTGTTGCACAGGGGTTACTCCTGGCTCATGCACTAAGGAATTACTACTGGCGGTGCTTAGGGGGACCATATGGGATGCTGGGATTCGAACCCAGGTCGGCCACATTCAAGGCAAACGCCCCACCCATTGTGCTATTACTCCAGCCCCAGAAAACACCTTTTAGTTGAGAGGATAATGGCAACATAGAGATGAGTGCAAAGACAGAATTTCTAAAAGAGTTCGACTTGTGAGAGGTAAGGCTCTTAATACAGTTCTTAAATTGCTAGCAATTCCAAAAGGCAGGATAGTAGTTAAGTTATAGAATTGAGGTAGAAAATAAGAAAATCATGTTAGGGTGACTGTCCAGAAGTTAAGATAAGGCATTTCTATTATAATAAGAGATATAAAAAGACAAATGGGTTAGTCCAACCTGAGTTGGGATGAGGGAATATGAGGTACTGTTTTCCAGGTCAAATTCAGGCATTCTACCAAATAAATCAAAATGAAGAAATTATCAGACTTTTAAATCCAAACAGGATAATTGATTTTCTCTTTTGCCTCAAATTCCAACATAACTAGGCACAATGCTAATGCTAATCCATATATTTTGAGATATATTTTAGTATTTTTAGATATTGCCATTCAATAACATCTTTTTTATCGCTAATATTTTTCTGGCATCTCCTTCATTCCTGCACTGAAGCCGGTGCCTCTCTGTGTCCACCCTAGAGCTACCCCGTGACTCTACAGTGCGGAGGAGGAGGCTTTGAGAACTTCATGGTTGTGAAAAGGCAAAGAATGTGGAGTCCTGAAATCCATCTCCGGCAGCAGCAGGGTGAGGTATTAGCTGGAATTCTCCAGTCTTCCTGATACCCAGCAATGCAGGGGTTCAGGCAAGGGAAAGGACCTATAATCACGGCCAACTCATTTTATCCTTTTTGGCAACAGAATCTGGGACCAGATTCAGAGAACATGATTTATCTGATGCGCCCTGACAAGATAGATGCAGCCTGATTGTCAAACAAAGGAGGAGGGGAAAGATGTCTGGATGTGACCTGAATCTATGTGACTCTTGCTTAGAAGATCTAAGTCTGAGATCAAGGAGGCCTGGAGAGCTCGTCAGGTAACATCTTGGTAGATGTGTTCGTTCAAACTGAATTTGTCCAAATTGATGCCCTCACTTCACAGACTCCTGCTCCTGCAGTCATTTCTGTTTCCGAAAAGGTGACTTCCTTCACCACATTTCTTAGGGAAATAACCTCTAAGTAGTGTATTCTGTCCCTGATGTCCATTCACGGAAACTCAGAATCACAGGTAGGGCAATGAGGATACTGTTCCTTGCCAACAAGGGAAGATGCCAACTTGGTATTTAAAGGACATGATTCTGATGTTGTTGTTGTGAAAAAGATAACCATTGGGTACACTAAATTAGAACACGCTAAAACCATAGCCCATTTATTTCTTTATATCTCAAGAAGATACGACTCATTCTGCACCAATATATGCACTAACACTAGTTGGAAGAGTCGGAGAGAATTGGGCGATGGCACAATTAAGCTGTACCCTCTTTAACTAACTTCTACCCTCCACACCCTTGTGGTAATCCCCAACCATTTACCAGTTCACATGGGACCTCTTTTCCCTGGCCTTGGATATTTGGTTATTTTAAGGAAATCTTATGAGGAGGGCTGGATAGAGGATACAGGGGTTAAGGCCAGTGCTCCTTACAGCCAGGAGTAAGTCCCGAGCACTCCCAGGAGTCCCCCTTCCCATCCTGAAAAAAAAAAAAAGGAAAGGAAGAAAAAACTTATACATCATTGATTTATTCGTTTATTCACATTATTAAATGTCTGGTTTATGCAAAGTTTTCTGATCAGTAGGCCTCATTTTTCTTACCCATAAAAAAATGGGGACTAACAGGGGCCAGGGCAATAGTACAATAGTTGGGCTCTTGTCTTGTCAGCATCAGACCTGGGTTCAATCCCCAGCACCCCATATGGTCCCCTAAGCATTGCCAGGAGTTATCCTTGAACATGGAGCCAGGAGTAAGTCCTGAGCACCACTGGGTATGAGCCTCACCCCCAATCCCCCCCAAAAAAGGGGTAGAATAATAGGGCCTGAGATAGTACAAAGGTTAAGGCACTTCCTCTACACCCTAGTTCAAGTCCCTGGCACCACCTGTGTTCCGTTGAACACCACCAGGGGTCACCCCTGAACATATAGCTAGGACTAGTCCCTGAGCATTGATGAGCTTGGCCTAAAAATAACACCTCCTCCCACCCCCAAAAAACAGATGGGGAATAAAATTATTGTTTATAGTCCTCTCCCCCATGGTTTTGTTACAAGGATTAAATAAGTGACTGCATACTTGACGTTGCATTGTGATTGTTTATTAGCTAGACTGGCTCCCCAAAGGACAGCATTGCCTGCATCCTGTTTCTTCCCAGTAGTCCAGCAAAATACCAATGTTATAGTCTTTTATAACTAGATGGAATCATCAAACAATGTGAAAATACTTTTCAACCTATAGTTGAAATTATGAATCTAAGGTAATTCTATAATGATAGAAATGGACAGCGTGCTGTCTTTCAGACTTCTGTAGAGCCAGGGTTCCAGAGATGGCTCAGGAATAGAAATACTAAAGCACACACAGGGAAGGTGTCATCTCTGGGCCGTGACTCAGCATAGTTCAGTTAATACAGACACATTTATGTCACTTACTCTGCCCAGCGGGTAGGGCGTTTGCCTTGCACGCGACTGATCCAGGTTCGATTCCTCCGCCCCTCTCAGAGAGCCCGGCAAGCTACCGAGAGTATCTCGCCTGCATGGAAGAGTCTGGCAAGCTACCTGTGGTGTATTCGATATGCCAAAAACAGTAACAACAAGTCTCACAATGGAGATGTTACTGGTGCCCGCTCAAGCAAAATCAATGAACAATGGGATGACAGTGCTAGAATTAATGTAATGACTATGAAGCTAGAGGTATACTAAAGGCATACCAGAGGTCTAGAAGGTTTCTGTAGAGAGAAATGACACTCAGCAATAAAGAAAATACATACTCAAATCCTCAGTGTAAAATTTTCATAAGCATTTAAAAATAACGATTAACAATGAGTATGTCTTCCAAGGGAAAGCAAACAGTAAGGCCTGAGGGAACTTTTCATGAGATTTCCTAAAGAGGTAAAAGCAGCTTGAAGATACCAGTTCTCAATTACATTCCTGAATCATTTTGCAATGGCTTTTACAGGTCTATTTCTAGAAGATTCCTCGATGAATAGCATAGGCATTCAGCAAAGTGTAACTGCATGAAGATCATAATGTCTTGATCACCACAAACACTATTCTTTAATATTTTATGTCATGCTAAGACTAAATTGTAAAATAGCTACAATGGCAAAATATCTAGCCCTTTAAATTTTGTGAATAACTATTAATGCTTGAGATATACAGAGATAGATACTCAACTTGCCATATCATTCTCTAGACAAACATCACAATTTTCTCTCAAACAATATTCTGATGAGTGCTAGTGAAAAATATGAGGTTGTACTAAGAAACATGTGTATTACCATATTCTATATGAGTAATAAATTGCAAATAATTTTTCCCACAGAAAGTGAGTAAGGCGTTAGAGATGGTAGTTTCTTATGAGAAATTGAATAATGGATTTAGGGACTATAGCTACATAAATGTTTACCTCCACTTCTCCGTAATAATTCCTACAATACAATATTATGGGTGAGTCTTGAGTACCACATTCAAGATTACAGAACATTCCACAAAAAGCCAGATAGAGACCACACTAAGATGCACCTGCTGCCCAAAAAACTTATTTTCAAGCAGAACCAGAGAGTTTACTTTCAAGAAAATACCTAGGTCTTTAGATGACAGAAGAAAACTATTTAAATATTCTATTTAATTTTTAAATTTTTTTATTTTTAATTTTTATTTTTTCAGATTTAAGATAAATAGGATCCTTATACACAAACTTGATGACAGGCAATATCCAGTCACCAAACACACAGGTAGGCGAGTTCAAGAACTCTGAGAACCCAGAGCTCCCCAGAATTTCACCTCCTGTTTTGACAGACAGGCAAGGAGCAAGCCCCGCTCATCAAACACAAACACAAGCAGTGCTGTTCCGTTCGCTTTTATGCCCTTATAACAGGCGATGTGGCTGTGACACAGGTGTTACGAATGGGGTGGGAGTAGCTCGCTGTCTAGTCACTGAAAAATCAATGAGGTGAGAACAGATAAGTCACACATCCCATTGTGCACCTGCATTTTCTCGATACAAAGTGGAACCTTCAGCAGCATGCAGCCGCCCTCCGCACCGCCCCTGCACGCTTCCTGCTCTCTGCCTCTGAAGCCTCTGCTCCAGGCGTGAACGGACACACTGAAGCTCTCTCTCTTTCACATGACGTGTCCTCTCCCTCCCCTCCCTTCCCTCCCGCCCCTTCCCTTCCTTCCCCTCCTCTTCCTTTCCCTCCCCTTCCCTCCTCACCTCTCCCTTCCCCTCCTCTTCCTTTCCCTTCCCTCCCCTTCTCTTCCCTTCCCTTCTTTTCCCTTCCTTTCTCACCTCCCTCTTACTTCCCTTCCCTTTTATTCCCTTTCCTTTATTTTCCTTCCCTTCCCTTCTTACCATTCCCCTCACCTCTTCTTCTTTTCCATTCCCTTCCCTCCCCTTCCCTCCCCTCCCCTTCCATCCCCTCTGCTGACTTCCCTTCCCTTCCCTTCCCTTCCCTTCCCTTCCCTTCCCTTCCCTTCCCTTCCCTTCCCTTCCCTTCCCTTCCCTTCCCTTCCCTTCCCTTATTACCACTCCTCTTTCCTCTTCCCTTCCCTTCCCTCTCCTCATCTCCCCTATCCTTTCCTTCCCTTCCTTTCCCCTTTTTCCCCTTCCCTTCCCTTATTACCACTCCTCTATCCTCTTCCCTTCCCTTCCCTCTCGTCTCCCCTATCCTTTCCTTCCCCCTTCTTTCCCCTTTTTCCCCTTCCCTTCCCTTCCCTTCCCTTCCCTTCCCTTCCCTTCCCTTCCCTTCCCTTCCCTTATTACCACTCCTCTATCCTCTTCCCTTCCCCCTCGTCTCCCCTATCCTTTCCTTCCCCTCCTTTCCCCTTTTTTCCCTTCCCCTCCCCTCCCCTCCCCTCCCCTCCCCTTCCCTTCCCTTCCCTTCCCTTCCCTTCCCTTCCCTTCCCTTCCCTTCTTACCACTCCTCTCTCCTCTTCCCTTCCCTCTCCTCGTCTCCCCTATCCATCCCTTCCCCTCCTTTCCCCTTGCCTTCCCTTCCCTTTCCTTCCTTTCCCTTCCCCTCCTCTCCTCTCCCCTCCCTTCCCTTCCTTCTCTTCCCCCCTCCCTTCCCTTCCCTTTTCTTCCCTTTCCTTTCTTTGCTTTTCCTTCCCTTTCTTTCCTTTCTTACCACTCGGCTCTCCTCCTATTCCTTTCCTTCTCCTTCCCTTCCCTCTGCTGTTGCGATGACAAGGGGTGGCACATGTCTACCCATGACATTACAGTGCCATTCTCTGCACATACAATTCATGTTTTTCAATTCTGCATGCTTGCTATCCTCCCTCCTGAACACGAATGTTTCCCAGAAAATTACTAGAATATGTATAAGCTGTGATGTCACTCTGACTCCACTTGGCATCAAACCCGGATCCCCTACTACCTCTCTTTGGAGCCGTTTTCCAGTGCCTGCTGGTGGACATTCTTCCCAGCTTAGGTTGTTTCATTACCAGCAACCCATTTCTTATCTATTCAGTTGCTCATGTGCTTTTCCTCCCCTTCTACCTAGACACTCCTAAGTATTTTCAAGCCACATCAAGGTGGCTAAAACTGGCATAGAGCAAATAAAACCATGAATATCTTCTGACAACTCATAGTGAGAATGCAAGGAAAAACTGGTGCAAGTCTGAATCTATATGATTTTCATTAGCAACTGATGCTCTAACACAATGGAATAGTATAAAATTATTTTCAGCTTGCTTCCCCTAAATTGTCCTATTTCTACTCCACATACAAAGCCATGGTCCAGAGCAATAGTACAGTAAGTAGGGCGCTTTCTTTCCACACAGCTGACCAGGGTTTAATCCAGGAAACCCAGGTGTGATCCCTGAGCACAGGGCCAGGACTAATCCTGAGAACTTCCTGCTGCGGCCCAGAACATGAACCAAAAATTCAGTATGCTAAGCTAACCATAAGAGAGTAGCACTGTCACTGTAGCACTGTCATCCGTTGTTCATCAATTTGCTCCAGCGGGCACCAGTAACATCTCCATTGTGAGACTTGTTGTTACTGCTTTTGGCATATTGAATATGCCATGGGGAGCTTGCCAGGCTCTGTCGTTTGGGCAGGATACTCTCAGTAGCTTGTTGGGCTCTCTGAGCAGGACAGAGGAATCGAACCTGGGTTGGCCACATGCAAGGCAAATGCCCTACCCACTGTGCTATCGCTCTAGTCCATATGAGAGTATATAAAATTTTACTATTTTATTGTATGTAAAATTATTGACATGTAATTCTGGTCTCATGGAATCATTCTTGGGAGTTTGCTAAATTTAGCCAACTTCCTTTATACCTGTGTTCTGCGTTGGTGATGCCAGTTCCTTGAGCAGATATACTAGGGGAATTTGAATACGGAGGATGAAGTTTTCATCTCTCATCTAATGTTCCCTTCAGGTAACTACTTCAGGTAACTGCTGTTTCTAGCTTCCAGGTGATTAGGGGCTATGGCCTGATCTTGTTCGACTTTCCATAATAGACACGCCTCTCTCTTCAGAAGTCTTCCTTCCCTCAACAACCTGACTGATCCTTTCACTACCACTCCTGTCCACGACTGACCGAAGCTCAAACATGAAAGCTTTGTAACTGTATCTCACAGTGATTCAATTAAAAAAATAAAATAAAACTAAATTTAAAACAATAATAATAGAAGTAAGCTTTTAAATCACTTCTTGTCAGAATTTGATGTTGTTTCCTACTGCTTCTTATTTGAGAGTGTTAGTCATGAAAAGAGTCACAGAAATGTAACTGGTTGTGGCAGGGGGTGGCCAGAGGACATTTGCTCTTACAAATCCTGCATTATGCCAGGTACTCACTCATATAAACTATCAACATTTTTCAAGTAATTAAAACATTCATGTGGCATAGACACAGGCATCAATCTTATGGTCTAATCTCAATGTTCTTGCTTGTCAGAAAGAAACAATAATAATTAAAGGATGCCGTTAGCATTTCACATGACAGGTATTTCCAAAGTCATGAATACAAACGAACAGCCTTCCTCTTGGGCAAGATTATGCTTTGCTACTGTGGAAATAATAAAGGAGTAATAACTAACAGAATGAGGGAAAGCTTTCCTAATGGTTCCAGAAAAGTTTTCCCATTTCTATCTTTCAAAGAGGTGAACAGCATATGGAAAATGCAACCCAAGTGGAACCTAATCAACTCCAAGAACCAAGGTGAAATAATGAAGATGGACAGAGCACAGTAATTCTGATTTATTCAAGGAAGAGTCTCCAAGGTTCAGGCTGATCATGTGAGTGCAGTGTGGAGAGAAGTCAAGCACTTCCTGAAGCAGGAGAGCCGAGGAAGGGTATCACTGTTCTCATCACGGCATGGCTTCCTTCATCCCTGTTTCTCAAAGCAACACCGAAATTCACCGTGGCCAAAGGATGAGAGGGACCAGGTTGCTGTAACAAGTCTTATATTTGCTCTATGTCGAGCGTACCTGGAGAGGAGAGTAAGAAATAAGCATGGGAAGATTGCCATGCCAAATTCAAGGGAGAAATCTAGACATCAGCTGGCAGGAATAGATCGTAGGGAAGTGTCTTTCTTATCATCCAAATGGGCGGTACTGGGAGCCCCAAACCAATTACAGGACAAACCCAGACAAGAGACTCCGTGCCTTTCTCTGGTGCACTTGCCCTTGCAATGATGTACAGGAATCATAATTAGGGGGGATTTGGTCCATGTGGTCTAAACCAATGGCAGGGGTGGGGGTGCGGGGTGATACTCTTCCCTTTACCACACTTGAAAGTTCATCTTCCTCCTTCTCAACACTCTCTGAAAAATTTGAAGCCGACAGATTTACCCTGCTCATTTTGCTGTTCATTTAAACAAGGAAGCGCCATTCTCTGAGTGCAGAGGACAGAGGAATTCCTCAGCCCTCTTATCCCTCTCCTTCCACTGAAGCCTGAGCCCTTGTTTATAAGCTTATATTTATAAGCTCGGCTGCAAAAGCTGGATTCTTTCAGGTACTTGGCAGGCTGCTTTCCTTTAATCTTTTACTTTTTCAGTCATATCAAAAGCAGCAAAATGGAAAGTCAAAGACATTAGGAAAAAAGGAGCTATGCCATTAGCTGGAGAGATATATTCTCTTTTGTGGGGAAGGCTCAGAAGTGGTGGTTCCACGGGAATTCTACAATGCAGGAAAGAGCAGGCCCTTTCTCACCAGTCTCTCAGGCAGGCGGCAAGCTCGTCACAGGTGCAGTGAATCAGCCATCCGATCCCAAATGATGCAAACCACCCACTCCCCACGCCATGATTAGTTCTGAAAGCCTCAGATGACTCTTCCTCAGTTCTGCCCATGCATGGAGCTCCAGTCTGTAATACATGGAGCCTCAAGAGTAGACTTAGATGAATAATTCACCTGGTTCTCTAAGGTCATATCCAAATAGGCTGAGACTCTCTGAGTAATCCTATCCAGACACTGTCTGATGATGAATCAGATTTGGATGCGAGAAGTGTGAAGGAAAAAGCTACATATTGTATAGAATAAAAAAACAACTCAACAAAAATATTAAGTGATCACTCAAGTTGCTATTAATTTACAAAATAACCAAGAAAAAAACTGGCAATAAGCAAAAAATGTAACAGACAAATTTTATCATTTACTTTGTCTTAAGAATCACGCTACCCTGGTGGTACCATTTCCAGCTCATTGCAATGTGATTCTGTAGGTAAATCACTGCACTCCCAAGCTATTTCTTGGATGTGCCCAGAAGTATGTTAAAATAGGACAAGATGCTTGCAAAGATAACAGAGGAAAAAGTGCTAAATACAATTTAATATAGCTTATGTATAATTTTATACTTGTCTAAATTTGACTGTGCCATCTTTAGTGTTTACGAATATGAGATATATCACCTAGTACATGACTGAAAATATTGCTGTACATACATAATTGAGTTTTCTGTTATAATTGGTGTTCTGTGATCAACTCCACATTGAGAGCACCTAGAGAAATTTTATTTCATCTTCAAAACTATGTCCCATCTGAAAAATAAAAGTGATTTAGAGATGGCCTGAATCTCCATTTAAGAGAGCCCCTATAAAACTTTCTTATTATAAAAAAAATTATTCCCCCATCAATACCATCAAATACAACCATTATAATAGCATTCTCCTGTAGGCTTATCAACAGGCTATTAAGTAACCGACAGGCAAGCAGGCAGAAAAGTCAGCTGGGCTAGGCATGGGGGCGAGATATCCTCTTGAAAATAAGCTTGGGGAAATGATAAAATCCAGGACAAGATCTGAAAAAGGAATTTCTGCCTCCACAAGCCCTGAGCCCCAGACTGAGAAAGCCAGGCCAAACCCCTATGGAGTTGATTCCATAGCAATGAGTCCTGATAAGACTTGGTGATGCTAGCCCGAAGGGAGACGGCTGGGCCCCTTCTGGATAGGAGAAACTCTTGGGGAAAAAGAACATTAAAGAAAGTGCAGGGCCCTCCCCTCTGCTGTTGCCCTGGTGACAAATCTTCCCTATGTGGAGAACACTAAGCAAAGGCAACTTGGAAAAAAAAATCTTCTAAAAAGTTGTTCGGGGTCTCTCCTCTCTCTGGTGAAACCCAAGTTCTCTTTTGGACATTTTTCTCTTTCTCCTTCTCTTTTTAATCAAATTTCTGTGGTTCCTTTTTTATCTTCTCCTGACACTCCTTTCTGCGAGAGCAGTGATCAGGGAAAGCTGGACCAGGATTGAACGGGCTTTCCTTTCCCTGTGAAAAGCAATGCATCACTCCAACCTAAGAACTAGGTTCCCTGGACACACAACTTGTGAGTTCCATCTCTGGCCCTTGCAGACTCAGTAGTTTTCTTGCAGGTAGACATGGGTCACTCTCCTTCAACAGCATAGTTTTCAGGGACCTGTCAGTAACAGAGGGATGAGTGAGAGATTGCAGTTTACAGAGAATAGACCTATGCCTGGTCATTTAGATGACTGAAATGGATTAGTCCTCCACATTTGTTCTTCATCCGTGGTTTGTAACTCACTGCTCCCCAAAGTCTTAGAATTTCCTAAGAACTGGAGTTATATCGTCTCTTCTTATGTCACGGAGGTGACTTTGAGGGAAGCTACTAGGGGTGGTAACTGATGTCTGGGGCAGAGCCATGTGATTTGAGAACTGGAATTTCCTTTGCCCTGTCCAGACATCCAGAGAGAATGGAAGGGGAGAAAGTCAAAGGTTGGATGCAACTGCTAATGACCAGTGAGTCCATCAGTCTATCATCTTATTGAACCTCTATGCGATGAAGCCTCCAGAAAACCCAACAGGAGAGGGTCTAAGAGACTTCCCAGCTTGGGATTCTAGAGCACTTCCAGGCATTGCCTGGCTAGAGTCCAATTACATGAGGATAGACACTGATGTCTTGGCACCTCACTCCATCTGCCTATTGATTTGGTCTTTGTACATTTGTGGAACAACATCCACCCCGCATACTGGACCATGGGTAGACTATTGTAATAAGGATGGTAGAACTCAGTTTTTCAGTACTTATGGACTGGTGATAGAAGCTTTGGTAATAAACTAGTGATCCAGTGAGTGAACCAGTATCTTGAGTGAGTGCTACTATTCTAATTATTGGAATTCAGAGAGAGTTTCTGGGGAACTTCTGCTTTATAGTTGGAACAAAGCATAAATAATCATGAAGGGTTACGATGAGCATCAGAAAACTGATAAGGGTTCTTGGACCTTCAGTTATACCAGGTTGATCTGAAGTCTATGTCACAGCCAGGGCTACAAACCTGTATCTGATTAGGTGGTTGTGTTGGCAGACAGAGTGGAATTTGAAAACTCTGTGGGTTGATAGAAATTGGGTGATTCCTGAACCCCTGGACAGTGTTTGAGAATTGCTTGTGGGACGCCCTTAATACGAACACTCATTGGAACTGGGTCTGAAACAAGGCAATACGGTGAGTCTGTTCACTGGTCTGAGCCGTTGTGGTTATTCCCACTTATCTTTCTGGAGACATTCAGGCATGAGCTGGGATAAAAATTATATGATTTTTCTTCTTTGACAACATTGGATGCTGATTTCCGGGAGGCTTGGGATCAGATAGGCACCTCGGACCCAGGAGGACAAATGATGGCAAATTAATAACAACTGAACAACCGGGAGATTTTGAAGGGAACACTGCCTTTAATCACAGATAGGGGAGACTCCTGGAGACAAAACTCCCAGGATAAAAACTCCTTTTATTTTCATTATTAATACAGATAAAAGGAAGGACACAGATTTCCTTTGAGAGGAGAGAAAGAGAGCCACCTCTCACTTTGGCTGCAGTTCCTTTCCTTGTGTCTTTGCCAATGACCTCAATTAAACCAGAGCTACGGAGAAATCAGTTCTCAATTCTGAATCCAGCTCAGCTAAGAGAAGCAATGATAGGCTTGTTACAGACAGATGCCAAGTCCAAGAAACTAATGATAACTCCTGAATGCCACATCAGAGAACATCGAAGGCCCAGACCAGGGCCGTAGACAGAGATTCGAATGTCAACTCAAAGCCCAGCATAGAAATGTCAGCTTGGGAATGTGAACTCAAAGCGCAGCATAGAAAAATGGTCGCTGCTGTCCAAGTATTATGAGCCCTGCATACCCAGGCTCAACCCAACAGCCTAACTGCACCTCAATTGACTCCAACAAGACCTGGCAAGAAGCATAAACATTCCTAAGTTCATTTCTGCAAGTTGCTGTTTATTTGCCTATTAAAGAGCTATGTTTGGAAGGGAGGAAACAGTTTATTTATAATGCAAGGTAAGAAGTAATAACGGGTGAATGCTGTGATGCAGGACTGAAAGTGGCACACGATTTCACAACCCAAATCAGGCAGTTTGCAGACCTCTCTAAGGTCCCATGGTTTACCCCTCAAGGCAGCTTCACCATTTAAAAGGCATTAAGTTCGCAGCTATGCCTAAGGCTAATGCATCCTCCAAAAATTGGGGGAGGGGGATATGGAGAAAATAGAAGAAATGTTATAGGAGAAAAATGAGATGGGAAAGGAGGTACAGGCTTGGAATGCAGGAACTAGAGAGTGTTCACGCCGATTAAACATGTGTCATTGAACAACCATGCAGGGGATCTCAACACCATCCTATTTATATCCTGATACCAATTATTTCCATTTTCCTGGGAACTCTCTGAGCACTGGGTATTTGGGCACTGAAATGGTGAAGACTACAGAATGAAATGATTGTTCCTGCCCAATTTCACCTAAGTTAACCTAACCTATGTCATCAATGTCATTGTCACATTGCTATAAAGCCACTTTTGAAAATCCAAAGGTAAATTGATTTCTGGACTGGAGCAATAGCACAGCGGGTAGGGCATTTGCCTTGCATGCAGCCAACCCAGGTTTGATTCCTTCGTCCCTCTTGGAGAGCCCGGCAAGCTACCAAGACTATCCCACCTGTACGGGAGAGCCTGGCAAGCTACCCATGGCATATTTGATATGCCAAAAACAGTAACAAGTCTCACAATGGAGACGTTACCGGTGCCCACTCAAGCAAATCGATGAACAATGGGAAGACAGTGCTACAGTGCTAAATTGATGTCTAGCATTGTGTTTCAACTGAAATGTTTCTAGTAATGTTTCAGTTAAGTCATCAAAGAGAACAGTTCTGGGAAAGGGGATACAATTTTTTTCATTGTAAGTTTCCCGATCACAGGGTCACATTGGCAGGGAGATTCTCATGGCTGAGAGCTTCGAAAAGCCACAAAAACAAGATGTGATCTGAAACTAAGTTAGTTTGCTATCAGTTTTTTGTGCAAGCCCCAAAGCATGAAATCCCCTGTGGAGATAATTCCATAGGATGCAAGGCCTGATTAGACCTTGGGTGATGCCAGTCCAAAGGAAAAAAGTGGACCCCTAAGGAGATGAGAAACTTTAGTAGGAATAATAAGACTGACAAGAAAATTTAAAAAAACAAACAAACAAAAAACCACTAGGGCCGGAGCAATAGTACAGTAGTAGTACAGTAGATATGATGGTTGGGCACTTGCCCTGCATGTAGCCCTCCTGGGGTCCATCCCTGGCACCCCGTACGGTCCCCCAAGCCTGCCAGGACTCATTCCCCAGGGCAGAGCTAGGAGTTACTGTTGCGTGAACATTCGTGCGGTCGGAGGCACTGAGATAAGGAACGCGGAAGAAATATGTTTCATGGAGGACCAGGCTCGCTCTTGGCCAAGGCAGAGGGCCTGTGGATCTCCTTTTATTGATCATGGAACTTCCAAAGGGCGCAAAACATTGACGTCACCAAAGGCACCAAAAGATGTTACAGGAAGAACACGGAGGCAACATTATTCTCTTGTATCTGCAGGCCAGTAATCTAGGCCTCTGGAAAGAAGATACAAAACCAGAACTGAAACCTTCCTTGGGCTGAAAGCACTCGGATTTACATCCCAAAGACCAGGCTGGGCTGCCACAGGAAATCTACATGTCAATTACAAACTAGGCAGCACCTGAAATCTAGATCCCAAAGACTAGGCTGGGCCAGAGCCTGGAATCTACAATGTCAAAAGTCAGGCCTGGCAAGCACCAAAGACCAGCCAGGCTTCTGTGAGAAAAAGAGAACTGCCTCTGAAATTATTTTCTGAAGGCAGCTGAAAAGGGGAAAATATTCCTGTCTGCAGTACAGTGTCCCCAACAAGTTACCCCTGAGCACTGTCAGGTATGGCCCCCAAACAAAAAACAACCAACAAAACAAAAAAATTTAAATTGTATTAAAATAAAAACTAACGCCAAAAGTTACAAGTCCATTTCCCTTAACAGAGTCCTAACAAAGGAAGAGACAAAGGCCGAGATTTGCATCATGGGGCTCTGCTCACTCTGAAGAAGCCTATGTTTTCTCTGAAGATGCTCTCCCTCTCTCTCTGGCTCTGTCTCTCCTCCTCCTCCTCCCCCTCCTACCCCTCCTCCTCCCCCTCCTCCCCCTCCCCCTCCTACCCCCCTCCTCCTCCCCCTCCCCCTCCTCCTCCTCCTCCTCCTCCTCCTCCTCTTCCCCCTCCTCCTCCTCCTCCTCCTCCTCCTCCTCTTCCCCTTCCTCCTCCTCGTCCTCCTCCTCTTTCTCTTCTCCCATATTCCTAGATAAAACTACCTTACCTTATTGTCTTCTCAGAAATTATTTGGTGCCAGAATTGACAACAGGCCTAGGAGGAGGACAAGAATTTAATGTTTATGCTGCACTGGAGCTAGCGAGCACTTACTTGTACTCTCCTAACCCGGTGGGCTCTTCATTGGCAAGACCGAGTCAAGCAGGGCCACGTTCCCTGTATTCCCGATACCACCTTTCCTCTCTGTGTCCCCCGCTCCCCCCCCCCCCATTGGTCTCCACTAGCAGCACAATCAGTTTTAAATTCAGAAAAAAAAAATCGTCAGAACATCTTAATCACTCTGGGGCTGGAGAGATAGCACAGAGGGTAGGGTGTTTGCCTTGCACGCAGCCAACCCGGGTTCAATTCCCAGCATCCCATATGGTCCCCCGAGCACCGCCAGGAGTAATTCCTGAGTGCATGAGCCAGGAGTAACCCTTGTGCAACGCCGGGTATGACCCAAAAAGCAAAAAAAAAAAAAAATCTTAATCACTGAAATAAACATGATGAAAGTCAAAAAAAATTTTGAGAGGGTCACTCTATAATTCTCTTTTGAAAACTAGGTCATAAAATCAATTTTTTTTGTACGATAGAACAGACTAAAGCCATTCAAATTTATAGTCTGTTTCTACATTATTGTTTCTACATTTGGGGGGGTTGAATACAATTTCTTTGCATTTTCATAATGAGTTATTTGGACTTTACCTTATTTCTTTTGGAGCTTGGCAGTAGGAAAAACAAGTCCAATGTGGTGCTCCTAAAGAACTTCCCATTTGTTTGGTCTATTGTTAATGAAACTAATGAGACATGGTAAGACTGAGCTCTGCTCCCAATCCAATGAGTTGGCTGGATGAATGTTTGCATTTGAAACTCTTTTACATGTCTCGAAGTAAATCTCATTAGAAACTCTCAAATCAGAAGGACCATCCCCCAAGCAAAACCAAATAAAAAGAATTGCTCTGGTTGGATCTGTTTTCCCCACTCGGTATCTTTGTGGCTACACTAGATTCAGAGCATCTTGTCAGGTGGCTCACAGCTCTGTAAACGTTTACTTATCTTCTCTCAATTGAGTGATTCCTTCTAGGAAATAAGAAATAGAATTATACTTCTATTGCGCTTAGAGATATGTGCATCCAATGACACATTAGATGTCATCTTCTAATTTGTCACAATGTGTCTCAGTTTGGTGACCATTCAATGCTCATTTAATCATTGCAAAGGGCATTAAAAATGTGTCAGATCCAAATTAACTTAAGTAAACTGAACATATCTAGTTACCTTCAATCTCCTCCCAAGGTATTTGAAAGTTGTTAATAGGATAAATAAAATCTGATTCAGAAATCCGTGGGGGAAAAAATACTTTGTTCCATCTCTAGAAAGGAACATTCTAGATAAAATTCTATTATTTTTTACTTACTCCTTTAGATCAATATCCATATTAGATCACAATGTAAAAAGTCAAAAAAGAAATTAGGAGAATAAATCAGTCACCAAAAATATTACCTAAGCAAAGGAAAATATTAATATGGAAATGAACCTAACGTGGTGCATGAAGATAAAAAGGAAAAAGAATATAGTGCTCCAGGAGGTAATTAAACTGGAAGGGAAGTTTAAGAGGAGTTATGTTATTATTTATAATTCCAGATATTATAGGTAATAATATCATGCATATGCATTTCTCTTGGTCTCTTGCAAAACTACTTAATACTATATTCCCATAATGTCCATATGGAATATTTAGATAAGCCTTTATGAAATATTTTTAAGAATTTTGTAAAGTAAAACCAAGAGTATGAGGCATAAATATTCTTAATTTAAAAGTTAGTGGGTGGCCAGAAAATAGCCAGGGCAAGACCACTGTTTTTTTGATGCTTTTGAGGTATGTTTGGCATATTCCTATTTAATGCTACAAGACAAACCTTCAGTGTCAGGAAGACGATTATATAGTCTAACCTTGACCACCTGATGCAGTGCTGAGAACCCACCCTTGGAAGGAGAGCAGGAACTACCCCTGAGCATTGCCTTTGCTGGTAAGTTTGCAGTTTATCCCACTGTCCCTAGTGACCTTAGAGCTTAGCGGAACTTGGCTGTTCCCCAGTTCCTGGGTAGGTCTCTCTCAAGAAAAAATTAAGTTTGAGAACCAAACACAAAGTATCACTATAATTATGTATTAGGTACAAAGAACTTGCATGTCAGGTCATTGTTAGTGTTAAGGGAAGCACAACTCCCAGCACTTACAACAACACGGTATTTATCCACCGTAAAAATCACCAAGTAAACAACCAATTTATAGCGGGTAATATGAGATCAAAATTTATCTCTAACTGCACCTAATATTTTGTTTTCCCCTGATGAAAAGATGCTGTAAGAAAAATTATGGATGTAATTGATGAATGATTGTGAATGACAGATGAAACCGGAAAATGAAATCAACAACATGCTTCTCAATAATAACATTTCTAAAGTTGTGACTTTGTAAATGAAATATAGCACTTCATTCAAGGCACTACTATATATTGATTACAAAGAGACTTCTGTTCTCAATCCAGGAGGAAGTTTATCTACAGGCTACATTCATTCAATACTCACTTTACTTTATTAATTTCACTTAATTTGTGCTCCTATTCTTTGCTACTCAGAGGTGATTTAATATCCGGAGATTTCTGATATACCCTGACAGGATTTCAGAGGGATGTTCAGCAGATTTCATAGATCCTTGAAATGCAGATAGAATATCATTATGCTGAGTTTTTTTAAAATTTGCATTGTATTTGTGTTCTTAAAGCCATAACATGCATTAAGAATTCTTAAATATCTAAACTCAATCTAAACTATCTAAACTCAATCAAAATAGTACAATACTATGGAATTTGATTTTAGGGCCTAACCAACTTCTCTTGGAACATTTTATCCTTTAGCTCACTGTTACATGAAATTAAGCATGTAGCACTTATTTCAGTAAAAACAAATGAAAGTATAATTACTCGTATGTAAAAAACTAAAGCACGAGAGGGGCGCATGCACCTGCGGGCTCTCCAGGCGGCTCTGCCTCACCGCCCACGTTTGGTGCTCCGGAACCACTGTGTGTGCTGTCAGTCAAGGGCAGGCGGCAGAAGGAAGGCCAAACTGGTTGCTCGATCAGTTTATTTCGTTCTCTCTCTCTGCTTCTTCTGAGTCTGGGATCCTCTCTGGATCTTCTTCTATCTCCCCTGTCTTCTTCTGTCTCCCACCCTGTGCCCCACAGTCTCAGTTTATATAGCAAATTACATAGGGCAGTAGCACAAAGGTGGGTTGAACATCAACAAATCAACAAAGAACTGTAAGACCATTTCTTGAGGAGATTAACAAAATCTCATCTAAGGAAATCTCATCTAAATAGATCCTGCTCAAGGGTGTGGTTCCAAACAAGGGTGTGTCAGGGTGTGAGCTAGTAATCTGCTTAAACAGTTATAATAAATCTACTTCTAATATTTCTAATATTTCCAGCAATGCCATTCTGTATGAGCACAGTAAGAGATATAAAGTTTGGTTCTTCCTGAGGACATCTCACTGTACAGTCCTCAGGCCAGGTTAATCTTCCTAACCCCAGCAGGATCCTAGTCTTTTGGATCATGACAGCATTTGTCTATGATCAAGTTCTTAACTTATAGTTAAGAATTAGGCACCTTGGCCAGGCCCATCTCGATGCCAGGGTAGCACAAAACTCACCGCTTGCCCTGGATCCGTCCTATCCCTTGTGGGAACCCTGCTTTTGGGGTGCTAGGAACTGAAGGCAACTGAAGCTTAAGTGGAGAAAGCAAATGCCTGGGAATGAATAATATTCGAAGCCAATTAAGTCCCAAGTTACAAAAGCATAATATTGTCTTCTTGTGTCCATACAGAAAGGTCATTGCTCTAAAGTAAACTAAGTTCCCTGTGCATGTTACCCTACACTCGTGCAATAAAATTATATATATATGTATATATATATATACATATATATATATACTTATCATTCCTCTGTCCTGCTCAGAGAGCCCGCCAAGCTACCAAGAGTATCCTGCCCACATGGCAGAGCTACCCATGGTATATCCAATATGCCAAAAACAATCACAATAAGTCTCACAACGGAGACATTACTGGTGCCCACTTGAGCAAATTGATGAACAACTTTAAATAATTGAAAACTATATAAAATTTATTAATCTTAAGAGTCAATTCCATTAAATCAGTACCACCTCCCAATTTTTCTAGAATTACAATGAAACCAAATAAAATTTAAATATGTTCTTTTTTCAATGTTGATAATACTGATCCTTCTTGGAAAGCCCAGCAAGCTACCCAAAGTATCCCACCCACACGGCAAGCTACCCGTGGTATATTCGATATACCAAAAAGGGTAACAACAAGTCTCACAATGGAGACGTTACTGGTGCCCACTCAAGCAAATCGATGAACAAAGGGATGGCAGTACTACAGTGCTATACTTATAGCTGGGGCCAACCCGGGTTTGAATCCCTAGTACCACATGTCCCTAAGCACCCAAAGAGTTTATTCTTGCAAGGAGTAGTTCCAAAGCACCGCTGGGTATGGCCAAAGTTCAAAAAGTACATATTCTAATGGGGACAAGGGCAAGCTCATTCATCAAATGCAGAATGCATTCCCATAACGACCATATGGAATATTTAGATAAGCCTTTATGAAATATTTTTAAGAATTTTGTAAAGTAAAACCAAGAGCCAGAAAGCAAGGGCACCTATAAAATAGAAGAAACAAACCATAGCTCTCAGCATGAGGGGTAGGTGACCCCTTGAATGAGGAATGTGCCAATTGATTTGTCAATTCATGTCAGTTTCTTTGTATGATGAAGGTAATGGCTGAAATCCCCCTAAAATCAATCCCCCCCCACACACACACCCAGTCAATCAACCAAATCTGAATTTCCTGTTCCCCCATCTAGGTGATTGGTGCATTGGTTGACAAACCTTGGACATTATAAGGGGATTATTTATGAATTCTCAACTATGTACTTTGATATATTTGTTTATGCTTCCACAAATACCATGCTGTCTTAACTACATAATAAGTTTTGAAGAAAAGGTAACCTTTCTAGTCATTTTAGGTTCTATTCCTTAGAATATCAGTATTGCACTGTAGCACTGTCATCCCATTGTTCATCGATTTGCTTGAGTGGGCACCAGTAAGGTGTCCATTGTGAGATTTGTTACTCTTTTTGGTATATCGAATATACCACGGGTAGCTTGCCAGGCTCTGCCGTGTGGGTGGGATACTCTCAGTAGCTTTCTGGGCTTTCCAAGAAGGATCAGTATTATCAACATTGAAAAGAGAACATTATTTAAATTTTATTTGGTTTCATCATAATTCTACAAAAATTGGGAGGTGGTACTGATTTAACGGAATTGACTCTTAAGATTAATAAATTTTATATAGTTTCCAATTATTTAAAGTTGTATTTTCTCAAAAATATCTGCAGATTTTCATGTAAGGTGCATGTCATTCAATGCCTTATTTTTATGTACAATTGTTAAGGTTAGTACTTGAAAACTTTCTCAACTGCAAGTTCAGACCAGAAAATTTTTTAATTGGAAACTTGAAAAAAATGCACTTTTGCATATTGAGTTTGCAATATCAAATCTTTCAAAATTCCCTAACCAGTTCATAGCAATTATGTGGGCTTCTTGACTATTTCATGTACACTTCAGTCACCTGTAAATATTGACAGCTATATTCTACCTTTTTTTCTAACCCTCATTCATTTTTTTTCTCTTTCTTGACTGTAGAATAAACATGGGGTTTGTCCTTTTAGCCTTGCCACAGGGAACTTAGTTTACATTAGAGCAATGGCCTTTCTGTATGGACACAGGAAGAGAGTTAATAATATGCTTTGTAACTTGGGATCTGATTGACTCCAAAAATATTTACTTCCAGACATCTGCTTTCTCAACTCAGTTGCCCTTAGTTCCTAACACCCCAAAAGCAGGGTCCTGATGAGGGATGGAATGGACCCAGGGCAAGCTGTGAGCTACCCTGTCATCGAAATGGTCCAGGCCAAAGCACCACAATACTCAACTATAAATTGAGAGCATGGTCATAGACAAATGCTGTCATGATCCAAAAGTAACAATGAGACTAGGACCCTGCTGGGGTTACGAAGACTAACCTGGTCTGGAATATATAGTGAATGTCCTCAGGAAGAACCAAACTTTAAGTCTGATAAATCTCTTACTGTGCTCGTACAGAATGACATTGCTAGAAATATTAGAAGTAAATTCACTATAACTATTTAAGCAGATAACTAGCTGAGGAAGGAAGAAAGGGACACTCCCTGACACACCCTTGTTTGGCTCCCACCCCTGAGCGGATCTCCTTAGATGAGATTTTGTTAATCTCCTCAAGAAACGGTCTTACCCTTCTTTGTTGATTTGTTAATGTTCTACCTACCTTTGTGTCACCACCTGTGTAATTTGCTATATAAACTAAGACTGGGGGGCACTGAGGGGGAGACAGAAGAAGACAGGGGAGACAGTAGAAGAAGACAGAAGAGACAGAAGAGACAGAGAAGGAGACACACGAGAGGACACGGGAGAAGAACAGAGAAGACACAGAAGCAGAGACAGAGAGAGGTCAGAAGAGACCAGAGGAGAGACTACAGAGACAGAGAGATGGACAGAAGAGAGCACAGCGGCACACACAGAAGCAGAGCACAAGGAGGAGCCATCCCGATCCGGTCCATACACAGTGGCTCGGGAACACAGGACGAGAGCAGTGGTGCGAGAGAGAGTTGCACTGAGTGCCCGCGGGCAACAGAACGACAGGACACAACATCGCGTCTCCCCCTCCTGCACGTGCCATCCTTGTGATTTTTTTACACTTGGCCATTGCATTTCTGAGATTTCTACAACAATGCTGAATTCTTAAAGAAATTTGACCAGTTGTATTACAGATATCATATATTATAATTATACATAATATGGACTGGAGTGATAGCACAGCAGTAGGGCGTTTGCCTTGCATGGGGACAACCTAGGTTTGACTCCTCCGTCCTTCTCAGAGAGCCCGGCAAGCTACCAAGAGTATCCCGCCCGCACGGCAGAGCCTAGCAAGCTACCTGTGGCATATATTCGATGTGCCAAAACAATAACAGCAAGACGTTACTGGTGCCCGCTTGAGAAAATCAATGAACAACGGGACGGCAGTACTACAGAGCTATATAATATATATTGTACTTTAGGTAATAGGGTTACAGTACTGTTGAAGTTTATGGTATTGATTTACAAAGTTACTGCACCCCCCACTGCTGACATGTCTATGACCTTTGTCCCCTCCCCTGCCTCTGTTACCCCCCCATTCAATATTCCTTCCCTGCCACCACTCCCCTCTTCTTTATTATTGACAATTATAGTTTCAGGGCTTACTGTTCCCTCCCTTATCACCTCTCATGTGCAAGAGACCCTTCAACCGTTTTCCCTTGTTGCTTCCGGTCAACCTATCCATTCCACGCAACTAAACCTCTCCCCTCAAATCTTGCTCTGTCTCTGGTTTGTATTCTAGTTCCTAAGGATTGCTTGATATCATTGATGCCCTTGATTTGTTTCTCTCTATACCACAAATAGGAGAGCTCATCCTATATCTGTCCTTCTGCCTCTGACTTATTTTTCTCAGCATAATACTTTTCAATTCCACCCAAGTTGTCACTAACTACATAACTATATTTCTAGTTGCATATTATTCCATTTTTTAAATATACCATACTTCTTTATACAGTCATCTGTTGGACATTTGGGGTTCTTCCATATCCTGACTCTTGTATTAAGGACTGCAATGAATGTAGGTGTGTATACATATTTTTGAATTAATGATATTGTATTTTTGTGGTAGATATCAGGAAGTTGGAGAGTTAGATCAAATCAGAGTTAAGAATGGAAACAAGGGGCCAGACCAATAGTACAGCAGGGAGGGTATATCAATCCCTGGCATCCGAAAGCATCGCCGAGCACCAGCAGGAGTAATTCCTGAGTGCAGAGCCAGGAGCAATCCCATAGCACCACTGGATGTAACACAAAAAGCCAGAAAACTAATGGAAGTTTTTGCTTTGTTTCTGATCTTGAGTAAAGGGGTTACATTTTTTATCAGTAAGTTTGACATGAACCAAGTAACTTCCATAGTAATCCTTAACTACATTGAGGAACTTTTCTTCCATTCTTGGTTTACTAGTTGGGGGTTATTTTAAAAAATCATAAAATCCTTGGCTTTGCAAACATTTTTATGCGCCAGTGAAATATTTATGTATTTTCCTATCTAATCTGTTACTGTGGTGAATTAGGTGTATTTATTTTCATATATAAACCCATTTTAAATTCCTCAGATAAAACCCATTTGGTTATGATGTGTATCTCTTTCTGACACAGTTGGGTTCTGCTGGTCATTTTTGTGTTGAAAATATTTGCATGTATATCCATGGGAGCTTGGTCTTCAGTGTTTTCTTTTTATAATATCCTTGTCTTACTTTGAATTCTGGGTTGCGCTGACCTTATAAAGTGAGTTGGAAAATGAACCTTCTTACCCATTTTATAGTTTCATAACACATGGTCTGAGTTTTCCTGTAAATGTTTAATAGAATTGATTAGTGAAGACTTTTAGACTTGGACTTCTCTTAGTTGAAGATTCATAAATTTCATTTCTCATTGTAAAATCTTTAACAGTCATGTTTCTAATGGAATATCACTATTAGATTGCTGTAGTACATTATAAAGTTATTCACTGTAGCTCCTTATTTTGGGTAACGAAACCTCCTAAGCAGTATTCAGAGGATTCAGGAGAAACTTCCAGTGCTACTCTTGATCAGACAGCTCAATGGCAAGGACAGAGGATGTGGTGATGCTTAGAGCACCAAGGAGGAGCATGGTGTTACGGTGTCCAGGACCTCTATGGCTATAGCCAGTGATTCTAAGAGCATGAAGCACCTGTGATCAAATCTAGGATCTTACACACATGCAAAATGTTCCCTGTATCTTCCACATTCCTATAATTTGTTTGGGGGCAATATACTGTGGCTTACTCAGGGATTACTCCTGGCTCTGTGCTCAAAGATAACTTATGTCTGGGCTCAAGAGACCATTTAGATGTTGCGTATTGAATCAGGGTCAAGTGCATAAAAAAACAAGGCAGTGCTTTAAGTCCTGTACTATCTCTCTGGCCAGCACCCAGCTTAAAAGCAAATAGTTCCTTAAAAACAAAAAACACACTTCCTCAAAGACATACAGATGGTTAATATATAAAAACATGCTCTTCATCACGCATCGTCAGGAAAACGCAAATCAAATCAACAATGAAATATCACCTCCCACCAGTGAAATCAGCACGTATCAGAACGTATTGAACTACTGATGCTGGTGAGGAAAGAAAATGGAACCCTCAAATACTGCTGGTAAGAATATTGTCTGGCTTAGCCTCTAAGGAAAACAAGATGAAGAGGTCTCAAAAAAATTTAAGTATTGAAGTTCCATGTGAACCAACAATTCTCAATCTTTGGCATCTTCTCCCAGAGCCCCCAAAGCGCTGTTTTGAAAAGATATCACACTCATTTGTTCATAGCAGTGCTATCACTGTATCAACTGTCTCCCATTGCTCATCGATTTGCTCGAGTGGGCGCCAGTAACGTCTCCATTCGCCCCTGTGGTGTCCAGGGTCGAGGGAATGAGGCCCATTATTATTTTTTTTTTGCTTTTTGGGTCACACCCAGCGATGCTCAGGGGTTACTCCTGGCTTTGCACTCAGAAATTACTCCTGGCAGTGCTTGGGGGACCATATGGGATGCCGGGGATCGAACCCGGGTCGGCCGCGTGCAAGGCAAGC